>NW_027513937.1:470000-1070000 GCF_048772815.1 Callospermophilus lateralis
ATTCATTCAGGAACCATTAAATGGTGAGGAAGCTCATTTAAATGAAAGCTCTGGAGAACTCTCACAGGCAAGCCTTTCCAAAGAGTGGCCAAAAGGTCACATGAATCCAGGACCATTGAGGTCTAAAATGTGAGGTCCATGAGTGTTTGGAATCTCAACTATGGCTGCAAAGTCTTTAAGAATAAAATATTGGGATATCGTGGCTTAGATTTCCCAAGCTCTGTGGAAAGCCATCCTGGGAATAGATCTCATTTTCCAAGGGCGATTCTCATGCATGGCCTCCTAAAATTGCAACACTATTTATTGCAATACTTCTCTGAGGTCAGTTCTAAAACTCAGTCTCTAAGGGGAATCATACCAGAGTTCAAGCCCAGGTGGACAAAGTCATCTCTTCCAACCACCACACAAATGACCACAGTTAAAACCAAAACACTCCCATATGGCCCTCATCTTCTTTTATATAGACACTCATCATAACCACTGGCTGGAGGTTTCCATGAGGTGTGCAGACCAAGACAGTGTCCAAAATATGTTCCCTTTCCTCTCATTTGCCTAAAGTCAGGGTGGCCTGGACACTTGCTGTGAACCTGGAGTAATCAAATACTCCTGTCATTAATTCAGGTCCACTTCTCCAATTTGAGGCCAACTGACCGTGGGGTTTAGAATCTTTATTTGAATTGGAGTCATGGAAAACCCAAGCACCTATACCCTAGCCTCTGTAAGTTGGAAAAATTCATTTCACTCAAAGAATCCCTATTCTCACTTGATGGAGGTCAGGAACCTTACAGAGGAAGGCGACAGACTTCATCCCAAAGACTGCTCTTTTGGCCATTTTGGTTTGGGATGCACACATGGGAAATTTCTGTAAATCCATCAGGTGTTGAGAATCTAAGCCACAGCCTCACTCAGGGCCAAGGGGCTGATTCAGACAATCCCTTTCCAAAGCAATTAAGCAAAGAGCCACAGGTATACCCATTCATTTCCATTTGAAAACTGTTTTCTTCAGGCTTCACAAAGGGATGGCCTGAGTCAAAGACCTTCCTGACATTCAGTGCAACAGAACAATAGGTAAGCAAAAGGCCCAAAGCAGGGTTTCTCCACTGAGACTTTCCTGGTCACACTGATATCTGAGTTTTCTGAGATGCTCGCCATTCACTTCAGCTATCCAGTTCATGGCCATGTTACAGAGTTTGGAGGGGGTACATATCTTGGACACAAAACCATGGGCTTATTCTGGAGAGTGGCCAGAATTCAGGAAGAAAACAGGAAATTAGAAAGATAGTAGGTGTTGCCCATCCATAAGGCAAGCTACAGTCCATTCATCAATTTGGCTGGATAAATGCTGTGAAGCTTTCTACTAGATAGGACACATCCATTGATGCATTTTTTTTAATGTCTACAACCCCGGACACAATGTGATACACAGACATAGAAACACTCGCCTTGTCAAACGACTTACTAGAAACAGTCCACTCCAAACTAAACAAACCTACTTTTCTACCTATTCTAAGAACATGACACAAGACCACAAACTCATAACCACAAAAAAAAGGCACCTCCTTCGCCCAGGTAGGTCTGTGACTATCCGGAGTGTCCTCTGACTTGTGGGCCAATAATTTTCCCCCGAAATGGCCTGTCCTGTCTTAGATCTGGTCTCCTTGGCCAACTCCGTGAAGTTGTCAGGAGCCAGCGGTGAGCCTCTACTTGCTTTCTCAGGAAAAGCTCTGCTTCAGAGCTTTCTTGCATTTGGCCTTCCTCACATCTGTAGGTACCAAGAAAGACTGACTCTGTCTTTGTAAATCCAAACAAGTGAGACCACTGGGGCTGGGACTGGGACTGGCTATGGGTGCCTGGCATCCTGGATCCCAAGTTCAGAGAGTTCCATCACCACTGAAGTGTGATGGAACTGTTTTTAGTTCCTCCTTCAGGAACTGAATGAGGTCACTCTCTTGGCAACCACTTTGTCCAAACGTTGCTTCCAAGGTTCCCATGAGATGGAGGCTGGCCCTAATTCCTGTGACACTTTAACAAGTTTGAATTGTATATCAACCATAATCTCCCAGGAACAGATCTACACACAGGCCTGGGTTGGCTCATGTTCTCTGCTTTAAGAATAGAAGCTGATTCAGACACAACCCTTTATCCTGACCAAGCCGTTTGCCATGGAAGATGCCTTTTGCTCTCTCAGGTCCTTCAAAGCTGCCTACATATTCTCCAGGAATCATTTCGCCATGGACATTTGAGGTTATCACCAGGTGGAAGATCCATTACATTCCAGTATTATAAGACCAACTCTTTCCCTGCTTTTCTGTAAAGTAAGATTGAGGGAATACTGTATGTTTAGGGTTAATAACAGGTTCGATTTGGGTTAGGAATCATTTTGCTGGGTGAATAATGGTATTGGGAACCTGCGATATTTATAACAATATAGAGGTGAAAGGTATGCATGAAAACAGAAATCTAAGTATGATTTGAAGGCCAGAAGGGCATTGGGCCCTTGCTTGGGATACTTAGCATTGAATTAACTTCTGAACAGATGTCTCAGATAAATCGATATACAATGGCATATGACCTTGTACCTTGGATGATTGAATGTAGAAAAGAACATCCAGTCAAAAAGGGATAGTCAGTAGGATTAGAAAGATAGTAGTTAGGATTAGGAAGGAGAGTGCATGTAGAATTTGCAACAAAAGTTCTTTAGCAATAGGTTTTCGGTTAGAGAATGAATTTAAATGTCAGCACATGTGAAGAGTCAGTCACAATGATGAAATTGGGAAAATATGTAGGAAAGCAGATATAAATAGAGACATTAGGTAATCAGGCAAAGTATATAGTGAGTGATAGGATTAGACATTTTCAACAGGGTTGAGGTTGAATATATTATCTTAGGAAGAAACAAATATGTAGTCACCAATAGGATTTACATTTGAGAGCATTAGGCAACCTGGACATGATATTTTTAGTAATCCATGTTCACTTTCCATTTAGGCTTTGGTACAATCATAAATGTGAACTTTGAATTCTGTGCCCAGAATATTTCTGTGATTAAATATATATATATATATATGTAGATCATTTGACATGAGTATTTCTCCACCATTTTTAGGAGCAATATTGACTGACTACTACTGACTGATAGGTATAGATTCTTTATGTGATTTGGCGTCATGAGAAAACCCAAGCACCTCTTCATGGCTTGAAGAACTCATTTGACCCAAAGAGCCACAAGTGATGCTCATTCATTTCCGTTTGAAAACAGCTTTCTTCAGGCTTCACAAAGGGGTGACCTGAGGCAAAGAACTTCCTGATATTCTGGGCAACAGAACAATAGGTAAGCAAATGGCCCAAAGCAGGGTTTCTCCACTGAGACTTTCGTGATCACACTCTCCCAGCTCACGTGTAAAGTTAGATTGAGGGAAAAGTCTATGGTTAGGGTTAATAACATATTCGATTTTGGTTAGGAATCATTCTGAAGGATGAATAATGGTATTGGGAGACTGGGATATTTACAAGAATATATAGGTGAAATACAAGTATGAAAACAGAAATCTAGGTACAATTTGAAGCCCAGAAGGGCATTGGGCCCTTGAGTGGGTTACTTAGCTTTGAGTTATGTCCTGCCCAGATGTCTCAGATAAATCGATATTCAATGGCATAGGACCTTGTACCTTGGATGATTGAATGTTGAAGAGAACATCCAATTAAAAAAAGAAAGTCCGTAGGATTAGGAAGATAGTTGCTAGGTTTAGAAACAAGAGTGAGTATAGGATTTGGACAAAAAGTTCTCTAGCAATAGGTTTTCAAGTAGAGAGTGAATGTAAATATCAGCACATGTGAAGAGTCAGTCACAATGAGAACTGGGGAAAATATGTAGGAAAGCAGATGTCAATAGAGACTTTAAGAAATCAGGCAAAGTTTAAAGTGAGGGATAGGATGAGATATTTTCAACAGGCTTGAGATTGAATATATAATCTTAGGAAGAAACAAATATATAGTCAACAATAGGATTTACATTTGAGAGCATTAGGCAACCTGGACATGGATGTTTTTAGTAATGCATGCTCACTTTCCTTTTAGGCTTTGGTACAATCATAAGAGTGACCTTTGTTTTCTGTGTCCAGAATGTTACTGTGATAAAATGTATATGTAGATTAGGTGACATGAGTATTTCTTCCACCATTAGTGGGAGCAATATTTTGAAGACGTATAAATTCGTATTGGGGGAACAAAGAGGTGTACCATGTGTCTATGAATATAGAAATAATGCATGAATAGACCATACTGTGAACAAATAATGTAACTGGTTCCAACTTTAAATAATTGATTTAATTAATATCTGAAAATGTAAAGGAAATCTTAAATTGATATACATACATTCATTATAACCAGTCATAAATCTAACGGTAATATTAGGGTTATGGTTTATCAAGAAGAATGTGTGAGTTTTGCTTCAAAAGTGATTATGGAAATCGAAAATAATGTGTTTGAAAAGAAGTCTCATGAAAAGACCAGTCAAAAAATCTGGAGGAATATATGTGTTCTGAAGCAGAAAGTGATTGAAATTGAAACAAATGCCTATAAATTTGTGAACTTGTGGATGAAATATATATCCTATGATGTGCATAAACTGAGAAAATAGTAATGTACCACTGTTGAATAAAAATGAACCGGAAAATACACATCATGTCCCATAGGAAACTACTTGCATTGATATTAAACTGGGTATTACTGTAGAAATATTAGGATTTGTATGCACCATCCACTGAAGTTATCTTTCAGTACTAGGTAACAAATATGTATTTCAGGTTGATGAATATTTCTGAGAATTATCTTGTGAAAAGTTGATCATAAATAGACATACATGAATATGAATGATTTTAAGGAGTGTATAATAAGACTCATATATTTCATATTTTGAAAAATTTGTAGAGTGTGTATTCCAATCAAAATTCATCATGAAATATATATGTCATCCACAGATGCAAAAATATTTATTTCACTTGAAAATGGATTTATGTATAATGTTATTCTACTAGGAAGCTCACCCATATTTTGAATTTTCAGTTCCAACAATGTTTAGGAGGAGTGATCTCTTCTCATAATTTGTATCTGCCAAGTCAGCCACCTCACAAAAATGTACATGTGATAACAGATAGGATACTATATGTGCATATAAAAATACATGTGCTGAATAGGCTACAGAGAAATGAGACAGGAATTTGTTGAGAGCCACAGCTGAAGGGGCCCCAGCAAACTTCCAGCTGCCAGCAAATTTCCAGCTGCCGGCTGATTATTGGCTCACAGCGACCTCAGCATCATCTAGCTGATTGGCTCCTCTGTGGTGATGCTCATTGGGCTGTTTCCCTGCCCTTTCAGACAATGAAGCTGCTCCTTGGGGAACTTTTTTGGCTCCACCCAGCCAATCGGCCTCAAGAGCAGTAGGATTGTGGCAGGTGGAGAGGCTTGTGTGTGTGAGAGAGACTTTACAAGGAAGCCAGTAGTGGCAGTTGGGCTCTGAGGGTTTTTCCTGAGGAGTTGTTTTGTTTGCCGTGTGTGGTTCTAAAAATAAAGTTAGTTTTTTTTTTTTTTTTTTTTGACAAGTGGCTCCTGAATCATGCCCAGCCAGACTGCAGCATTTTGTGGCTCACATGGGGAACGACTGAGGGTAAGTGATAAGGTAAACTGCTTGCCCCTGTGGGCAAGGTGAAAGAATGGGTAGCCATTTTAAGATGACTCCTTTGTTTTGCTTCACTTTTGTTTTAAGTTGCCTGTTCCTGGAGATGAGTGGGATGGAAGAAAAACCACTCACATCTGAGAAAAAACTATTTACGTCTGAGGAACAGATAGGTATAAAGGACGGATGCACATGTCAGGAGGATAGAAAGGCTATAATGACTTTTTGTTGTTCCCTTTTTAATTCATTCTGTCTCAGTTTTGTTTGGCGTCATCTTGCTGGGTTGTATTATAATAGAAATACGGGATCAGAAATTAGTAAAAAAACAAACTGAAAGAGTGTTAAATAAATTGTTAGAGAAAGGAGGCATCTCAGAAATATCAAGGAGAGTCAGGGCATTTGTTGATACAATACAAAAATGTAGCCCATGGCTTTTGAAGGAGGAGTCATTAAATATATCACAATGGAACCATCATGGTGAAGATTTAAAAGGATTAGAAAAGAGCAGCCGAGGGACTATGCCAGTTGGCACATTGCCATTGTGGACGTTCATATCTGGTTTGCTTAGTCCAAAGCCTTAAGTTCAGACAAAGATAGAGGAACCAAGTTTAGAGCATAAAAAGCAATCAGGGGCAAAGTTAAAAAAGGAGACTGCTACTAACACCTTTCTGTCACCAGAGGATGTAAATGTCCAACTAACAAGGCCACCTCCATGTGCTGGGAGGCCCCCAACCCCAACAGTTGATAGTTCGGATCCTGAGACAGGATCTCAAGTATTAACATGCCCTGTATTTGAGGTAGGAGGGCAGCGAATTCACCATGCTTTAAATTTCAAAATAGTGAAGCAGCTAAAAGAGGCTGTAACAACATATGGTCCTCAAGCACACTTCATTGTAAGCTTGGCCGAATCCATTAACACCTTGAACATGACGCCAGCAGATTGGGCTAATATGTGTAAAGCTGTGCTAAATGGAGGTCAATACCTATTATGAAAGGTTGCCAGTGAGGAATTTTGCAAAGAGATGTCTAGGCGAAATGCAGCAGCTGGTTATCCTCAGAGAAATCTAGATTTGTTGTTAGAAAAGAGACCTTATGAGGATCAGCAACAACAAATTCCATATGATCCTGGCATATACGCACAAATTGCTGTAGAGGCAGTTATGGCATGGAAGACTTTACAAGGACATGGAGGTTTACAAGGTCAATTATCTAAGGTAATACAAGGAGCTAATGAATCTTACGCTGGATTTGTAGATAGGCTTATTGAAACAGCTACAGAGTTTTTGGAAATACAGAACAAGCAATGCCATTATTAAAACAACTGGCTTATGACCAAGCGAATCATTGCTGCAGAGGTATCATTAGACCATGGAAACATGAAGATTTAAACACATTTATTAAATTTGGTAGAGACATTAATGAACAAGAGCAAGTCGTGGCAGCTGCAATAAAACAGGCTTTAGATGCCAGAGACATTAATGAAAAAGGGCAAATTGTGGCAGCTTTAGTAAAACAGGCTTTAGAAGACAGGCCAAGAACATGCTACAATTGTGAACAAACAGGACTTTTTAAAAGGAATTGCCCCATAGGAGGAGGGTTTAACAAAACTAGGTATCAAAGGACTAGAATACCGGGTATTTGGCCACAATGACGTAGAGGGAGACATTGGGCTAATGAATACCATTCTCAAACCACCATAGAGGGTACTTCATTATCAAAAAACAAACAAGCACCAGGTGTTTATCCACGATATCATGAAGAAAGGCATCCGGCTCCATTGCCAAAAAATGGACAGGGGGGCCCAATGCTCTGGGGCCCAAAACCGCAAATATATGGAGCACTGGAGGAAACCAGCAACCCCATCAGTGTAGTGCCCACGACACATTGTTCATCAGATCCCTCATCAGACAAACCAGAGGGAGCGCAGGGTTGGACATCTGTGCCTCCGCCAGATCAATACTAACTCCAGAGATGGGAGTTCAAATCATTCCCACAGGGGTGAAACGACCTCTTCCCAAAAGAACAGTAGGCTTATTATTGGGATGCAGCTCTTCTACTCTAAAAGGACTTATGATGAGTCCTGGGGTAATTGATCCCGATTATGAAGGTGAAATAAAAATTATAGCCAGTTTTCCAAAAGGTATATCAGTAATTTCTCCAGGAGATAGAATAGCACAATTAATAATAATACCCAGCCCACATGATAAATTTTACAGTTATGCTGTAGAAAGGGGTTCCAAAGGATTAGGCTCCACAGGTGTAGATTGGGCTATGCTTTCTTTAAATTTATATTCTCGCCCCATGCTAAAACTAAATATTCAAGGACATGAATTCAATGGGCTACTGGATACAGGTGCAGACCTTAGCATCATCTGTCGTCAAGAATGGCCAAAACATTGGCCATTACAACAAGCCACTCAAACGCTTCGAGGCCTAGGAGTGGCGACTAATCCCCATAAAAGTGCAACGGTATTAGATTGGAAGAATCCTGAAGGATGTGAAGGAACTATACAGCCATATGTATTGGAACATCTTCCCGTAAATTTATAAGGATGAGATGTCCTAGATCAATTAGGTTTGACATTAACAAATAACATCAACCAAATTCACCCACTATTATGGCTAGACAAGATTTTAGGAAAGGAAAAAGATTAGAAAAGCAAGAACAAGGTATAGCAACACCAATACAAAAAGATCAAGGAACAGATAGATATGGGTTGGATTTTCAGAAAGGGCCACTGAGACAATAAATATTACTTGGAAATCAGAAAGACCAGTATGGGTTCCTCAGTGGCCCCTGACTAAAGAAAAGATACAAGTAGCCCATGACCTGGTCAAACAACAATTAGCGGAAGGACATATACAACCTTCTGTGTCTCCCCATAATACTCTCATTTTTGTCCTTAAAAAGAAATCTGGTAAATGGAGATTATTGCAAGATTTAAGAGCCATTAATAATGGGATGGTTTTTATGGGACCTGCTCAATCAGAGATTCCTCAATTGTGTGCTTTGCCAAAAACTTGGTATGTTTTCGTTGTAGATATTAAAGATCGTTTTATTTTCAATTCCAATTCATCCTGAGGATATTCCAAGTTTTGCATTTACTATACCTGCACTGAATCATGAAGGTCCTGACAAGAGATATGAGTGGAAAGTACTCCCTCAAGGAATGGCTAACAGCCCAACTATGCGTCAAATTTATGTTAACAAAGTAATCCAGCCACTTAGAAATCAAATTCCTGAAATACAAATTTTTCACTATATGGATGATGTATTATTAGCACACAAAGTTAAAAACCCATTGCTAGAATGGTATGCCACACTTACAAACGTATTAAAAAATCATAACCTAGAGATAGCAATAGGTAAAATACAATTAAATTTTCCAATTAATTATTTAGTAGCTCTATTATCCTCAACCATGGTCAGTCAACCAAAAATTCAAATACGAGTAGATCAACTCAAATCAATTAATGACTTTCAAGAGTTATTAGGAGACTTAAATTGGATAAGGCCTCATCTAGGTATACCAACAGGAGAGTTGGGACCTTTATTTGATATCCTAAAAGGACCATGAGATCCAAATTCACTCAGAATGTTAACGCCTGAAGCAAGAAAAGCAATAAAAATCATTGAAACATATATGGGAAATATGCTTTTGGATAGAGTTGATATAATTTTGCATTTATTATTTATTGTACTAACAACAAAAAAAAATATTTCTACAGGAGTATTTTGGGAAGAAGGTCCATTATTATGGATACATTTATCTTATTCTTCTAACACTATTATTACTTGCTATCCTGAGGCTGAGGGAGAATTAATACTCATAGGAATAAAAGCAGCAAAAAGAGTGTGTGTGGAATTTCACCCAATAAAATTATTACTCCATATACTATGAATCAAATTGATGAATTAGCTAATTAGTTAAATACTTGGGCAATAATCGTGTGTAAATCTAATGTTTCATTTGATAACCACTTACCATCTTATCTTTTATTGTCTTTTTGGTCATCGCATCCTGTAATTTTTCCAAAAATGACAAGAAAACACCTATCATGAATGCTCCAAATATATTCACCGATGGGTTAAATAATGGTACAACAGCAATAGTTACACCTGATCCAACTTTTATATTTTTAGTACCAAAACAATCAGCTCACAAGGTAGAGCTTAGTACAGTATTACAAGCTTTTGTGATTTTTAAAGATTCTGTATTTAATTTATTTTCCGATAGTCAGTATATAGTTAATGCTATAGTATCCCTTGAAGATGCTGGTAGGATTTCCCCTTTCTCTACTGTTTTCTCTTTGCTTTCCAGTATACAAAGTCTAATCTGGGACAGAAAAGATCCATTCTTTATAGGACATATCAGGGCACATACAGGATTGCCTAAAGCCCTTAGTTTGGGCAATGATTTAGCAGATAAAACTACAATTGACATACATACATATTTTCTTTACACTAGAAGAAGCAATAAATTTTCTTAAAAAGTTCCATGTCAATGCTTATACTTTACAAAAGCATTTCAAAAAAACTAAGGAACATCTAGACAAATTATAAAACAATGTCAAAATTGTGTGACCTTTTTACCACAAGTTAATCTTGGAGTCAATTCTAGAGGATTGATACCTAACCATATTTGGCAGATGGACGTCACACACTTGCCAGAGTTTGGAAAATTAAAATATTTGCATGTTACAGTTGATATTTGTTCTGGATTTTTAATGGGCTCCCTTCATGCTGGAGAAAAAAACTAAAGATGTTATAGCTCATTGCTTACAAAATTTTGCCACTGTGGGCATTCCAAAACAGTTAAAAACAGATAATGCCCCCGGTTACACTTCTAACTCTTTTAAACAATTTTGCTCATCATTTGGCATTACTCATATAACAGGAATCCCATACAATCCACAGGGACAAGGCATAGTTGAAAGAGCACATCAAACAATAAAAATGTACTTATTAAAGCACAAAGACGGAATTGAGAAGGGGTATATATTCCCCAAAGATAAACTTAAATTAACGCTTTTTACTCTAAACTTTTTAAACTTGGATTCATCAGGACTTAGTGCTGTGGAAAGGCATATGTTTCCAAAAAATGTGCATAAGCCCAAGGTCCTTTGGAAGGATATTCTAATAGGACAATGGAAAAGTGTTGACCCAGTAATTGTCTGGAGTCGGGCGTCTGTTTGTGTGTTTCCACAGGAAGAACAGCAGCTGATTTGGATTTTGGAGAGATTAACTAAAGTCCTGACCCAGTGATTGTCTTTAGTCAGGGGTCTGTTTGTGTGTTTCCACAGGAAGAACAGCAGGCAATATGGATTCCAGAGAAATTAACTAAAGTGATTTCTATAGACCAAAAAGAAGATGATTTGGCTCAAATTCATAACAGCTGATATCCAAAACTCCAGTTTGGCTATCCTTACATCTGCGACAGAACCAGGATGCTTTTTTCAATATCTATTTTATTATTGCCCTTTCCCACATCATGAAGTTCTATTTTCTATTTTTTTTTTTTTGAGCTCATACAGACCTAGGTTAATGTTTTGCTGATCAGTTCTATCTTTTGACTATAGAGTTTTTAGACATTCCAATGGTGATTTCACCTGTTAAAAGTTATAAGGCCTTTACTATTATGTTATGTGTTGTATATATTATATTATTTGTGCACACTTGTGTTTTGTGTTTTATGTTTGAATGTACATATATCCATATATCATATATGATGTGCGCTCATGAAAAAATGGATCCAATTTTTTTTTATTCACGTGATTTAAATAGTTTAATTTAAATTGGGTAAACAACTGTTGAGGATTGTTTTAATATGTGAACAAAAAAAGGAGTTTAGCAGAACTGTTTGTTGACTTTCACCTTTCCTTTTCATTATATTTAATAATTCTCTTCAAGATAATGTAAATTGTTAAGATAATTGGGTTTTTTAGTGCCTTCTGGAATGGTAAGTAATTTTTTCTTTAGCCATTATTGCCAGAATTCCAATCTTCAACCCAGTGCTGGTGAAGACAAAGATAAAACCAATCTACAGCTTCTGCAATAGCCATTACTGAACTGCTTGCAGAACTTGCCTGGAATATATATCACTTGTATGCATTGTGAACTAACATGTATGCATTGTGAACTATCTGTTGGTGCAGCGACTTGTGGTAGTGTTGGGGTAATTTTGCTGATGCTCTCATTGGTGGTACAATTTTTCCAAAAGGAGACATCAATTGGCTTGGTCTATCTTCCCTATTCTCACTTTATAGAGGTCAGGAACCTTACAGAGGAAGGCGAAAGACTTCATCTGCAATGACTGTACTTTCGGCCATTTTGGTTTTGGATGCACACATGGGATCTTTCTTTAGATCCATAAGGGGCTGAGAATTTAATCAACAGCCTCACACAGAGCTAAGAGGCTGATTCAGACACATCCCTTTCCAAAGCAATTAAGCAAAGAGCCACAGGTGATTTCCATTCATTTCCATTTGAAAACTGTTTTCTTCAGGTTTCACAAAGGGGTGGCCTGAGGCAAAGAACTACCTGACATTCAGGGTAACAGAACAATATGTAAGCAAAAGTCCCAAAGCAGGGTTTATCCACTGAGACTTTTCTGGTCACAGTGATCTGAGTTTTCTGAGATTCTCGCCATTCACTTCAGCTATCCAGAACATAGCCATGTCACAGACCTTGGAAGTGATTCATATCTTGGACACAAAACCATGAGCCTCTTCTGGAGAGTGGCCAGAATTCAGGAAGAAAACAGCAACTTAGGAAATTAGCAGGTGTTGCCCATCGATAAGGCAAGCCAAAGTCCATACATAAATCGGGCAGGATGAATGCTGGGAAGCTTTCTACCAGACAGGACACATCCATTGAATCATTCTCTTTTCTAATGTCTACAACCACGGACACAGTGCGATACACAGACATAGAAACAGTCGCCTTGTCAAATGACTTATTAAAAACAGTTCACTACAAACCAAACAAACCACCTTTCCTACATATTCTCAGAATATGAGACAAACCAAAAAACCACACCCACATAACAAAGGCACCTCCTTCCCTCAAATGGGTCTGTGACTATCCGGAGTGTCCTCTGACTGGTGGGCCACAATATGTTCCCCTGAGATGGCCTGTCCTGTATGAGATTAGGTCTCCTTGGTCAACTCTGTGAACTTGTCAGAAGCCAGGGGTGAGCCTCTACCTGCTTGCTCAGAAAAGGCCCCTCTTGAGAGCTTTCCTGTTATTTGGCCATTCCCATATCGGTAGGTATCAAGAAAGATTGACTCTATCCTTGGAAAATCAAAACAAGTGAGACCACTAAGACTGGGACTTGGACTGGCTCTGGGTGCCTGGCTTACTGGATCTAAGTTCAGAGAGTTTGATCACCACGGAAGTGACATAAGTCACTTCCTTCAGGAATTGAATGAGTTCACTGCCTTGGCAACCACTTTGTCCTAAGAGTTGACTCCAAGGGTCCCATGAGATGGAGGCTGCCCCTGCTTCCTGTGACACTTTCACAAGTTAGAATGGTATATCAACCATAGGCATACAGGAACAGCTCTCCACACAGGCCTGGTTTGGTCCATCTTCTCTACATTAATAAGTGAGAGGCTGATTCATACATATCCCTACATCCTGACCAAGTTGTTTTCCATGGAAGATGACTTTTGCTCTCTCAGGTCTTTCATAGCTGCCTACAACTTATCCAGGTGTCATTTATGTAGGACATTTGAGGTTCTCAATAGGTGGAAGATCGCCTACATTCCTGTATTGAAATACCAACTCCTTCCCTGCTCTTCTGTAAAGTTAGATTGAGGGAAGAGTGTATGATTAGGGTGAATAACAGGTTCGATTTGGGTGAGGAATCATTCTGAGGGTTGAATAACAGTATCGGGAACCCGCGATATTTACAAGAATATATACGTGAAATATAAGTATGAAAACAGAAATCTAGTTAAGATTTGACGCCGAGAAGGGCATGGGAACTTGATTGGGATACTTAGCGTTGAATTACGTTCTGAACAGATGTCTCAGATAAATCGATATACAATGGCATAGGACCATGTACCTTGAATGATTGAATGTAGAAGAGAACATCAAGTCAAAAAGGAATACTCGGTAGGAACAGGAGATAGTAGTTTTAGGAAGAAGAGTGAGTATAGGATCTGGACCAAAAGTTCTTTAGCAATATGGTTTCAGTTGAGAGTGAATGTAAATGTTAGCACATGTGAAGAGTCAGTCACGATGATGAACTGGGGAAAATATGGAGGAAAGCAGATATTAATAGAGACATTAGGAAATCAGGCAAAGTATAAACTGAGTCATAGGACTAGACATTTTCAACAGGGTTGAGTTTGGATATATAATGTTAGAAAGAAACAAATATGTAGTCACCAATAGGATTGACATTTGAGAGCATTAGGCAACCTGGACATGGGTGCATTTAGTAATCCATGCTCATTTTCCATTTAGGCTTTGGTACAATCATAGGAGTGACCTTTGTTTTATGTGTCCAGAATATTACTGTGATAAAATGTATATGTAGATCAGGTGACATGGGTATTTCTTCCACCATTTCTGGGAGCACTATTTTGAAGAAATATAAATTAGTATTGGGGGTAAAAAGGGTATACCCTGTGTCATAGAATATATTGATAATGCATCAATTGACCATCATGTGAATAAATAATATAACTGGTTCCACTTTAAATAATGGATTGAATTGATATCTGAAAATATATAAGAAATCTAATATTGATATACAGTCATTCATTCCAAAAAGTTATACATCTAATGGTAATATTAGGGTTATGGGTTATCATGAAAGGTGTGTGGGTTTTGCTTCAAAAGTGATTACGGAAATCGAAAATAATGTGTTTGGAAAGAAGTCTCATGAAAATATCAGTCAAGAAACATGGAGAAATACATGTGTTCTGAAGCAGGAAGTGACTGAAAGTGAAACAAATGCCTATCAATTTGCTAACTTGTGGATGAAATATGTATCCTATGATGTGCATAAACTGAAGAAATAGCAATGTACCAGTGTTGAATAAAAATGAACTTCAAAATACACATCATGTCCCATAGTAATCTACTTGAATTGATGTTAAACAGGGTCAGTTACTGTAGAAATGTTATGATATGTATGCACCATTCAACGAAGTTAGTTTTCAGTACTAGGAAACAAGTATGTATTTTAGGTGGATGAGTATTTCTGAGAATAATCTTGTGAAAAGTTGATTATAAATCCACATACATGAATATAAATGAATTTAGGGAGTCTACAATAAGACACATGTTTCATATTTTGAAAAATCTAGACAGAGTGCATATATATATATATATATATATATGTATATATATATATATATATATATATATATATATATATATATATATATATATATATATACTTATATATATATACACACACACAGAGAGAGAGACATTAAAAATTGCAATATATATGCCAATCGAAATTTATCGTGAAATATATATCATCATCAGATCCAAAAATATTAATTTCACTGAACATGGATTTTTGTATAAGGTTGTTCAAATAGGAAGCTCACCCATGGGTTGTATTTTCAGTTCCAACAGCGTTTACGAGGAGTGGTCATTTCTCACAATTTGTATCTGCCAATCAGCCTCCTCATGAGACTGTATGTGTGATAACCAGGTAGGATTCTATATGTGCATATAAAAACACATGTTCTGAATAAGCTAGAGAGAATTGGAGACAGTAATTTACATATTTGTTAACTTTAAAAACACATGGAAAACTATTTCAATTAAAAATTGACTAGATTTATTACTCCTACCCTATATAATGCAAAAGGCAAGTCCAACTATACACCATGCCTCCTATGAAATGCTTGTATTTCTATTTTGTTTGAGTTATTTTTCTCCATCATATTAGGATTAGTAGTCAGAGTCTATTAGGATATGGGTTAATGTCAGGGATTCAGTATTTCAAATTAATGCTGCACACAAATTTTTGCACTCTCATACAGAAAAATGCCTTGACATTACCCTCGCCTGAAGTAAGACACAATTAGAGGAGAAGAGTTAAAAATTCTGTGAATACATATCTGGAATGGAATACGCTCAGGAGTTCACAACCTTGGAGGTGGTAGAGGAGTTTCCAAAAGTAAGGGACAGGGTAAACACTCAACAAACATGGAGCTCTGCTGGCCTAAAGACTTCTTGAGAAACTGCCTCTGAGGTTGCGCACTTGAAATATAAGTATTTGTCAGGAGCTTCCTTTGTAGTGAGACCATCAAAGCTGGGTGTGCATGTATGTGACCTGGAGGACATAGTTTCTTATTTTCCACTGAACATGAGGCAGCAGTGCTGATTTCTCTCTATGTAGGTTAACAGTGTCCACTGGGGGCTAAGTTTCTCTCTGTGTGGACTGTGAAGCCATTTGGTCATCCTCCACTTTTCGTGGTATTTCTTACTGCTGCACTGGGAGTTTGTTATTTGCTTCACGAAATACAAGTAGTTCACCTGGTACAGTGCTGGAGGGAGTTCTGTCACCTGTGGTGGGTAAGGGTCTGCAAGAGAATGCACCAACCATGCTTCTATCCCACATAGCTTTTCCCTTGACCATAACATCCTGATTCTGAACATTGCCCTGAAACCTCTCCAAATAACAAGATGCCTTTACATATAAGGGTCTGCTGGCTGCATCATGTCAGTCACAAGCCATTTGGAAGACAATGGAAGATCCCCATGGCCCCACCACAGATGTTTTATCACACACCTGCCCTCCACTGCTCTAGGCCCACTACTCAGAAGGCTCCAACTTACTGGCATCTCTGTTCTACACCATTTGCATGAAACCCAGTGAATCAAGGCACTGTCTGTTATACTCATGATCAGAAACCGGACATCCAAACTTTCTCCAGTGGTACCTGGTCCTGGGAATTTCAAAAATTTCATGGTATTTATCTAGCCATTTTTCAAGGATGAAGTTGGAGGCACTGTGGGTTTCAATTCATTCAGGAACCTTTAAATTTTGAGAAAGCTGATTTCAATGAAATCTCTATAGAACTCTCACAGACAAGGCTTCTCAAAGAGTGGCCAAAAGGTCACATGAAACCAGGCCCATTGAGGTCTACAGTGTGAGTTTCATGTGTGTTTTGACTCTCAACTATGGCTGCCAAGTCATTCAGAATAAAATCATGTGATATCCTGGCTGAAATTTCCAATGCTTTGTGGAAAGCCACCCTGGGCCTAGATCTCAGTTTCCAAGGGCAACTCTCATGTGTGGCCTCTTATAATCCCAACACAATTCATGACACCTCTTCTCTGAGTTCAGTTCCAGAACTCAGTGTCTAAGGGGAATCACACCAGAGTTCACACCCAGGTGGACCCAGTCTGTTAGGGTAAAAGAAATTGAAGTTAAAGTGTAAAATAGCGGGTGTTGTAAAGTTTCTAAGCTGCAAAGCCTGAGTTAAAATGTAAAGGACCAGGTATTGTTAAGTTCCCATGCTAAACCTAAAACCTGAAATTCCTGTAGCTGTTAGGACAATCCTTTCACTGCCCATTAAATATTCCCCCTGACCATCCAGTTGTTTAATAATCTAGGACCCTGTGCAGCTTGGCACCTAAGCATATCAGGGCCCAAACCAATCAGTTTGAATGTACCCCCCTCCTTAGGATCGACCTATCACCCCCGCCCGACCTGATTCCACCAATGAATGTGCTAATCAAGTTGGAGAGTTGTTGTTCGATTTTCCGGCTGATCAAGATGATTTCCTCTGATATATATAAAGCCTCTGCCTACCCAAAAAGTGTACTGAAGCACTGCTTAACCTCTTCTCGGGGATCTGGGCCGCTGTTGCTTGTTGAGTGAGCACAGAGCCCCAGCGAACTGAATTGGATCCTCAATAAATCCCCATTGCTGTTGCATGAGCCAGTCTCTTGGTAGTCTCTTCCTCAGACGTCTGCTGGAATCTTACAAGTAATCTCTTCCAACTGCCACACAAATGACCACAATTAAAACCAAAACACTCCCACATGGCCCTCATATTCTTCCATATAGACACTCATCATATCCTCTGGCTAAAGGTTTCCATGAGGGGCGCAGCCCAAGACAGTGTCCAAAATAAGCTCCCTTGCCTCTGGTTTGCCTAAAGTCAGGGTGGCCTGTACAACCTTCCTGTGAACCAGGAGTGGTCAAATAGGCCCGCCATTAATACTACTTCGGTTCACCAATTTGAGGCCTACTGACTGTGGGGTTTAGATTCTTTATGTGAATTGGAGTAATCAGAAAACCCAAGCACCTATGGGCTAGCCTCTGCAGGGCTTTTAAGAACTCAATTGACCCAAAGGATCCCTATTCTCACTTGATGGAGGTCAGGAACCTTACAAAGGAAGGTGAGAGACTTTATCCATAATGACTGCTCTTTTGGCCAGTTTGGTTTGAATGCACACATGGGATCATTCTTTAGATCCATCAGGTGCTGATAATCTAAGCCACAGACTCACAAAGGGCCAAAAGGCTGAATCAGACACATCTCCTTCCAAAGAAATTAAGAAAAGAGCCACAGGGGATGTCCATTCATTTCCATTTGAAAACTGTTTTCTTCAGGTTTCAAAAAGAGATGGCCTGAGGCAAAGACCTTGCTGACATTCAGGTCAACAGAACAATAGGTAAGCAAAAGGCCCAAAGCAGGGTTTCTCCAATGAGACTTAAATGGTCACTCTGATATCTGAGTATTCTGAGATGCTCTCCATTCCCTTCAGCTATCCAGTACATGGCCATGTCACAGAGCTTTTAGGTGGTACATATCTTGGAGAGAAAACCATGAGCCTATTCTGGATATTGGCCAGAATTCAGGAAGAAAACAGGAACTTAGAAAGATAGCAGGTGTTGCCCATCGATAAGGAAAGCCTCAGACCATTAATAAATTTGGCAGGATACATGCTGGGATGCGTTCTACTAGACAACACAAATCCATTGATCCATTCTCTTTTCAACTGTCTACAACCACGGACACAGTGGGATTCAGAGACATAGAAACACTCGCCTTGTCAAATGACTTACTAGAAACAGTTCACTCGAAACCAAACAAACCGCCGCTACTACCTATTCTCAGAACATTAGACAAAACCACAAACACACACACACATACAAAGGCACCTCCTTCCCCCAAGTAGGACTGTGACTATCCAGAGTGTCCTATGACTGGTGGGTCATACTATGTTCCACTGAAATGGCCTGTCCTTTCTCAGATCTGGTCTCCTTGTCCAACTCTGTGAAGTTGTCAGGAGCCAGTGGTGAGCCACTACCTGCTTTCTCAGAAAAGGCCCCTCTTCAGAGCTTTCCTGGCATTTGGCCATCCACACATCAGTAGTTACCAAGAAACTCTGACTCTCTCCTTGGTAAATCAAAAAAATTGAGACCCCTGGGACTCGGACTGTGACTGGCTCTGAGTGCCTGGCTTCCTGGATACCAAGTTCAGACAGTTCCATCACCAAAGAAGTGTGATGAGGTCACTTCCTTCAGGAGCTGAATGAGGTCACTATCTTGACAACCTCTTTGCCTTCACAGTTGCTTCCAAAGGTCCCATGATATGGAGGCTGCCCCTACTTCCTGTGATACTTTCACAGGTTATAATGGTATATCAACCATAGGCACCTAGAGACAGCTCTCCACATAGGCCTGTTTTGGTCCATCTTATCTATATGAAAAAAAGAGAGGCTCATTCAGACACAACCCTTTATCCTGACCAGGTTATTCACCATGGAAGATGTCTTTTGCTCTCTCAGGTCCTTCATAGCTGCCTACATCTTCTCCATGGATCATTTCTGCATGGGCCTTTTAGGTTCTCAGCAGGTGGAGAATCCCCTACATGCCTGTATTTTGAGACCAACTCTGTCCCTGCTCTTCTGAAAAGTTAGATTGAGGGATCAGTGTATGGTTAAGGTTAATAACATGTTTGATTTGGGTTAGGAATCATTCCGCTCAATTAATAATGGTATTGGGAACCTGTGACATTTTTTAGAATATATAGGTGAAATATAAGTATGAAAACAGAAATCTAGGTAAGATTTGAAGCCCAGAAGGGCATTGGGCCTTTGATTGGGATACTTAGCATTGAATTATGTTATGCACAGATGTCTCAGATAAATCGATATACAATGAAATAGGACCTTGTACCTTGGATGATTGAATGTAGAAGAGAACATCCAATCAAACAGGGATAGTCTGTAGGATCAGGAAGATAGTCGGTAGGTGTTGAAATGAGGGCGAGTATAGACTTTGGACCAAAAGTTCTTTAACAATAGGGTTTCGGTTAGAGAGTGAATGTCAATATCAGCACATGTTTAGGGTCACTCACAATGATGAACTGGGGAAAATATGTAGCAAAGCAGATATCAATAGAGATATTAGGAAATCAGGTATAGTACAAAGTGAGTGATAATATTAGACATTTTCAACAGGGTTGAACTTGACTGTATAATCTTAGGGAAAAATAAATATGGAGTCACAAATAGATTGACATTTGAGAGCATTAGGCAATTTAGACATAGATGTTTTAGTAATCCATGGTAAATTTCCATTTAGGCTTTGGTACAATCATAAAGGTGAACTTTGCATTTTGTGTCCAGATTATTACAGTGATAAAATGTATATGTAGATCAGGTGGAGTATTTCTTCCACTGTTTCTGGGAGCAATATTTTGAAGATGCATAAATTAGTATTGGGGGTACAAATGGGTGTACCATGTGTTTATGAATATTGAGATAATGCATGAAGAGACCATACTGAGAATTAAAAATATAACTGGTTCCAACTTTAAATAATGGAATGAATTGATATCTGAAAATATACATGAAATCTTATATTGATACACATACATTCATTACAACCATTTATACATCTAATGGAAATATTAGGGTTATGGATAATCATGAAAATTGTGTATATTTTGCTTCAAATATCATTATGAAAATCAAAAATAATGTGTTTGGAAAGAAGTTTCATGATAAGACCAGTCAAGTAACCTGCAGGAATACGTGTGTTCTGAAGCAGAAAGTGATTGAAAGTGAAACAAATACCTGTAAATTTGATAACTTTTGGATTAAATATATATCCTATGATGTGCAAAAAAAGAAGAAATAGTAATTTACCAGTGTTGAATAGGAATAAACGTCAAAATACATAAAATGTCCCATAGGAATCAACTTGCTTTGATATTAAACTGGGTCAGTTACTATAAAAATATTAGGATTTGTGTGCACCGTTCACTGAAGTTAGCTTTCAGTACTAGGTAACAAATATGAATTTCAGGTGGATGAATATTTCTGGAATAATCTTCTGAAAAGTTGATTATAAATCCAAGTACATGAACATGAATAAATTTATGGAGTGTATAAAAGACACATATATTTCATGTTTTGAAGAACCTGGAGAATATATATATATATACAAAAAACACACACAGAGACATTAAAAACTGGCAATATATATGCCAATAGAAATTCATCATGAAATATATATCATCCATTGAAGCAAAAATATTTATTTTACTAAACATGGATTTAAGTAAAATGTTGTTAAACTAGGAAGCTCACCCATAGGTTGAATTTTCAGTTCCAACAGTGTTTAGGAGGAGTGATCTCTTCTCACAATTTGTATCTGCCATGTCATCCACCTCACAAAAATATAAGTGTGATACCAGGTAGGATTCAATATGTGCATTAAAAATACATGTTCTGAATAGGCTTCAGAGAAAGGGAAACAAGAATTCACATATTTGTTAACTTTAAATCACATGGAGAACTTTTTCATTTAAAAATTGACTAGATTTGTAACACCTACCCTTTATCATGCAAAAGGCAAGTCCAACTATACAACAGGCCTCCTCTGAACTGGTTGTATTTCTATTTTGTTTGGGTTATTTTTCTCCATCATATTAGGATTAGTAGTGAGAGTCTAGTAGGGTATGCGTAAGTGTCAGGGATTCAGAATTTCGAATGGAAAATAGGAAAATTAATCTCATGTGTATTCAAATATGTGCTACACAAAAATCTCCCCACTCTGATCCAGAACAATGCCTTGACATTTCCTTCACCACAAGTAAGACACAATTAGAGGAGAAGAGTTAGAAAATTTGTGAATACATATCCGGAATGGAAAATGCTCAGGAGTTCACAACCTTGGAGTTGGGAGAGGAGTATCCAAAAGTAAGGGATAGGGTAAACACTCCACAAACATGAAGTTCTTTTGGCCTAAAGACTTCTTGACAAACTGCCTCTGAGTTTGGGCACTTAAAGTATATGTTGTTGTCAGGAGATTTAGCTTCCTTTGTAGTGAGACCATCAAATCTGGAATGGCATCTATGTGACCTGGAGGACATGGTTTCTTGTTTTCCAATGAACATTAGGCAGCAGTGATGAATTCTATCTTTGTCGGCAATTTTTGGCCACCTGGGTCTAAGTGTCTGCCCGCGTGGACTGTGAAGTCATTTGGTCATCCTCCACTTTTCGTGGTGTTTCTGGCTGCTGCACTCGTAGTTTGGTGTTGCTTCAAAAAATACAAGGAGTTCATCAGGGACACAGTGCTGGAGGGAGTTCTGTCAGGTGTGGTGGGTCAGGGTTTACAGGAGAATGCACCAACCAGGCTTCTATCCCACATAGCTTGCCCCCTTGACAAGAGCAACCTGATTCTGAACATTGCCCTGAAACCCCTCTATATAATAAGATGCCTTTACATATAATGGTCTGCTGGCAGCAGCATGTCAGTCACAAGCCATTTGGAAGTCAAAGACATATTCACATGGCCCCACCACAGATGTTTATCACACACCTTCACACCACAGCTCTAGGCCCACTACTCAGCAGGCTCCAACTTACAGGCATCTCTGTTCTACTCCATTTTCATGAAACCCAGTCAATCTACGCATTGTCTGGTACACTCATGATCAGGAACCAGATATCCAAAGGTTCTCCAGTGCCACCTGGTCATGGGAATTTCAAACCTTGCATGGTATTTATCTAGCCATTTTTCAAAAATGAATTTGAGACACTCTGGGTTTCAATTAATTCAGGAACCATTAAATGGTGAGGAAGCTCATTTCAATGAAAGCTCTAGAGAACTCTCATAGGCAAGGCTACATAAACAGAGGCCAAATGGTAACATAAGCAAGGCCCATTGAGGTCTACAATGTTAGGTCCATGTGTGTTTTGACTCTCATTGATGGCTGCCAAGTCTTTCAGAATAAAATCATGTGATATCCTTGCAAAGATTCCCAGTTTTCTGTGCAAAGCCACCCTGGGCCTAGATCACAGATACCAAGAGCGAATCTCATGCGTGGCCTCCTAAAATCTCAAAACAATTCATGGCAATACTTCACTGAGGTCAGTTCCAGAAAGCAGTCTCTAAGGGGAATCACACAACAGTTCAAGCCCAGGTGAACACAGTTATCTCTTCCAACTGACACACAAATGACCACAATTAAAACCAAAACACTTCAACATGGCCCTCATTTTCTTCCATATAGACACTCATCATAACCTCTGGCTGGAGGTTTTCATGAGGAGCGCAGTCCAAGACAGTGTCCAAAATAAGCTCCCTTGCCACTCATTTGCTAAAGTCAGGGTGGCCTGGACATACTTTCTGTGAACCAGGCGTGATGAAATAGGCATGCTGTGAAGACTACACCGCTTCTCTACTTTGAGGCCAACTGACTCAGAGGTTAAGATTCTTTATGTGAATTGGAGTCATGAGAAAACCCAAGCACCTCTGCAGGGCTTTGGAGAACTCCTTTGACCCAAAGGATCCCTATTGATGGAAGTCAGGAACCTCACAGAGGAAGGCGAGACGTCATCCACAAGAACTGCTCTTTTGGCCATTTTGGTTTTGGATGCACACATGGGATCTTTCTTTAGATCCATCAGGTGCTGAGAATCTAAGCCACAGCCTCACACAGGGCCAAGAGGCTAAATCACACACATCCCTTTCCAAAGCAATAAAGCAAAGGGCCACAGGTGATGCCCATTCGTTTCCATTTGAAAACTGTTTTCCTCAGGCTTCACAAAGGGGTGGCCTGAGGCAAAGAACTTCTTGAAATTAAGGGCAACAGAACATTATGTAAGCAAAAGGCCCAAAGCAGGGTTTCTCCACTGATACTTTACTGGTCACACTGATATCTGAGTTTTCTGAGATGCTCGCCATTCCCTGCAGATATCCAGTACATGGCCATGTCACAGAGCTTGGAGGTGGTACATATCTTGGACAAAAAAACATGAGCCAATTCTGGAGATTGGAAAGAATTCAGGAAGAAAATTGGTAATTAGGAAGATAGTAGGTGTTGCCCATCCTTAAGGAAAGCCGCAACCCATTCATAAATTGGGCAGGTTGAATGCTGGGAAGCTTTCTACTAGACAGGACAAATACATTGATGCATTCTCGTTTCTAATGTATACAACCACGGACACAGTGGAATACACAGACATAGAAACACTCGCCTTGTCAAACGACTTACTAGAAACAGTACACTCCAAAAAAAAAAAAAAAACTAACCGCCTTTCCTACCTATTCTCAGAAGATGAGACAAAATCATAAACCCACAACCACACCCACAAAGTCACCTCCTTCCCCCAAGTAGGTCTGTGACTCTACGGAGTGTCCTCTGACTGGTGGGCCATACAATGTTTCCCCGAAATGTCCTGTCCTGTCTCAGATCTGGTCTACTTGGCCAACTCTTTTAAGTTGTCAGAAGGGAATTTTGAGCCACTACCTGCTTTCTCAGGAAAGGCCCCTCTTCAGAGCTCTCCTTGCTTTTGGCATCATAATATCAGTAGGAACAAAGAAAGACTGACTCTGTCTTTGGTAAATCCAAGCAAGTGAGCCCACTGGGACTGGGACTGGGACTGGCTCTGTGTGCCTGGCTTCCAGGATCCCAAGTTCAGAGAGATCCATCACGAAGGAAGTGAGGTGAGGTCACTTCCTTCAGGAACTGAATGAATTCACTGTCTTGTAAACCATTTTGTCCTAATAGTTGCTTCCAAGGGTCCCATTAGATGGAGGGTTCCCCTACTTCCTCTGAAATGTTCACAAGTTAGAATGGTATGTCAACCTTAGGAACCCGGGAATAGCTATCCACACAGGCCTGGTTTGGTCCTTCTCCTCTACATTAAGAAGAGAGAGGCTGATTCAGACACATCCCTTCATCCTGACCAGGGTGTTTGACATGGAAGATGACTTTTGCTCTCTCAGGTCCTTCATAGATGACTATATCTTCTCCAGGGTTCATTTCTACATGGATCTTTGAAGTTCTCAGCAGGTGGAAGATCCCCTACATTCCTGTATTGTAAGACCAACTCTGTCCCTGCTTTTCATTAAATTTAGATTGAGGGAACAGTGTATTCTTAGGGTTAATAAAATGTTTGAATTGGGTTAGGAATCATTCTGCGGGATGAATAATGGTATTGGGAACCTGCGATATTTATAAAAATATAGAGGTTAAATATATGAATAAAAACAGAAATCTAGGTAATTTTGAAGCCTAGAGGGCATTGGGCCCTTGATTGGGATACTTAACTTTGATTTACATTGTGCACAGATGTCTCAGAAAAATAGATATATAATGGCATAGAACCTTGTACCTTGGATGATTGAATGTCGAAGAGAACATCCAGTCAAAAACGGATAGTCGGGAGGATTAGGTAGATAGTAGGTTTAGGAAGAAGTGTCAATATAGGATTTGGAATATATGTTCTATCGCAATAGTGTTTTGGTTAGAGAGTGAAAGTAAACATAACTTCATGTGAAGGGTCAGTCACAATGATGAACTGGGGAAAATATGTAGGAAACCACATATCAATAGAGACATAATGAAATCAGGCAAAGTATAAAGTGAGTGATATGATTAGGCATTTTCAACAGGGTAGAGTTTGAATATATAATCTCTGGAAGAAACAAATATGTAGTCACCAACAGGATTGATAATTGAGAGGATTAGGCAACATGGACAGGAATGTTTTTAGTAATCCATGTTCACTTTCCATTCAGACTCCGGTACAATCATAAGTGTGACATTTACTTTTTGTGTCCCGAATATTACTGTGATAAAATGTGTATGTAGATCTGGTGACATGAGTATTTCTTACACCATTTCTGGCAGTAATATTTAGAAGACATATACATAAGTATTGGTTGTACAAAGAGGTGTGCCCTGTGTCTATGAATATAGAGATAATGCATGAATTGACCACACTGTGAATAAATAATATAGCTGATTCCACTTTAAATAATGGATGGAATTGATATCTGAAAATATTTAAGATATCTTATATTGATATAAAATCATTCATTCCAACCAGTTATACATCTATTGTTAATATTAGTGTTATTGTTTATCATGAACGGTGTCTGAGTTTCACTTCAAAAATGATTATGAAAATTGAAAATAATGTGTTTTGTAAAGAAGTCTCATGAAAAGACCAGTCAAGAAACATGGATGAATACATGTGTTCTGAAGAAGGAATTGATTGAAAGTGAAACAAATGCCTATAAATTTGCGAAACTGTGGATGAAAAATATATCCTATGATGTGCATAAACTGAAGAAATCATAATGTACCAGTGTTGAATAAAAATGAACGTCAAAACACACAGCATGTCCCATTGGAATCTACTCGCATTGATGTTAAACTGGGTCAGTTACTGTAGAAATATTAGGATTTGTATGCAACATTCACTGAAGTTAGTTTTCACTAGTAGGAAAAAATATGTATTTCAGGTGGATGAATATTTCTGAGAATAATCATGTGAAAATTTGATTATAAATCCACATACATGAATATGAATGAATTTAGGAAGTGTGTAATAAGACACATATATTTCATATTTTGAAAAATCTGGAGACTATATATATATATATATATATATATATATATATATATATATACACACAGACATTAAAAAGTAGCAATATATATGCCAATCGAAATTCACCATGAAATATAAATCATCCACAGATGCAAAAATATTCATTTTACTGAACATGGATTTATGTATAATGTTGTTCATCTAGGAAGCTCACCCATAGGTTTAATTTTCTGTTCCAACAGTGTTTAGGAGCTGTGATGTCTTCTCGCAATTTGTATCTGCCAAGTAAGCCACCTCACAAGATTGTACGAGTGGTACCAGGTAGGATTCTGTATGTGTATATAAAAATACATGTGCTGAATATGCTACGGAGAAAGGGAGACACGAATTCATACATTTGTTTACTTTAAAAACACATGGAGAACTCTTTCAATAAAAAAATTAACTAGTTTATACCTTCTACCCAATATAATGCAAAACACAATTCCAACTACACACCATGCCTTCTCTGAACTGCTTGTATTTCTATTCCGTTTG
Source organism: Callospermophilus lateralis (assembly GCF_048772815.1). Classification (NCBI taxonomy): domain Eukaryota; kingdom Metazoa; phylum Chordata; class Mammalia; order Rodentia; family Sciuridae; genus Callospermophilus; species Callospermophilus lateralis. Next base: position 497,063 of record NW_027513937.1, read on the forward strand.
GGTTATTTTACTCCACCATATTAGGATTAGTAGTCAGAGTCTAATAGGGTATATGTTAGTGTCAGGGATTTAGTATTCTGAATGGAAAATTGGAAAATGAATCCAATGTGTATGCAAATATGTGCTACACAAAATTTTTCCCACTCTCATCCAGAACAATGCCTTGACAATACTTTCACCCCAAGTAAGACACAATTAGGGAAAAAGAGTTAGGAATTCTGAGAATACAAATCTGGAATGGAATATGATCAGTAGTTCACAAACTTGGAGGTGGTAGAGGAGTTTCCAAAAGTAAGGGACAGGGTCAAAACTCTCCATATAACAAGATGCCTTTACAAATAAGGGTCTGCTGGCTGCATCCTGTCAGTCACAAGGCATTTGGAAGCCAATGGCAGATCGAAATGGCCCCAGCGCATATTTTGTGTCACACACCTGCCCAACATTGCTCTAGGCCCACTGCTCAGCAGGCTCCAACTTACTGGCATATCTGATCTACACCATTTTCATGAAACCCAGTCAATCAAGGCACCGTCTGGTATACTCATGATCAGCAACAGGACATCCAAAGTTTCTCCAGTGCCACCTGGTCATGGGAATTTCAAAAATTTCATGGTATTTATCTAGCCATTTTTCAAGGATGAAGTTGGAGGCACTATGGGTTTCAATTAATTCAGGAACCATTAAATGGTGAGGAAGCTCATTTCAATGAATGCTCTGAAGAACTCTCACAGGCAAGTCTTCCCAAAGAGTGGCCAAAAGGTCACATGAAGCCAGACCCATTGAGGTCTACAATGTGAGTTCCATGTGTGTTTTGACTCTCAACTATGGCTGCCAAGTCTTTAAAAATAAAATCATGTTATATCCTGGCTGAGATTCCCAGTGCTCTGTGGAAATCCACACTGGCCTTAGATCTCAGTTTCCAATGGTCACTCTCATGCGTGGCCTAATAAAATCCCCACAAAATTTATGGCAATACTGCTCTGAGGTCAGTTCCAGAACTCAGTCTCTAATGGGAGTCACACCAGAGTTCAAGCCCAGGGGGACCCAGTCATCTCTTCCAACCATGATACAAATGTCCACAATTAAAACCAAAACACTCCCACATGGCCCTCATCTTCTTCCATATAGACACTAATCATTACCTCTGGTAGCAGGTTTCCATGAGGGGCGCAGCCCACAACAGTGTCCAAAATAAGCTCCCTTTTTCCCTCATTTTCCTAAAGTCTGTGTGGCCTAGACACCCTTCCTGTTAACCAAGAGTGATCAAATAGGCATGCCGTTAATGCTGCTTTGCTTCTCCAATTTGAGGCCAAATTACTGTGCGGTTTAGATTCTTTATGTGAACTGGAATCATGAGAAAACCCATGCACCTATAGGCTAGCCTCTACAGGGCTTTAAATATCTCATTTGACCCAAAGTATCACTATTCTCACTTAATGGAGGTCAGGAACTTTACATAGGAAGGCGAGAGACTTCATCTACAATATCTGCTCTTTTAGCCATTTTTGTATTGGATGCACACATGAGATATTTCTTTGGATCCATCTAGTGCTGAGAATCTAAGCCACAGCCTCACACAGTGCCAAGAGGCTGATTCAGACACATCCCTTTCCAAAGCAATTAAGCACAGAGCCACAGGTGATGCCCATTCATTTCAATTTGAGAACTCTTTTCTTCAGGCTTCACAAAGGGGAGGCCTGAGGCAGAGACCTTCCTGACATTCAGGGCAATAAAACAATAGGTAAGCAAAAGGCACAAAGCAGGCTTTCTCCACTGAGACTTTACTGGTCATACTGATATCTGAGTTTTCTAAGAAGCTCGTCATTCCCTTCAGGTATCCAGTACATGTCCATGTCACAGAGCTTGGAGGTGGTACATATCTTGGGCACAAAAGCATGAGCCTATTCTTTAGAGAGGCCAGAATTCAGGAAGAAAACAGGAACTTTGGAGGATAGCAGATGTTGCCCATCCATAAGTCAAGTAGCAGTCCATTCATAAATTGGGCAGTATGAAGGCTGGCAAGCTTTCTACTAGACAGGACACATCCATTGATGCATTCTCTCTTCTTATGTCTACAACCACGAACACCGTTTTATATACAGACATAAAAACACTCGCCTTGTCAAAGTACTTACCAGAAAGAGTTCACTCAATCCAAACAAACCGCCTTTGATACCTATTCTCAGAACAAGTGAAAACCACAAACCTACACCTACACCCATAAAGGCACCTCCATTCCCTAAGTAATTCTGAGACTATTTGGAGTGTCCTCTGACTAGTGGGCCACAGTATGTTCCCTTTAAATGGCATGTTCTCTCTCAGATCTGTCCTCCTTAGCCAACTCTGTAAAGTTGTCAGGAGCCAGCATTGAGCAACTACCTTTTTCTCAGGAAAGGCCCCTCTTCAGAGCTCTCTTGGCATTTTGCCATCCTCACATCAGTAGGTACCAAGAAAGACTGACTCTGTCTTTGGTAAATCCAAACAAGTGAGACCACTGGGACTGGGACTGGGACTGGCTCTGTGTGCCTGGCTTCCTGGATCCCAAGTTCAGATAGTTCCATCAACAAGGAAGTGAGGTGAGGTCAATTCCTTCAGGAACTGAATGAGGTCACTGCCTTGGCAACCACTTTGTCCTAACATTTGCTTCCAAGGGTCCCATGAGATGCAGGCTGCCCCTACTACCTGTGACAGTTTCACAAGTTAGAATGGTATATCAACCATAGGCACCCGGGAACAACTCTCTAAACAGGCCTGGTTTGGTCCATCTTCTCTACATTAAAATTTGAGAGCCTGATTCAGACACAACCCTTCATACTGACCAGGTTGTTTTCCATGGAAGATGACTTTTGCTCTCTCAGGTCCTTCATAGCTGCCTACATCTTCTCCAGTGATCATATCTGCATGGATCTTTGAGGTTCTCAGCAGATGAACAATCCCCTACATTCCTGTATTGTAATACCAACTCTGTGCCTGCTCTTCTGTAAAGTTAGATTGAGGGAAGAGTGTATGGTTATGTTTAATAACATGTTTGATATGGGTTAGGAATTATTCTGCTGGATGAATAATGGTATTGGGAACCTGAGATATTTATAAGAATATAGAGTTGGAATATTGTAATGGTCGGGCAGGCATAGGAGGAAGAGACCACCAAGAGACTGTCTCATGCAACAACAAAGGGTTTATTGAGGGTCCAGCATGCTGGGGCTCAGAGCTCACTTGAATAGAGCAGAGAGTCCTGAGAACAGCTTAAACAGAGCTTATATACTTTCCTTGGAGAGGGCAGGGAGGGAAATTTATTGATGCGACAGGGAGAGTGGGCAGTTTGCTTTCAACGGGATGATGGAGTACATTCTGCAGTTTGGCAGTTGGGGACAGCACATTCTGGGAACAAGATTAGCAAACAGTTCTCAAGATTTCAACAGTGTTTTATTAAGCATACAGAAAAATAGGAAGTGACAAGTACCTATTTTATTAACTTTTTATTCCCCAATTCTTCTTCTGGTTACTTTTAATCATGAAAGTGATCATTGAAGGGTGTCACATTTTATGTCTCCTAGTGGGGTATATTGTTGTCTGATTACCATAAGTTTAAATTGTCCAATTTGAGCTTCGAGAAAGGAAACTACATGGTTGAGCCAACAGGGTCCTACAGTTAGCAATAATATGAGGATTATTAATGGACAGGCCTGGGCTTATGAAAGCATAGTTAACCAGAGGGACTGTGTGAACCAAGACTCAAACCACCCTTTTTGGGCCTCTCTCTCTCGTTGACACTCTTAAAGGCATTTTCTTAATATACTCATAGGTTCTTATACAACTCCAGTATGGTCAGCATAAAAACAACCTTCTTCCCTCAATGCAGCACAAAGTCCCCCTTCTCTCATGAAGAGAAGGTTTAACCCTCGCCTGTTCTGTAAAACAACTTCAGAGAGAGAGGTTAAACATTCCTGTAAAGCTGTGATGGAGGTTTTATTATCTTTAATTTTTGGTCTATTGCTGCTTCTAATTGGGTCATTTGTTGTGTCCCATGGACTAGGGTTCCTGTGCTCACTCCTGCAGCAACTCCTATTCCTAATAGGATGGCTAAAGTGAGAGATACAGGTTCCCGGTGGAAACAGGTTGTATGCCCTCCGATTTGATCTTTAAATGAACATGCATCATCCTAGAACACTCTGGGAAACATCTGCACCATTACATAATTAATCACATCTGTTGACCATTTCATGAAAACATAAACAATGTTTAAGTATATAGAATTATACTGTTGTAGGTACGGAAAAGGAAAGGAATCTAAGATAGCACCGAAGACAGGGAAACAGCCCTATTTGGTTGCAAACGGATTTAGAGGGTATTGCTTCTGTTGTAATCAATTAATCTTCTGAACCCCAAGTTTAGGTAGTTTCAGAATTTGTACCCAACATGTAAGGGAAGGGGCTCAGAAGTTCACAGTCTGCAGAAGTTCACAAAAAGCAGTTTTTGTTTCTGTTATTTTTTCCTCTGTTCTCGGCAAGTTAACTTTTCAAGGACACTTGGGACAGGGAGAGCTTTTTTTTTTCTCTTTTTTTTTCTCCCTGCCAGCTGTTACCATTGAGCCTAGTTGGTAACTTCTTTACTTAGAATTGTAGCCATCTCTGAGAATCCCCAGCTCAAGGCCAGAGGCCTTGTTCACTTATTTTGTGAAAAACTCGTAAGGGGGTGTCTAGCTTAGGAGTGCTGATTTTTCCAGCCACTGGCCAAGTAGAACAGGGCGACATGAAAACACGGAGTTTATCTACATTGAATTCTTTTATAGGGACTCTTTTGCTGAAAGTCCTAAAGTCAGCAATGGTGAAGACTTCTGGAGAAGGTCATATAAGACTTTTCTGTGGGCCTGGTGAAGAGGGGCAAGACGTGGAAAGCAAGGCTGAGAGCAACTCCGTTTATCTGAGAATTAGGAAGGAGAGATGTAAAAGAATATTGGGAAAGGGGTTTGTGATTTTCCTGGCAACAAAAACTTGAGCAGTAGAACAGGTAGAGCAGAGGGGACGACAGGAGTGAGTATCCCAAAAAGCCTGTGAGGGACTTTAAATTCTTAGTCACCTGTTTTCAGTGATGACAAGGCAACTTTAAAGGTCACTTTCATTACATCTTGGATAGTGGTCTGAGGGATCTCCTCAGCTGGTTTGAGCTTTGGGTTAGCTGGTAAGAGGACCTGATGGGACCTGCTCTGGGCACTTACTGGAGAAAAGAGGACTGAGTGGGTGGAGGGGTACCTCAGTACCTGATACCTCAGCAAGGGCGCAATTGTCTGAGAACCGGCCGAGGTTTGGTTTTTTGATCTAGTAAATGGAGGGGAGAAATCAGGTTGCTCAGGTGGGAGTGAAAGCAGAGAGTCTGGAGCAGAAGGCTGAGGGTTAGGATCTATTGGAGAAGCATAGTTCAGGACGTGAGTGAAGGAGGGAAAAGGTCTTCACATAGGGGAATCTCCTTCCACCCTTTTGATCACTTGTAGAAGTTAAAAATGTCATGCATAATTTGAGGATCTAGAGAGCCTTCTGGGGTCCATCGGTTTTGGTTGTCTAATTGGTAATATGGCCAATGCTGTGTACTGAATTTGATGGGGAGTTTGGGTTCCACCAGGCAGTCCCTGTATGCTAACATCCCCATGACTTACAGAAGAAGTTGGCTTTTTCCCCTCACAGCCGTGGCTCTTTGTGGCTTTGATAGTCTGCCATGCAAACATAGTAATCTGGGCTAGCCAACCTGCATCTTGCTCGCGTGTCCCTACATCCATAATGTTTGTTTCCATTATCGATGATACAGAAGGTATTTAATAGAATTTTAGTGGGATCCACTTTATCAGATATATCCCAATAGGAAAAACCTATAGCCAGCTGACAAATGTCTGGGTGGAGAGATGGCCACCAGGTCCCTATGGGGGCTGTAAGCGAGATAGACCATACTTCTTCTCTAGTAGGATTTGTGATCAGCCATCGCTGATGAACCACCTGATGAGGTTTAGGACTACTGGTGGCCAAGGGGAGAGTCTATAGCCTTATTCATATGGTGAAAACACAATTTGAAAGGGCTACTAGTCATTTCCAGTTCCCAGCAAGAGTCTGGACAGAGCGCAGGCTTGAGATGAGAGGCATGGATCCAGGAATTGATTCCGTATACATTTACTGATGTAGGTGTTATAAGTAGTATCTGGTATGTTCCTTTCCATCGGGGTTCCAGGAATGAAACCTGATGTCTTCTTATGTAGATGAAGTCTCTTACATTATATTGAAGTGGAGTCCCCTTGTCCCCAGTTTGGTAGGCCGTGGCCAGCTGTTTGAACAGATATCAATGAGTTCTTTCAAGAGCTTTAAGTCTGTCAAGCTAGGGGGTGTGGAAGGGATCCTTAGGTCTTAGAGTTGGGGTTAGGTCCCTTACTGGAGGAAGGGCACCATAGAGAATTTCACAGGTGGTGAGGTTACACAAAGAAACAGAGGGAGTATTTCTTGCATGAAACAGTGGATAAGGCAGGAGCATAGTCCAATCTTTTATGCAGGTCTCTAAGAGTAATTTCGTAAAGGTCTATTTAATGGTTCTATTTATTTTTTCTACCTGTCCTGAGTTCTGGGGTCTATAAGCATAATGTAACTACCAATTAATAACCAGGGTACTGGTTAACCTATTCTCAGGACATGAGACAAAAAAAGAATCCCACACCAACACCCACAAAGGCACCTGCTTCCCCCAAGTACATCTGTGACTATCTGGAGTATTCTCTGACTGGTGGGTCATACTATGTTCCCCAAAAATAGCCTGTCTTGTCTCAGATCTGGTCTTCATGGCCAACTCTGGGAAGATTTCAGGAGCCAGCATGAGCCACTACCTGCTTTCTCAGGAAAGGCCCCTCTTCAGAGCTCTTCTGGCATTTGGCCATCCCCACATCAGTAGGTACCATGAAAGACTGACTCTGTCCCTGGTAAATCCAAAGAAGTGAGCCCACTAGGAGTAGGACTGGGACTGGCAATGGGTGCCTGGCTTCCTGGATCCCAAGTTCAGAGAGTTCCAACACCAAGGAAGTGACGTGAGGTCACTTCCTTCAGAAACTGAAAGAGGTCACTCCCTTGGCAACCACTTTGTCCTAACAGTTGTTTCCTATGGTCTCTTGAGATGGAGGATGCCCCTACTTCCTGTGACACTTTCACAAGTTAGAATGGTATATAAACCATAGGCACTCAGGAATAGCTCTCCACACAGGCCTGGTTTGATCCATCTTCTCTACATTAATAAGAGAGAGGCTGATTCAGATACACTCCTTTATCCTGACCAGGTTGTTTGCCATGGAAGATGACTTTTGCTCTCTCAAGTCCTTCATAGCTGCCTACATCTTCTCCAGGAATGATTTCTGCGTGGACCTTTGAGTTTCTAAGCAGGTGGAAGATCCCCTACATTCCTGTATTGTAAGACCAACACTGTCCCCGCTCTTCTGTAAAGTTAGATTGAGGGAACAGTGTATGTTAGGTTTAATAACATGTTCAATTTGGGTTAGGAATCATTCTTCGGGATGAATAATAGTATTGGGAAACTCTCTCAGATCTGGTCTCCTTGGCCAACTCAGTGAAGTTTTCAGGAACCAGTGGTGAGACACTGCCTGCTTTCTCATGAACTGGCCCTCTTCAGAGCTCTCCTGGCATTTGGCCATCCTCACATCAGTAGGTACCAAGAAAGTCTGACTCTGTCCTTGGTAAATACAAACATGTGAGCCCACTGGGATTGGGACTGGGACTGACTCTGGGTGCCTGGCTTCTTGGATCCCCAGTTCAGAGAGTTCCATCACCAAAGAAGTGAGGTAGGTCACTTCATTCAGAAACTGAATGAGGTCACTGCCTTGGCAAACACTTTGTCCTAAAAGTTGTTTCCTAGGTTCCCATGAGATGGAGCCTGCCCCTACTTACTGTGACACTTCAAGCTAAGAATTGTATATCAAAAATCGGCACCCGGGAACAGCTCTCCACACATGCCTGATTTGGTCCAACTACTCTACATTAAGAAGAGAGAGGCTGATTCAGACACATCCCTTCATTTTGACCTGGTTGTTTTCCATGGAAAATGAATTTTTCTCTCTCAGGTCCTCCATAGCTGTCAACATCTTCTCCAGGGATCATTTCTGTAAGGACCTTTGAGGTTCTCAGCAGGTGGAAGATCCCCTACATTCCTGTATTGTAAGACAAACTGTGTCCTTACTCTTTTGTAAAGTTAGATTGATGGAAGAGTGTATGGTTAGGATTAATAACATATTCGATTTGAGTTAGGAATCATTCTGCAGGATGAATAATGGTATTGGGAATCTGCGATATTTACAAGAATAAATAGGTGAAATGTAAGTATGAAAACAGAAATCTAGGTAAGATTTGAAGCCCAGAAGGGAATTGGGCCTTTGATTGTGACACTTAGCTTTGAATTATGTTCTGCACAGATGTCTCAGATAAATCGATATAAAATGGCATAGGACCTTGTACCTTGGATGATTGAATGTCGAAGAGAATATCCAGTCAAAAGGGGACAGTAGGTGGATTAGGAAGATAGTAAGTAAGTTTAGAAAAAAGAATGAGTATAGGAATTGGACCAAAAGTTCTTTAGCAACAGGGTTTCGGTTAGTGAGTGAATGTCAATGTCAGCACATGTGAAGAATGAGTCACAATGATGAACTGGGGAAAATATGTAGGAAAGCAGATATCTATAGAGACATTATGAAATCAGACAAAGTATAAAGTGAGTGATAGTATTAGATATTTTCAACAGGGTTGAATATGAATATATAATCTTAGGAAGAAACAAATATGTAATCATTAATAGGATTGACATTTGAGAGCATTAGCCAAATTTTACATGGATTTTTTTAGTAATCCATGTTTACATTCCATTTAGTCTTTGGTACAATCATAAGTGTGAACTTTGCATTTTGTGTCCAGAATATTACTGTGATAAAATGTTTATGTACATCAGTTGACAGAGTATTTTTTTCCACCATTTCTGGGAGCAATATTTTGAAGACATATAAATTAATATTGGGGGTACAAAGAGGTGTACCCTGTGTCTATGTATGTAGAGATAATGCATGAAGAGACCATACTGTGAATAAATAATATAACTGATTACACTTTAAATAATCGATTGAATTTATATCTGAAAATATGCAGAAAATCTTATATTGATATACAATCATTAATTCCAACCAATTATACATATAATGGTAATATTACTTTAATGGTTTATCAAGACGGGTGTGTGAGATTTGCTTCAAAGCGATAATGGAAATTGAAAATAATGTGTTTGGAAAGAAGTCTCATGAAACGAGCAGTCAAGAAACATTAAGGAATACATGTGTTCTGAATCAGGAAGTGATTGAAAGTGAAACAAATGCCTATCAATTTGATAAATTGTGGATGAAATATTTATCCTATGATGTGCATTAACTGAAGAAATAGTAATGTACCAGAGTTGAATAAAAATGAACGTCAAAATACACTTCATGTCCCATAGGAATCTATACGCATTGATGTTAAACTGGGTGAGTTACTGTAGAAATATTAGGAGTTGTGTGCACCATTCACTGAAGTTTGTTTTCAGTACTAGGAAACAAATATGTATTTCAGGTGGATGAATATTTCTGATAATAATCTTGTGAAAAGTTGATCATAAATCCACATATATGAATATGAATGAATTTAGGGAGTGTATAATAAGACACATATATTTCATATTTTGAAAAATCTGGAGAGTATATATATATATATATATATATATATATATATATATATATATAAAACACACACACACAGACATTAAAAAGTAGCAATATATATGGCAATCTAAATTAATCATGAAATATATATCATCCACAGATCCAAAAATATTCATTTTACTGAACATGGGTTTATGTATAATGTTGTTCAACCAGGAAGCTCACCCATAGGTTGAATTTTCAGTTCCAACAGCGTTTAGAATGAGTGATCTATTCTCACAAATTGTATCTGCCAATTCATCCACCTCACAAGAATGTACGTGTGGTACCAGGTAGGATTTGATATGTGCATATAAAAATACATGTGTTGAATAGGCTACAGAGAAAGGGAGACAGGAATTCAAATATTTGTTAACTTTCAAACACATGGAGAACTATTTAAATTGAAAATTTGCTAGATTTATAACTCCTACACTACATAATGCAAAAGGCAAGTCCAACTATGCACCATGCCTCCTCTGAACTGCTTGTATTTCTATTTTGTTGGGGTAATTTATCTCCATCATATTTGCATTAGTAGTCAGAGTCCAGTAGGGTAGGTTTTAGTGTCAGGGATTAAGTATTTCGAATGAAAAATTAGATAATGAATCCAATGTGTATGCAAAAAATCTTCCCATTCTCATCCAGAACAATGCCTTGACATTACATTCGCCCCAAGTAATACACAATTAGAGGAGAAGAGTTAGAAAATCTGTGAATACATATCTGGAATGGAAAATGCTCAGGAGTTCACAAGCTTGGATGTGGAAGGGGAGTTTCCAAAAGTAAGGGACAGGGTTGATAGACCCAACCTGATCATTTATTAAAATTGGGAGCCCACTTGCCATAAAGCCATGAAAAGATAATTTTGGATTTATTATAAATTACTGCAAATTCTGAACCTGCTTGGAATGTTTGCCCATGCCTTAAACTCACCCATGCCTGGCTCTCTGACCAGATTGCAGCCCTCTCTGAAACTTTAGTGACACCTCATAAATATTTTCTTTCCCTGGCCAGACAACGAGTCTCTGAGGCTCTAATGGTCCTCATAATTTCTGATGTTGGGGTGAGCTTAAAAAAAAATGTAAACTACCGTTAGTGTGATGCTTGTTAAAGTTCTGTTATCTGTAACCCCCTTTTTGTGCATCTTTCTGGGCTATATAGCTGGGCTATAGGAAAGGTGGGTTTGCTGTCTTGCTCCCGCCATTTTGGGAGGGAGAGGTAGCCTTTCCCTTTGAAATAATTAGCTTGCCTTAATTTGATTTTACTAGGAGTCAGTGGTCTTTACATGCGTTCCTGGTCTAATATTTTGGAGTTCCCCAGTGAGATGACCCTGCCGGACAAGATCACAAGACCAGACTGCTGTAAATTCTGAAGTTGGCCTTCCTTCCAGGGCTCCAAGCTTGAGAGCAACTCTAGGGTTTGTGCAACTTGAGATGGTCCAAGGCCTTGGAGTTAGCCTTCAGTTCAGGGAGCACTGCAGTGAACCACCACATTAAAACTATTAGCAAGCACCTGGTGGAGGAGGCATCCATAGGTAATTGGTGCCTTTATAACATCTGATATCCGGTTAAGGGAGATCTCTTCTGATGACAGAGAGGTGGACTGAGGAGGCTCACATATACTCCTGTCTGGGACAGTAACAAGAATCATTCTGTCATCTGTTCTGTTCTCTAGGGAATTCATCTGGAAGGGTAGAGAGGTGCCAACGGGCACGCATGCACTCCTACGGGGAGCTTTAGGAGGACATTGCATTGCTCCTCTGTTTTCCTGTTTCGGCGCCGGATTTCTGTTTTTTTTTTTTTTTTTGTTGTTGTTGTTGTTGTTTTGTTCTGTGTTCTATATGTTTTTTGTTTGTTTGTTTTTGTGCATTTTGTTGTGTGATTTCTGTGGTGAAAACTTAAGGATATCGGACATGAAAATAAAGCAAGTAAGCCTGACACCCTTTGGACTGAGTTTAAAGGAACTGCATTGAACTTTACACCCGTTTGTTAAGCAGTATGATAGAAGCCCCTAGCTGGCTGCCTGGAGCACACTCACTGCAGAGGGCAGTGCCTGCGGGGGACCTAAGAACTGAGTATCTCCCAGGTTAATAAGTGAAACTCCTTTAAAATCCCTTGTCCCTCCAGATAAAGAGAGTCACAACCTTTTGGCAGAGTCCCTGTGTTTATCTTTGTTAGAAAAGCAATAAACCTTCGTTTTTCTTTTTCTCAAAACCCTGTCCTCATTTTTAAATTGGCATTAATTGGCTTCAAGTTCAGGAACCCAACTTTAAGTACAAATTTTGATAACCCACCCGCACCCTGGAACTTTTTGAGAGCTGACTACAGATGTTAGGAGATGGAGCATGCTTGTGGTGGAACTGAAACAGAGGAGCAAATCCTGTAAGTAAAAGGAGGGACTGAGGGACTCCCAGCAGCTGCTGAAGCCTTATTTTTTCAGAGAATTCCCTAGGTCTTTCCCTGCAATTTAACGATAATGCCACCTCTGTCATCTTAAAAAAGAGGGAAAAAAAGGGGACACTAAATGCAGGAAAGTCACTATGGCGACCCTTGATTTTACATTTCAGGATGCTCCTCTGTGAAAGCATCTGGTCCCCTTGTGGGGACATCTGTGGTGCAACTGGTGTAGGAGATTTTTCTCTTATCTGCTCTGTTTTAAAGGCTTCTGTCTGTCAGTCATAGTCTGGAGCTCCTTTCTGTCTGTCGTGTGTCTTTGTTTCTGGCACTTTAAGACATGTGCAATAATGTGTTGATATTATATATTGTTTCTTGAGAATGATTTTACCTGAATGTGTGTCTAAATGATGATGTTTTATTGTAACAATCTGGTAGCTTATTGGGTTTTTGAAGCATTGCAGAATCTTGCCGTTAAAAGTCAGATTGAGATAATTGTTCAGTTTATGATTTCAGATAATTCATGCCAGAGAACTTAAATACTTAGGATGAAAAACTAAAGAACTCTACTTCCAAGTTGGCAAGAAATTTTCCAATCATTCAGTCTTTTTTTTTTCAACAATTTTTAATTGGGTAGCCTGGGAAAATGTCACTGTGTGTACCAGTGCATTAATTTGGACAAGGATAGTAAATCATAGTATGGTATCTGTTGACAACACAAGATGTAAAGATATAAAATTTTGTAAATTTTGTCTTAAGCTTGTATCAAAATTTTCAACATCCTATCTGGAAAATTATGGTTAAAATGCGTTAGGCCTGAGGTGTCTGCTCAGAATAGCAGTTTTTTCCTGCTCCTTCCAGACCTCAGCCAGGACTTAGATTGAAATGCAAATGAAAGAAGCCTGCAAGATCAGTAGGAGACTGATATGAGGCTTAAGGAAAAAAAAAAGTAAATAGTATGGTATTTACTAATTACTGGTCAGTTATTTTTTCTAGGACTCTTATTTTTTTCCTTAGATCCTTTAATTTTTCTAACTCATAATTTTGATCCTACAGACCTAGGTTAATGTTTTTCTGAACAGTTCTATCTTTGACCAACTGTGGAGTTTTTAAAACATGGCAATGGAGATTTCACCTGCTAAAAGCTACAAGGCCTTTACTATTATTATGTGTGCACACTTTTGTTATTTGTTGTATGTCTATATATATATATATTCTTAATCATATATATGATACAGAAATTAACATATATAAGGAGCGCTCATAATAAAAAAAGCACTCATAAAAACAAATTTTAAGGGATGCCCTCTCTCACCACTTCGGTTCAACATAGTTCTCGAATCACTGGCCAGAGCAATTAGACAGACGAAAAAAATTAAAGGCATAAAAATAGGAAAAGAACTCAAATTATCACTATTTGCAGATGACATGATTCTATACCTAGCAGACCCAAAAGGGTCTACAAAGAAACTACTAGAGCTAATAAATGAATTCAGCAAAGTGGCAGGATATAATATCAACACACATAAATCAAAGACATTCCTGTATATGAGCCACAAATCCTCTGAAATGGAAATGAGGACAACCACCCCATTCACAATATCCTCAAATAAAATAAAATACTTGGGAATCAACCTAACAAAAGAGGTGAAAGACTTATACAATGAAAACTACAGAAACCTAAAGAGAGAAATATAAGAAGATCTTAGAAGATGGAAAAATATACCCTGTTCATGGATAGGTAGAACTAACATCATCAAAATGGCGATATTACCAAAAGTTCTCTATAGGTTTAATGCAATGCCAATCAAAATCCCAACGGCATTTCTTGTAGAAATAGAGAAAGCAATCATGAAATTCATATGGAAAAATAAAAGACCCAGAATAGCAAAAACAATGCTAAGCAGGAAGTGTGAATCAGGCGGGATAGCTATACCAGACTTCAAACTATACTATAGAGCAATAGTAACAAAAACAGCAGGGTACTGGTACCAAAACAGGTGGGTGGACCAATGGTACAGAATAGAGGACACAGAAACCAATCCACAAAACTACAACTATCTTATATTCGATAAAGGGGCTAAAAGCATGCAATTGAAGAAGGATAGCATCTTCAACAAATGGTGTTGGGAAAACTGGAAATCCATATGCAACAAAATGAAACTGAATCCCTTTCTCTTGCCATGCACAAAAGTTAACTCAAAGTGGATCAAGGAACTTGATATCAAATCAGAGACATGGCATCTGATAGAAGAAAAAGTTGGCTATGATCTACATACTGTGGGGTTGGGCTCCAAATTCCTCAATAGGACACCCATAGCACAAGTGTTAATAACTAGAATCAACAAATGGGACTTACTCAAACTAAAAAGTTTTTTCTCAGAAAAAGAAAGAATAAGAGAGGTAAATAGGGATCCTACGTCCTGGGAACAAATCTTTACTCCTCACACTTCACACAGAGCCCTAATATCGAGAATATACAAAGAACTCAAAAAATTAGACAATAAGATAACAAATAACCCAATCAACAAATGGGCCAAGGGCCTGAATAGAAATTTCTCAGAGGAGGACATACAATCATTCAACAAGTATATGAAAAAATGCTCACCATCTCTAGCAGTCAGAGAAATGCAAATCAAAACCACCCTAAGATACCATCTCACTCCAGTAAGATTAGCAGCCATTAGGAAGTCAAACAACAACAAGTGCTGGCGAGGATGTTGGGAAAAGGGTACTCTTGTACATTGCTGGTGGGACTGCAAATTGGTGCGGCCAATTTGGAAAGCAGTATGGAGATTTCTTGGAAAGCTGGGAATAAAACCACCATTTGATCCAGCTATTCCCCTACTCGGTCTATTCCCTAAAGACCTAAAAAGAGCACACTATAGGGACACTGCTACATCCATGTTCATAGCAGCACAATTCACAATAGCAAGACTGTGGAAGCAAAACCTAGATGCCATTCAATAGACGAATGGATAAAAAATATGTGGCATTTTTACACAATGGAGTATTACTCTGCATTAAGAAATGACAAAATCATAGAATTTGGAGAGAAATGGATGGCATTAGAGCAGATTATGCTAAGTGAAGCTAGCCAATCCCTCAAAAACAAATGGCAAATGTCTTCTTTGATATAAGGAGAGTAACTAAGAACAGAGTAGGGACGAAGAGCATGAGAAGAAGATTAACATTAAACAGGGATGAGAGGTGGGTGGGAAAGGGAGAGAGAAGGGAAATTTCCTGTAAATGGAAGGAGACCCTCAGGGGTATACAAAATTACATACAAGAGGAAGTGAGGGGAAAGGAGGAAAAATATGAGGGGGGAGAAATTAATTACAGTAGAGGGGGTAGAGAGAGAAGAGGGGAGGGGATGGGGGAGTGGGGATAGTAGAGGATAGGAAAGGCAGCAGAATACAACAGACACCAGAATGGCAATATGTAAATCAATGGTTGTGCAACTGATGTGATTCTGCAATCTGTATATGGGGTAAAAACGGGAGTTCATATCCCACTTGAATCAAGTGTGAGATATAATATATCAAGAACTATGTAATGTTTTGAACAACCTACAATAAAAATTAATTTAAAAAAAGTGGATCCAAAGATCTTTAATTCACGTGATTAAAATTGTTCAATTTAAATTGGATAAACAGATAAAAATAAATGTTTTTAAATTTAAGCTTACAAGTTTTTATAGGTGTTCAAAAATCTAATAAAATATTAATATCTACAAAATGTCTAAAATGCCTTGATTCTAGGACTTTTCCTTCAACAAAAAAATGGTTTACACTCTTCAATACATTTGTCTAATATTTTAATAAATAAGTAAAGTAAATTTGATGTGGAATTTCTCATTCTTGAGTACATTTGTTAGATACCCGATTGATTTACTAAGGTCTGTATCAGATTGTAAAAATCAGTCATGTGTTAAAGAGACAAAAATTTCTGAAAACATAAGTTTACCCATAACATTGTGTTTATTAAGTTTTATTTTTTCTAGAGCAAGCAACCATAAAAATTGAACAACTGATTAAATAAGAACTGTTATTTTAGAGCACTCTACTGCCATTTCTTTAAAAGCTAAACTTGGTTAATCTAGAAATATCAATGTAATTTTGATGCTATTAATGTGCTCATATCTTCCAGGTATACAAGTCTGTAAGTTAGAAACATTTAAAGAGCATTATATCAAGCTGGTATTCTGAAGTTGTATGGTAAAAAAAATGTACTGGGGATTTATTTACCTGTTATCAATAAGATATGTAAAGTTTTATGTTACTTTTTTCATTGGGGAACAATTTAAATGTATTTTTAAGTTAATCAGAGCCTAATATATGTAAAGGTTAAAATCTTTCAGCCTTTCTTTAATCCATGTTTTAAATGTGATGTCATATGATGTTAGATAATGTTCATGTGACCTCAAACAATTTATGTAAACTTTGTAAAATGATATTTAAAAAACAATGATCAGCTTTAGAACTAAAACACTTAATATTTATAAAGAGGCCTGCCTTACCTGAGATAAGGCACTGTGTCCCATCTTACTACATGTGAGAATGACTACAAAAGGAGTAGGTCAGATTTTATTTCATTTAAAGTTATGTTCAAAAGTTCTTTTGTTTTTCTGTGAAGATTACTAGGATCTCAAACAGGGCATATAATGTATAACTCAGCCAAAAAATTTAGGGTAGCTATTACAGAAACTAAGTATTTTTACTCTTGTTAAAAAATTTTATTTTTAATTTGCTTATAAGTGATCTAAAGATTCCCTGTTAGTCTTTTACCGAAGTGTTGCTTTAATAACACAACATGGGTTAATTTAAGATAATAAGTCATCACCTACAAGACAGACAGAATAATACATAATCCCAATTAATGAAAAGATAAATAATAATTAAGTTATAGATATTAAAGCCCAGTACTCTCAATATAAGGCTGTTAAAATTTATTTGCTGGATGTTTAAGATTAGGATTTAAAATTAAAGTTAAATGAATCGGCCAAGAAAACAAATATTAATATTTTAAGGTATACACTTTATGTTAGCCTCCCAAAATAAGTAAGACTGGAGGTTACAAAGAAGGATTCTCAGACAGGAATGCCTGATAACTATAAAAAGAGACTATTAAGAGGAGCTGCCAGAGGCAGAAAATTTAGTTTAGGGCCTACAGATATTCCTAACCTACAGAGGTAGGCTTGGTGTTTGCTAGTACGATTATCCAGCCCTGAGTAACAGAATTAAAGGTTTCTCTATTAGACACAGAGGTCATACTAGAAAAAGGATTTTGCAAGATCAGATGACATTAAATTAATAAACTGTATCTTATGGGGAGGGACAACTGTAAAACAAAAAATTAAATATTAAGTTGACAGTCCTGATAACTGAGGATATTAAAGAATGGTGAGGGAACTTCTATACGGTGACATGTTCCAGCTGCTGCAACATTTATTCATCACTCATGGTTTTTGTTACTCTCATAGAAGAACCCATTCCCAGATGACTTTACAACCTGTTCTTCCCCAAACAGACTTCAAACCAAGCTGAAATCTAAAAGGCAACTCATGTCCCTCAACTAAATTCTAAAAGGCAACTCATGTCCCTCATGCCATGACCCTTACGTCACCCTCTCTCAGCGCAGAAGAATCCAAAATGCGTGAGGCCTCCCTTCTTACAACAACGGAGCCAAAAATAAATAGACTATCAATATACGTAATTAATTAAGTCAGGTAAAATCAGGGAGACCCGTTTTGGGTGAGTTCTAGAAATTTGGAGACTGTTACCTGAGGGATTTAAATTTCCTCAGTGCACTTTCCTTAATCTATCAAAGATTTGAAAGGAACACATAAGAAAAGGGGGGAATGATAGGCCCAACCTGATCTTTTATTAAAATTGGGAGCCATCTTGCCACAAAGCCATGATAAGATAATTTTGGCTTTACTATAAATTACTGCAAATTCTGAACCTGCTTGGAATGCCTGCCCATGCCTTGAACTCACCCATGTCTGGCTCTCTGACCAGATAGCAGCACTCTGTGAAACATTAGCGACACATCATAAATATTGGCCTTCCCTGGACAGACAATGACCATCTCTGAGGGTCTAATGGTCCTCACAAATTCTGATGTTGGGGCCAGCAAAAAAAAAAAAAAAAAAAAAAAAAATATATATATATATATATATATATATATATATATATATATATATATATATATATATATAAACTACCATTAGTGTGATGCTTGTCCGAGTTCTGTTATCTCTAACCCCCCTTTTGTGTAACTTTCTGGGCTTTAAAGCTGGGCTGTAGGTAAGTTGGGGTTGTTCCGGCCGTTTTGGGAGGGAGAGTTAGCCTGGCTGGTGAAAATAATAAGCTTAGTTTAATTTGATTTTAATTGGAGTCAGTGGTCTTTTCTTGCATCCTTGTCTAACAGGTAAACACTCCACAAACATGGAGCTCTGCTGGCCTAACGACTTTTTGAGAAACTGCCTCTGAGGTTGGGCACTTGAAATATGTGTTGTTTTCAGGAGCTTTAGCTTCCTTTGTTGTGAGACCATCAAAGCTGGCTCTGCATCTATGTGACCTGAAGAAATTGGTTTCTTATTTTCCAATTAAAATGAGGCAAAGTGCTGAATTCTCTCTTTGTAGGTAAACTGTGGCCACTGAAGGCTAAGTGTCTCCCTGTGTGGACTGTGTACCCATTTAGTCATCCTCCACTATTCATGGTGTTTCTTGCTGCTGCACTGGGAGTTTGGTATTTGCTCTACGAAATACAAGAAGTTCAACTGGGACACAGTGCTGAAGGTAGTTCTGTCACGTGTGGTCGGTCAGAGTCTGCAAGAGAATGCACCAACCAGGATTCTATCCCACATAGCTTGCCCACTTGAAGATAGCAACCTGATTCGTAACATTGCCCTGAAACCTCTCCATATAACAAGATGCCTTTACATATAAGGGTCTGCTGGCTGCACCATGTCAGTCACAAGCCATTTGGAAGTCAATGGTAGATCCAAATGGCCCCAACACAAATGTTTTATCCCACACCTGCACACCACAGTTCTGGGCCCAATACTCAGCAGGCTCCAACATACTGGCATTTCAGTTCTACACCATTTTCATGAAACCCAGTCAATCAAACCACTGTCTGGAACACTCCTGATCAGCAACAGGACATCCAAATGTTCTCCTCTGACACCTGGTTATGGGAATTTCAAAAATTTCTTGGTATTTATCTAGCATTTTTCACGGATGAAGTTGGAGGCACTGTAGGTTTCAATTCTTTCAAGAACCATTAAATGGTATGGAAGCTCATTTCAATGAAAGCTCTGGAGAATTCTCACAGTCAAGGCTTCCCAAAGAGTGGCCAAAAGATCACATGAACCCAGGCCCATTGAGGTCTAGAGTGTGAGGTCCATGTTTGTTTTGAATCTCATCTATGGCTGCCAAGTCTTTCATAATAAAATCATGTGATATCCTGGCTGAGATTCCAGATGCTCTGTGGAAAGCCACCCTGGGACTTGATCTCAGTTTCCAAGGGCGACTCTAATGCGTGGCCTCCTAAAATCCCAAGAGAACTCATGGCAATATTTCTCTGAGGTCAGTTTCAGAACTCAGTCTGTAAGGGGAATCACACCAGACTTCAAGCCCAGGTGGACCCAGTCATCTATTTCAACCACCACACAAATGACCACAATTAAAACCAAAACACTCCCACATGGCCCTCATCTTCTTCCATATAGACACTCATCATAACCTCTGGCTGGGGTTTTCCATGAGGGGCAAAGCTCACGACAGTGTCCAAAATAAGCTCCCTTACCCCTCATTTGCCTAAAATCAGGGTGGCCTGGACACCCTTCCTGTGAACCAGTAGTGATCAAATATGACTGCCATTTGTACTGCCCAGCTTCTCCAATATGAGGCCTACTGACTGTTTGGTATAGATTTTTTTATGTGAATTGGAGTCATGAGAAAACCCAAGCAATTACGGGCTAGCCTCTGCAGGGTTTTGAAGAACTCATTTGACCCAATGGATCCCTCTTCTCACTTGATGTAGGTCAGAAACCTTACAGAGGAAGGCGAGGGCCTTCAACCACAATGACTGCCCTTTTGGCCATTTTGGTTTTGGAAGCACAAAAGGAATGTTTCTTTAGATCCATCAGGTGCTGAGAATCTAAGCCACAGCCTCACACAGGGCCAAGAGGCTGATTCAGACACATCCCTTTTGGAAGAAATTAAGCAAAGAGCCACAGGTGATGCCCATTCATTTCCATTTGAAAACTGTTTTCTTCAGGCTTCACAAAGGGTTGGCCTGAGGCAAAGACCTTCCTGACATTCAGGGCAACAGAACATTATGTAAGAAAAGGCCCAAAGCAGGGTTTCTCCACTGAGATTTTACGGGTCACACTGTTATCTGAGTTTTCTGAGATGCTCGCCATTCCCTTCAGCTATCCAGTACATGGCCATGTCACAGAGCTTGGAGGTGGTACATATCTTGGACTCAAAACCATGAGCCTGTTGTGGAGAGTGGCCAGAATTCAGGAAGAGTACAGGAACTTAGGAATATTGTAGGTGTTGCCCATCCATAAGGCAAGCCACAGTCCTTTCATAAATTGGGCAGGATGAGTGCTGTTAAACTTTCTCCTGGAGAGGACAAATCCATTGATGCATTATCTTTTCTAATGTCTACAACCAGAGATACAGTGGGATACACAGATATAGAAACACTTGCCTTGTCAAACAACTTACTAGAAACAGTCCACTCAATACCAAACAAATAGCCTTTCCTACCTATCACGCCTTTCCTACTGTATCAACATACACTAGTTATTCATCACCCCCTGCCCCGGTTATTTTGCTGCAGTGGGACTGCTGCAGATGGTGGCCCATACAGGGAGCCCTGGGACACTTGGGGGTAAGTGACGAATAAAAGCTGCCCATCCATAGATAGGATGGGAGCAAATCTGCTCATCCCTAGGCAGATAGGGGGAGAGGAAAAACGGTCATTTCAAAAAATGGAGAAGATTGATACAGTATGATTGTGTCTTGTTTTATCTCAGTGTATTGTATTGTCTTTGTGATGAAAATAAGGAAGGGGTGAGAAGTAAATTGATAATGGAAAGAGGCACCCCAGTGGAAACAAGTGCAATTAGGGCATGTGTTGATGGAAGCCCAGGAAGTCTAATCAGAATGAAAAAGAAAGTTAAGAAGAAGAAGGATTATCAGGAAAAAAGTTTCAGCAAAAGGCTGTTACTGAATACTTTTCGTTTCCGGAGTGTGTGTGAATAGGCGCCTCGGCTGCCACATGCTCAAGCCAGTCACTGTGCAGCAAGGGCTTTTCAAGCAGTGGCAGCCGGCAATTCCCCGCCCCCAGCCTGGGGAGCGGGGCCCCGTGGCAGTTTGAGTCCTGGACACTCCCCAGGGCCATCTGTGGCTGCCCAGGATGCTACAGCCAGCCATAGATGCTACTGGCTCCCTGATGTTTGGTCATTTTCAATGCCAATAACTAAGCTACAATGGTTCTCCCACACCCGGAAGATAATAAATAATAAGCACTATTAAGGCTTTTTTCAAATGTAAAAAACCTTGAGATAATGTACTAAATTTTTCAGAAGGTTGTTTTCTTAGCACCTGGTGGAATACTATAGGATTTTCTTTAGCCAGTGGTAGGAGTTCCTGCCTTCATCCCAGTGCCGGTGAGGACAAGGGTGGAAGAATTTCCAGTGTTGCTGAAAACCGGAGGAGACTTCGGCTGAGAAACGGAGGAGACTTTGGATCAAGCTAGCTGCCTTCAGAACTTTCCTGGGCTGTGATTTAAGCTAGCTGCCTGCAGAATTTACATGGACTGTGATTTAAGCTAGCTGCCTGCAGAACTTACCAGGACTGTGATTTAAGCTAGCTGCCTGCAGAACATACCTGGACTGTGGTTTACCTGAACTGTGAGTTAATCTATTGAGACACTGCTTTACCTGGACTGAGACAACAAACTGTAATCTATAACAAATTTTAACTCGGTGTCTTTGCTAACAGTGTCATTGCTGGTATTATTTCTCCAAGTGTTTCATCAATTGGCTTGTATTGTGACATTTTGTATCCTCCCTTTCTGTTTGTAGCAGGTTATTTATGGTGTTTCTGTAAAAACCACTGTGGTCTTTATTTAAATTAAATAAAAGGGGGAAATGTTAGAGTCTGTAAACATGTCAAAATAACACCTGGCATTTTGCCAGGGGAATGTTAGAGTGTGTAAACAAGTCTGGATGATGCCTGGCAAAATGCCAGAGGGAGTGGTTTGAGATGTAACAAAAGCGAGCCATTAAGTGTGGAGATTCCTGATTGGTTGACTGCAGTATCTAGTTTATGTTAATTAGATAACCTGGGTGGAATGTATAAATACCTCTATTGTCCTACAATAAATGGCTTCCACTCCTGCTATATCAACATACACATGTTATTCATAACCCCCACCCCCCGGTTATTTTGCTCCAACCGGACCGCGGCAGTATCTGCCAAGTCAGAAACCTCTCAAGTATGAACATGTGATACCAGGTAGGATTCTATATGTGCATATAAAAATACATGTGCTGAATAGGCTACACAAAAAGGGAGAGAGGAATTCACATATTTGTTAACTTTAAAAACACATGGAGAACTATTTTAATTAAAAATTGACTAGATTTATAACTCCTACCCTATATAATGCAAAAGGCAAGTCCAACTATACAACATGACTCCTCTGAACTGCTTGTATTTCTATTTTGTTTGGGTTATTAATCTCCATCATATTAGGATTAGTAGTCAGAGTCTAGTAGGGTATGGGTTAGTGTCCAAAATAAGCTCCCTTGCCCCTCATTTGCCTAAAGTCATGGTGGCCTGGACACCCTGCATGTGAACCAGGAGTGATAAAATAGGACTGCAGTTAATACAGCTCTGCTTCTCCAATTTGAGGCCTACTGAGTGTCAGGTAACAATTCTTTATGTGATTTGGAGTCATGAGAAAACACAACCACTTCTTCAGGGCATTGAAGAATTCATTTGAACCAAAGGATTCCTATTCTCACTTGATGTAGGTCAGAAACCTAACAAAGGAACGCAAGAGACTTCATTCACCATAACAGAACTTTTTGCCATTTTGGTTATGGATGCACACATGGGATCTTTCTTTAGATCCATGAGGTGCTGAGAATCTAAGCCACAACCGCACACAGGGCCAAGAGGCTGATTCAGACACATCCCTTTACAAAGAAATTAAGCAAAGAGCCACAGGTGATGCCCTTTCATTTCCATTTGAAAACTGTTTTCTTCAGGCTTAACAAAGGGGTGGGCTGAGGGAAAGAACTTCCTGACATTCAGGGCAACAGAAATATAGGTAAGAGAATGGCCAAAGCAGGATTTCTCCACTGAGGCTTTCCTGGTCACACTGATATCTGAGTTTTCTGTGATTCTCCCATTCCATTCAGCTGTCCAGTACATGGCCATGGCACAGAGCTTGGAGGTGGTATATATCTTGGACACAAAACCATGAGCCTATTTTGGAGAGTGGCCAGAATTCAGGAAGAAAACAGGAACTTAGGAAGATAGTAGGTGTTCCCCATCCATAAGACACACCGCAGTCCATCCATCAGTTGAGCAGGATGAATGCTGGGAAGCTTTCTACTAGACAGGATGCATCCATTGGTGCATTCTGTTTTTTAATGTCCAAAACCACGTACACAGTGGGATACACCGAACTAGAATCACTCACCTTGTCAAACGATTTACTAGAAACAGTCCATTCCAAACCAAACAAACCACCTTTCCTACCTATTTTCAGAACATGAGACAAAACCACAAACTCACACCCACACCCACAAAGGCATCTCCTTCCCACAAGTAAGTCTCTGACTCTCCAGTGTGTCCTCTGTCTGTTGAGCCAAACTATGTTCCCCGAAATGGCCAGTCCTGTCTCAGTTCTGGTTGCCTTGGCCAACTCTGTGAAGTTGTCAGGATCCAGTGGTGAGCCACTACCTGCTTTCTCAGGAAAGACCCTCTTCATATCTGTCCTGGCATTTGTCCATTCTCTCAGCAGTAGGTACCAAGAAAGACTGACTCTGTCCTTGGTAAATCCAAACAACTGAGCCCAGTGGGAGTGGGACTGGGACTGGCTCTGGGTGTCTGGCATCTTGGATCCCAATTTCAGAGAGTTCCAATACCAAGGAAGTGAGGTAGGACACTTCCTTCAAGAACTGAATGAGTTCACTCTCTTGGCAACCACTTTGTCCTAACAGTTGGTTCCAAGGGTCCCATGAGATAGAGGCTGCCCCTACTTCCTGTGACACTTTCGCAAGTTAGAATGGTATATCAACCATAGGCACCCGGGAACATCTCTCAACAAAGGCCTGGTTTGGTCCACCTTCTCTAGATTTAGAATAGAGAGACTGATTCAGACACGACCCTTCATCCTGACCAGGTGGTTTGCCATGCAAGGTGACTTTTGCTCTCTCAACTCCTTCATAGCTGCCTGCATCTTCTCCAGGTATCATTTCTGCATGGACCTTTGAGGTTCTCAGCAGGTTTAAGATGACCTACATTCCTGTATTGTAAAAACAACTCTGTCCCTGCTCTTCTGTAAACTTAGATTGAGGGAAGAGTGTATGGTTAGGGTTAATAAAAGGTTCGATTTGGGTTAAGAATCATTCTGCAGGATGAATAATTGTATTGGGAACCTGTAATATTTACAAGAATGTAAAAGTGAAATATTAGAATGAAAACAGAAATCTAGGTAAGATTTGAAGCCCAGAAGGGTATTGGGCCCTTGATTGGGATACTTAGCTTTGAATTATGTTCTGCAGAGATGTCTCAGATAAATCGATGTACAATGGCATAGGACCTTGTACCTTGGATGATGGAATGTCGAAGAGAACTTCTAGTCAAAAAGGGATACTCGGTATTATTTGAAAGATAGTCAGTAGGTTTAGAAAGCAGAGAGAGTGTAGGATTTAAACCAAAAGTTCTTTAGCAATAGGGTTTCGGGTAGAGAGTGAATGAAAATGTGAGCACATGTGAAGAGTCAGTCACAATGATAAACTGTGGAAAATATGTAGGAAAGCAGATATTAATAGAGACATTAGTAAATCAGGCAAATGATAAAGTGATTGATAGGATTAGACATTTTCAACAGGCTTGAGGTAAAATATATAATCTTAGGAAGAAACAAATATGTAGTGACCAATAGGATTCACATTTGAGAGCGTTAGGCAACCTGGACATGGATGTTTTTAGTAATGCATACTCACTTTCCATTAAGGCTTTGGTAAAATCATAAGTGTGAACTTTGCTTTTTGTGTCCAGAAAATTACTGTGATAAAATGTATATGTAGATCAGATGACATAAGTATTTATTCCACCGTTTCTGGGAGCAATATTTTGAAGATATATAAATTAGTACTGGTGTTACAAATGGGTGTACCCTGTGTCTAGGAATATAGAGATAATGCATGAATAGACAAAACTTTGATTAAACAATGTAACAAGTTCTAAATTTAAATAATGGATTGAATTGATATCTGAAAATATACAGGAAATCTTATATTGATATGCAATCATTCAATCCAACCAGGTATCCATCTTATTTTAATATTAGGCTTATGGATTATCATAAAGAGTGTGTGAATTTTGTTTCAAAGGTGATTATGGATTTCAGAAATAATGAGTTTGGAAAGAAGTCTCATGAAGAGACCAGACAAGAAACCTGGAGGAATACAAGAGTTTTGAATAAGGAAGTTATTGAAAGCGAAACAAATGCCTATAAATTTGTGAACTTGTTAATGAAATATATATCCTATGATGTGCATAAACTGAAGAAATAATAATGTACCAGTTTTGTTAAAAAATGAACGTCAAAATACACATCATGTCCCATAGGAATCTACAAGCATTGATGTTAAACTGGGACAGTTACTGTAGAAATATTTGGATTTGTATGCACCATTCACTGAAGTTTGTTTTTAGTACTAGGAAACAAATATGTATTTCAGGTGGATGAATATTTTTGAAAATAATCTTGTGAAAAGTTGATTATAAATCCACATACATGTACATGAATGAATTTAGGGAGTATATAATAAGACACATATGTTTCATATTTTCAAAAATCTGGAGAGTGTATATCTATCTATCTATCTATCTATCTATACACACACACACACACACACTCAAACAGACATTAAAATGTAGCAATATATATATATATATATATATATATATATATATATATATATATATATATATATATATATATATATCATGAAATATATATAATCCACAGAGCCAAAAATATTAATTTTACTAAACGTGGATTTATGTATAATGTTGTTCAACTAGGAAGTCACCCATAGTTTGAATTTTCACTTCCAACAGCATTCAGAGGAGTGATCTCTTCTGAAAATTTGTATCTGCTAAGTCAGCAACCTCTCAAGAATGTACATGTGATACCAGGTAGGATTCTAAATGTGCATATAAAAATACATGTTCTGAATAGGCTACAGAGAAAGGGAGAGAGGAATTCACATAGTTGTGAACTTTAAAAACACATGGAGAACTGTTTCAATTAAAAATTGACTAAATTTATAACTCCTACCCTATATAATGCAAAAGGCAAGTACAACTATACAACATGAATCCTCAAAACTTCTTGTATTTCTATTCTGTTGGGGTTATTATTCTCCATCATGTTAGGATTACTAGTCAGAGTCTAGTAGGGTATGGGTTAGTGTCCAAAATAAGCTCCCTTGCCGCTCATTTGCCTAAAGTCATGGTGGCCTGGACACCCTGCATGTGAACCAGGAGTGATAAAATAAGACCGCAGTTAATACTGATCTGCTTCTCCAATTTGAGGCCTACTGACTGTCAGGTATAGATTCTTTATGTGAATTGGAGTCATAAGAAAACCCAAGCACTTCTTCAGGGCTTTCAAAAATTTATTTGAACCAAAGGATCCCTATTCTCACTTGATGTAGTTCAGGAACCTAACAAAGAAAGGCAAGAGACTTCATCCATCATAACTGATCTTTTTGAAATTTTGGTTTTGGATGCACACATCGGATCTTTCTTTAGATCCATCAGGGGCTGAGAATCTAAGCCACAACCGCACACAGGGCCAAAGGGTGATTCAGACACATCCCTTTGCAAAGAAATTAAGCAAAGAGCCACAGGTGATGCCCATTCATTTTCATTTGAAAACTCTTTTTTTCAGGCTTCACATGAGGGTGGCCTGAGGCAAAGAACTTCCTGACATTCAGGGAAACAGATACATAGTAAGAGAATGGCCCATAGCAGGGTTTCTCCACTGAGACTTTCCTGGTCACACTGATATCTGAGTTTTCTGATATTCTCCCATTCCCTTCAGCTGTCCAGTACATGGCCATTTAACAGAGCTTGAGGTGGTACATATCTTAAACACAAAACTATGTGCCTATTCGGGAGAGTGGCCAGAATTCAGGAAGAAAACAGGAACTTAGGCAGATAGTAGGTGTTGCCCATCCATGAGGCAAGCCGCAGTCCATTCATCAATTGGGCAGGATGAATGCTGCGAAGCTTTCTACTAGACAGAACACATCAACTGATGCATTCTCTTTTCTAATGTCGACAACCACGGACACAGTGGGATACACAGACATAGAAAGACTCGCCTTGTCAAACGACTTACTAGAAACAGTTCACTACAATCCAATCAAACCGCCTTTCTTTCGTATTCTCAGAACATGAGACAAAACCACAAATCCACACCCACACCCGCAAAGGCACCTCCTTCCCCCAAGTAGATCTGTCATATCCGGAGTGTCCTCTGACTGGTGGGCCATACTATGTTCTCCCAAAATGGCCTGTCCTGTCTCAGATCTGCTCTACTTTGCCAACTCTGTGAAGTAGTCAGGAGCCAGCGGTGATCCACTACCTGCTTTATCAGGATAGGACCCTCTTCAGAGGTTTCCTGGCATTTGGCCATCCTCAAATCAGTAGGTACCAAGAAATATTGACTCTGTCCTTCGTAAATCCAAACAAGTTAGACCACTGGGACTTGGACGGGTTATGGCTCTGGGTGCCTGGCTTCCTGGATCCCAAGTTCAGAGACTTCCATCACCAAGGAAGTGAGGTGAAGTCACTTCCTTGAGGAACTGAATGAGGTCACTGCCTTGGAAACCACGTTGTCCTAACATTTGCCTCCAAGGTTCCCATGAGATGGAGGATGCCCCTACATCCTGTGACACTTTCACAAGTTCGAATCGTATATCAAACATAGGGACGAGGGAACAGCTCTCCACACAGGCATGGTTTGGTCTATCTTCTCTGTATTAAGAAGAATGAGGCTGATTCAGACACATTCCTTAATTCTACCAGGTTGTTTGCCATTGAGATGACTTTTGCTCTCTCAGGTCCTTCATCGCTGCCTACATCTTCTCCAGGGATCATTTCTGCATGTACCTTTGAGGTTCTCAGCAGGTGGAAGATCCCATGCATTCCTGTATTGTAAGACCAACACTGTCACTGCTCTTCTGTAAAGTTAGATTGAGGGAACAGTGTATGGTTACGGTTAATAACATTTTCATTTTCGGTTAGGAACCATTCTGCTGGATGAATAATGTTATTGGAACCTGTGATATTTATTAGAATACAGACGTGAAATATATGTACATAAACAGAAATCTAAGTAAGATTTGAAGCCCAGAAATCATTGGGCCCTTGATTGGGATACCTATCGTTGAATTACATTCTGCAAAAATGTCTCAGAGAAATCGATATACAATGGCATAAGACCTTGTAACTGGATGATTGAATGTAGAAGAGAACCTCCAGTCAAAAAGTGATAGTCGGTAGGATTAGGAAGATAGTAGGTAGGTTTTAAGAAGAAGAGTGAATATAGGATTTGGACCAAAAGTTCTTTAGCAATAGGATTTCGATTAGAGTGTGAATGTAAGTTTCAGAACATGTGAAGATTTAGTCACAATGATGAACTGTGGAAAAGCAGATACCAATAGAGACATTACAAAAACAGGCAAAGTATAAAGTGAGTGAGAGGATTAGACATTTTCAACAGGGTTGAGTTTGAATATATAATCTTTGGAAGAAACTAATTTGTAGTTACCAATAGGATTTTCATTTGAGAGCATTAGGCAACCTGGACATGGATGTTTTTAGTAATCCATGTTCACTTTTCATTTAGCTTTGATACAATCATAAGTGTGACCTTTGCTTTTTGTGTCCAGAATATTTCAGTGATAAAATGCATATGTAGATCAGGTGACATGGGTATTTCTTCCAACATTTCTGGGAGCAATATTTTGAAGACGTATAAATTAGTGTTGGGGGTACAAAGAGGTGTACCCTCTGTCTATGAATATAGAGATAATGCATGAAAATACCACATTGTGAATAAATAATATAACTGGTTCCACTTTAAATAATGGATTGAATTGATATCTGAAACTAAGTAAGAAATCTTATATTGATATACAATCATTCATTCCAACCAGTTGTACATCTAATGGTAATATTAGGGTTATGGTTTATTATGAGGGGTGTGTGAGTTTTGCTTCAAATGTGATAATGGAAATCGAAAATAATGTGTTTGGAAAGAAGTTTCAAGAAAAGACCAGTCAGAAACGGAGGAATACATGTTTTCTGAAGGAGGAAGTGATTGAAAGTGAAATAAATGCCTATAAATTTGTGAACGTGTGGATGAAATATATATCCTATAATGTGCATAAACTCAAGAAATAGAAATGTACCAGTGTTGAATAAAAATAAACTTCAAAGTACATATCATGTCCCATAGGAATCTACTTGCATTGATGTTAAACTGGGTCAGTTACTGTAGAAATATTAGGATTTTTTTTTTTTTGGTGTTATACTACAATTTATTTTAGCACTAGAATGCCACAGAATGTAGAGGAAAGAGCAATGGATTTTTAGTTATAGCACTAATAATCCAACATTTAATGACTTTTTTGGGGAGTCTAGAAATTACATAAGGCTATGTAACATATATTTTATTATTTAACATTCATAAATGCTTGGGATTTTAGTAATATTTCTAGTTTTTTTATTTTTTATTTTTTAAGTTGTTGATGGATCTTCATTTTCTTTATTTGTATGTGGTGCTGAGAATAGAACCCAGTTCCTCACACATACTAGGCAAACATGTTAACACTGAATCACAAACCCAGCCGCTCCACTTTTGTCTTAACATCGAACACGCCTCTCCCTCTTCTTTACTCACTTTCTTCCTCATTTTTCCCCTTCTCTCTCTTCCTTTTTCATTTTTACTCCATATCTATTTTTCTCTCATGGCATTACAAACAGTTGTATGCTATGAAATTTAAATTTGAGACTGTTTTTTATAGTCACTATTTTTTTTAAAAAATTTAATAATTATAATCACCTGATAGATACATTACAATACATTTATTATACATATGTGTCTATATTCATGCATATGCATTACATATATTATGTATATATATATATATATATATATATATATATATATATATATATATACATATATATTTAAAAGTACTTTGATTAGCCTGTTAGAAATAATATACACCAAGACTTTCTTAATTCTGAAGTCTTCCAGAATTAACATCTTACAATGAAAATCAAATAAACATATTTAAGAAAAAAGGTATCATTCTTTATTATCAATATTGATGATTTAATGTTTTTTATCACGTTACGCTGTAATATGGCATATTATATCTTATGAATTAGAGAAATTTTTTTGAACAACCTATTATTTAAGGACCATATGCACTGACATTTTAAATGGCTTTCTTATGATTTCAATTTCTATCAATTATGCATTAATTGCCAAATACTGATTTTAGTACTTTTCATATTCATAATTGATATAAAGTGAATTGTTTAATTTTTCTGGTAATTAGTTACTTATTACAGTAGGGACATTATTAATAGTTCTAAATTTTTATAAGTAAATGGTACAAAGATATTTTCATGCAAAATTAAGAATAATTGCATGCTCTAAATGTTTGATTGTTGATACATATAATACAGAGCTTTTGATGAGTCTCTTCCCAGTAAAACATAAAATGCAAAGATATCGTTGGGTATGTATGTCCAAATAAAGATAATGAAAAATACACATTATCAGCTAGAAACTATTAAATAAAAGATGAAAAGAACAATCCAACACATTGTACCAACTTATTAGATGAGGCAGTATTCTGAAAGAATAGCCTAAGACTAGACCTGGTCCATGACAAAATATTTACCAAAAATTGAAATATGAAAAATATAGGAAATGCTATGAATTTTTCATGAAGGTAGGTGGATTATCCTTTAATCTCAATTAAGTGTATTTTCAAAAGCCAGTTTTCTGGTAAAATAAATTTGTGATAGATACAACTACACAAAACAAAGTTTCTGCTTAGCAAAATGAATGCATCTCAACACTTTTTTAGCTGATTTCTTGCCACTCAATTTTAAACCTTTATTTATTTATTTATTTTTATTGATTGTTCAAAACATTACAAAACTCATGATATATTATCTTTCATACATTTGACTCAATTGGGTTATGAACTCCCATTTTTCCCCAAATACGAATTGTAGAAGCACATTGGTTACACATTCACATTTGTACATAATGGCATAATAGTGATGTTGTATTCTGCTACCTTTTCTATCCCCTACTATCCCCCCTCCCCTCCCCTCCCATCTTTCCTCTCTACCTCATCTGCTGTTGTTCAATTCTCTCCATTGTTTTCCCCCCATTTCCCCTCACAAGCTCTTATATGTAATTTTGTGTAACATTGAGGGTCTCCTACCATTTCCATATGCTTTCCCTTCTCTCCCCATTTCTATCCCCCCACTCGTCTTTGTTTAATGTTAATCTTTTTCTCATGCTCTTCCTCCCTGTTCTGTTCTTAGGTGCTCTCTTTATATCAAAGAAGACATTTGGCATTTTTTTAAGGATTGGTTAGCTTAGCTTAGCATAATCTGCTCTAATGCCATCCATTTCCTTGCAAAGTCTATGATTTTGCCATTTTTTAGTGCTGAGTAATACTCCATTGTGTATAGATGCCACAGTTTTTTAACCATTCATCTATTGAAGGACATCTAGGTTGGTTCCACAGTCTAGCTATTGTGAATTGTGGCGCTATGATCATTGATGTGGCAGTATCCCTATAGTACGCTCTGTTAAGACCCTGTAGTCCGAGAAGGGTGATAGCTGGGTCAAATGGTGCATTCATTCCCAGCTTTCCAAGAAATCTCCATACTGCTTTACAAATTGGCCTTATCAATTTTCAGTACCACCAGTAGTGTACAAGTGTACCCTTTTCTCCACATCCTCGCCAACACTTGTTGTTTGACTTCATAATGGCTGCTAATCTTACTGGAGTGAGATGGTATCTTAGGGTGGTTTTTATTTGCATTTCTCTGACTGATACAGATGGTGAGAATTTTTTTATGTACTTGTTGATTGATTGTATGTCCTCCTCTCTGAAGTGTCTGTTCAGGTCCTTGGCCCATTTGTTGATTGGGTTATTTGTTATCTTATTGTTTAATTTTTTGAGTTCTTTGTATATTCTGGATATTAGAGCTCTATCTGAAGTGTGAGGGGTAAAAAATTGTTCCCAGGATGTAGACTCTCTATTTACCTCTCTTATTGTTTCTCTTGCAGAGAAAAAACTTTTTAGTTTAAGTAAGTCCCATTTGTTTATTGTTGTTATTAACTCTTGGGCTATGGGTGTCCTATTAATGAATTTGGAACCCGACCCCACAGTATGTAGATCATAGCCATCTTTTTCTTCTATCACATGCAGTGTCTCTGATTTCATCACTAGCTCCTTGATCCATTTTGAGTTAACTTTTGTGCATGGCGAGAGAAAGGGATTCAGTTTCATTTTGGTGCATATGGGTTTCCAATTTTCCCAGCACCATTTGTTGAAGATGCTATCCATCTCCCAATATGCTTTTAGCCTCTTTATCATATATAAGAATGTTGTAATTTTGTGGATTGATTTCTGTGTCCTCTATTCTCTACCACTGATCCACCTGCCTGTTTTGGTACCAGTACCACGCTGCTTTTATAACTATTGCTTTGTAGTACAGTTTGAACTCTGGTATCGCTATACCTCCAGATTCAAATTCCTGCTTAGAATTGCTTTTGCTATTCTCGGTCTTTTGTTTTTCCATATGAATTTCATGATTGCTTTATCATTTCTACAAGAAATGCCGTTGGGATTTTGATTGGCATCCATTTTAACCTGTAGAGAACTTTGGGTAATATCACCATTTTGATGATGTTAGTTCTGCCTATCCATGAACAGGGTACATTTTTTCATCTTCTAAGATCTTCTTCTATCTCTCTCTTTAGGATTCTGTAGTTTTCATTATATAAATCTTACACCTCTTTTGTTAGGTTGATTTCCAAGTATCTTATTTTCTTTGAGGATATTGTGAATGGAGTGGTTTTCCTCCTTTCCATATCAGAAGTTTTGCTCCTGATATACATAAATGCCTTTGATTTATTCGTGTTGATTTTATATCCTGCATCTTTGCTTAATTCATTTATTATCTCTAGCAGTTTCTTTGTAGACCATTTTGGGTCTGTTATATATATTATCATGTCATCCACAAATAGTGATAATTTAAGTTCTTGTTTTCCTATTTTTATGCCTTTAATTTCTATTGTCTAATTGCTCTGGCTAGAATTTCAAGAACTAAATTGAATAGAAGTGGTGATAGAGGGCATCCCTGTCTTGTTCCAGATTTTAGAGGCAATCCCTTCAGTTTTTCTCCATTTAGGATGATGCTAGCCTGAGGTTTAGCATATATAACTTTTACAATGTTGAGGTAAGTTCCTGTTATCCCTAGTTTTTCTAGTGTTTTGAACATAAAGGGATGCTGTACTTTGTCAAATGTTTTTTTCTGCATCTATCGAGATGATCATATGGTTCTTGTCTTTAAGTCTATTGATGTGGTGAATAGTATTTATTGATTTCCGTATATTGAACCAGCCTTGCATCCCAGGGGTGAATCCTACTTGATCATGGTGCACAATTTTTTTTGATATGCTTTTGTATTCGATTCATCAGGATTTTATTGAGAATTTTTGTATCCAAGTTCATTAGAGATATTGGTCTGTAGTTTTGTTTCTTTGAAGTGTCTTAGTCTGATTTCAAGATCAGGGTGATTTTGGCCTCATAGAATGAATTTGAAAGAGCTCCTTCTTTTTCTATTTCTTGAAAGAGCTTGAAAAGAATCAGTATTAATTCTTCTTTGAAGGTTTTGTAGAACTCCACTGTTTACCCATCCGGTCCAGGGCTTTTTTTCGTTGGTTATCTTTTGATGGCTTCTTCTATTTCTTCCTTTGTCATTGGTCTGTTTAAATTGTGTGTGTCTTCCTGACTCAATCTGGGCAGATCGTATGACTTAAGAAATTTATTGATATCTTCACTATCTTCTATTTTATTGGAATATAGGGTTTCAAAATACTTTCTAATTATCTTCTATATTTCTGTAGTGTCTGTTGTGGTATTGCATTTTTCACCCCCTATGTTAATAATTTGAGTTCTCTCTCTTCTTCTCTTCGTTATCATGGCTAAGGGCCTGTCAATCTTATTTATTTTTTCAAAGAACCAACTTTTAGTTTATCAATTTTTTCAATGATTTTTTGTTTCAATTTCGTTGATTTCTGCTCTTATTTTAATGTCGTCTACTACATTTGCTGTTGCTTTGCTCTTCCTTTTCTAGGTTTTTGAGGTGTAGTGTGAGTTCATTTATTTGTTGTTGTTTTTTTCTTTTTTTGAGGAAAGAACTCCAAGAAATGAATTTTCCTCTTAAAACTGCTTTCATTGTGTCCCATAGATTACAGTAGGTTGTGTCTGTATGGTCATTTGTCTCTAAGAATTTTTTTGTCTCCTCCTTAATGTCTTCTGTAACCCATTGATCATTCAGTAGAATATTGTTCATTTTCCATGTGATGTAGGATTTTTCCTTCCTTCTTTTATCATTGATTTCCAGTTTCATTTCATTATGATCTGATATGGTGCATGGTATTATCTCCACGCCTTTATATTTACTAAGAGTTGCCCTATGACCTAATATATGGTCTATCTTTGAGTAGGATCCATCTGCTGCTGATAAGAAGGTGTATCCACTTGATGATGGTTGATATATTCTATATATGTCGGTTAAGTCTAGGTTATTGATTGTGCTGTTGAGTTCTATAGTTTCTTTATTCAGTTTTTGTCTAGAGGATGTGTCTAATGGTGAAAGCGGTCTGTTGACGTCACCTATAATTATTATGTTGTAGTCTATTTGACTCTTGAACTTGAGAAGAGTTTGTTTTATGAGTGTGGCAGCTCATTTGTTTGCTGCATACAAATTGGTAATTGTTATGTTATGTTGGTGGATGGTTCCTTTTAACGTTATATAGTGTCCTTCTTTATCCCTTTTGATTAACGTAGGTTTGAAGTTGATTGTATTTGATATGAGTTTGGCCACTCCTGCTTGCTTCCGTGTGCCCTGTGAGTGGTATGATTTTTCCCAACCTTTTACTTTCAGCCTGTGTATGTCTTTACCTATCATATGAGTCTCCTGAAAGCAGCATATTGTTGGATTTGTTTTTTTGATCCAGGTTACTACCCTATGTCTCTTGAATGGTGAGTTTAGGCCATTAACATTTAAGGTTACAATTGAAATATGATTTGTACATCCATTCATGTTAATTTATTTATTTATTTTAGTTTGGCTAGTTTTTACTTTTTGGTTATTTTCCTCCCCCTTTACTGAGATACCTCCCACTGTTAGTTTGGGGCACTATTTTTCAATTCTTCTTCTTGTAGTATTTTGCCCAAAATCCTTTGCAGTGCTGGTGTTATGGGTGTGAATTCTTTTAGTTTTTATTCATTGTGAAAGATTTTAATTTTATTGTCAAATCTGAAGCTTAATTTTGCTGGATACAGTATTCTTTGTTGGAATTCATTATTTTTCAGTGTTTGAAATACATTGTTCCAGGATCTTCTCACTTTCAAAGTTTGTGATGAAAAATCAGTCGTTAATCTAATTGATTTACCCCTGAATGTAATCCGCCTCCTTTCTCTCGTAGCTTTTAATATTCTCTCCTTGTTCTGTATTTTGGCTATCTTCATAATTATATGTCTTGGAGTTGGTCTATTATGGTTTTAAATGTTTGGGGTCCTGTAGGCTTCAAGGATTTGGCAATCCATTCCATCTTTCATCTCTGGGAAGTTTTCTAGAATTATTTCATTTAATATGTTGTCCATTCTTTCGGTTTGAATCTCTATGGCTTCTTCTATTCTGATGACTGTGAAATTTGTTTTTTTTATGATATCCCATATCTTTTGAATAGACTGCTCTTGGGACTTAAGCATCTTTTCTGTGTTGACTATATTCTTTTCAAGTTGATAAACGTTGTCGTCATTATCTGATGTTCTGACATCTATTTGATCTAGTCTATTTGTAATATTCTTGTTTGAGTTTTAATTAATAGTTTCCTGCATTTCTAGGATTACTGTTTGATTTTTTTTAAGATCTCTATCTCCTGGTAAAGCTTGTTCTTTGCCATTTGAATTTGTTTAATTCATTTTCAAAATATACTTTTATTGCTACGACTTGCTGATTCATGTATTCTCTAATATCCCTTTCCATCTGAGTTAGGTAAGCCTTGAGTTTTTTTCCCTATCCCTGTTTCTGATGATTCTAGGTCCTCCTGTAGAATTAAGTTGTCCTGCATTGTTTGTACACATTTTTTTCCTTTGTTTTTTCATGATGTTCACGTTGTTTTCCATCTCTATTTGATTGCTGTTTTTCTGCTCTATTCTATAGATTTGTTTTGGTTTAATATATCTGTTGTCTCTCCTTTGTGTTGGTAGACTATGCCTGCTAAAGTGAATTCTGCTTGGAAGGAATTGCGATGGCCGAGCTCCAGTGATGTCACCTGTCTGCTATGGCGGGCCCCAGGCTCCTTTCCAGGGTGTTCAAATGGGAGTGGGCTGGGACTGATCTGTCTCTGTTTGTTTTCAACTCCCGGTCGCCGGCGGGCGGGCGGTCTCCAGCTGTCCAGTCACACAGTCAGCGGGTGGGCTGTCACTGGTGGGCGGGAGATCTCTAGCCACCCAGTTGCACGTGCAGCCAGCGGGCGATTGGTCGCTGGTAGGCAGGCGGGCACCAGCCACCCAGTCGCACCAGCAGCGGGCTGTTTGTGACCAGTGGGCGGGCGTTCTCCAGCCGCCCAGTCACGCGGGCCTGGCCTCTAGTCCCCTGTTATCTCCTGCTAGTCCTGGTTTCTCGTGCTAGACCAGATTTCCCCTGAGTGATGCCTCTCGGCAGCTCATACTGTCCTCTGGGCCTGCCGTTTCTTGGGTGTGGATGGTGTCTATGGGGAACCCCGGCACTCTATTGTTTTGATTTTTTCCTCTTGCCCCTCTCCCAGCTCTGGCTAGACAGGTTTCGTTTTCGCCGCTGATGGGAGGGGAAGTTGAAGGTGAGGTGCCTGTAGTTTTCCCAACGTCTTTATGCAGGCTCTCTCTGATAATCTCTCCAATGGAAAGCCTAAGAGAGATTTTATGTGAATTCCCTGCTGTATGGGAGATGAGCTGAGTAACACAAACCTGTTTTATTGTTGCAATCTGTTGGAGAGTGGCGGTGGTTACTTCTGCTCTCCAAGATGGTGACCGTTGGTTTCCTTGGTGGAGTTTTTATTGTGGGGGGATAGAACTGTAGCACTTCCTTCCCCGTTTGAAATCCCAAACTCAGCCCGGGGCTCAGTTGGAGGTCAGCCAGCAGGATTCCACAGAATCTGCAGCAACGTTTCTCCCTGCCGGCTGGTCGCTTCTAGGTGGTGCCCTGCTGTCTCTAGCCACGGGGCAGGCCACACAGATTTGTCAGCCCGGATCTCCGGTCGCACATTTGGCTCGTGTTTGAGACTCAATTACCGGACCTCATTGGTGGAAATCATTCTTCTAGGTTTCGGTGCACACCCATTTTTCTGTAAGATCCTAACAAGATAATTTTTTGTCGTTCTAACTCGTTATTCACCTGTGAAGTGGCGCAGTTCACAGGGTGTGAGTGGCAGATTCAGAGACATCCCTTCATCCTGACCAGGTTGTTTGCCATGGAAGATGACTTTTGCTCTCTCAGGTCCTTCATAGCTGCCTACATCTTCTCCATGGCTTATTTCTCCATGGACCTTTGAGGTTCTCAGCAGGTGAAAGATCCCCTACATTCCTGTATTATAAGACCAACTCTGTCCGTGCTCTTCTTTAAAGTTAGATTGAGGGAACACTGTAGGGTTAGGGTTAATAACATGTTTGATTTGGGTTAGGAATCATTCTGTTTATGAATAATTCTATTGAGAAGCTGCGATATGTATAAGAATATATAGTTGAAATATATGTAGGAAAACAGAAATCTAAGTAAGATTTGAATCCCAGAATGGCATTGGGCCCTTAATTGGGATACTTAGCGTTGAATTACATTCTGCACAGATGTCTCAGGTAAATTGATATACAATGTCATAGGACCCTGTACCTTGGAAGATTGAATGTAGATGAGAACATCCATTTAAAAAGGTATAGTTGTTATTGAATGGTTAATTAAATAGGTACTTGTCACTTCCTGTTTTTCTCTATGCTTAACAAAACACTGTTGAAATCTTGAGAACTGTTTGCTAATCTTGTTCCCAGAATGTGCTGTCCCCAGTTTTCAAACTGCAGAATTTACTCTCTCACCTGGTTGCATGCAAACTGCCCACTCCCACTGACCCATCAATAAACTTCCCTCCTTGCCCTCGGCAAGGAAAGTATATAAGCTCTGCTCAAGCTCTTCTCAGGGCTCTCTGCTGTATTCAAGTGAGCTCTGAGCCCCAGCATGCTGGAACTCCAATAAACCCTTTGCTGTTTCATGAGTCAGATTCTTGGTGGTCTCTTCCTCCAATGCACGCCCGACCTTTACACATGAAGTTTCCACTGATATCTGGCAGCGGCGGATGAGAGACCCCAACGGGCTACTCTTGGGGTAAGTAAGTCTCCTATTCCTGGTTTCAGGTTTCAGGTTAGGACTTGGAAAATGGCTATTGATGAAGAGTGTGAGCTCTCTCCATCAGTGGCTGACAGACGTGTCACAGAGCCACAGGCCACGTTCCTGGAGGACGCCCCAGAGGACTTGGGAAATTTAGTTATAATAGATTCCTCGACTCAGTGATATTTTGTTTTGGATTCGGTATTGCCAGCCCATTGGTTATTGCCGGCTACTCAGTCCTGATCTCAGTGTTGGACGTCCATTGCCTGTCTTGATTGTCTTGTCTTGTCTGTTTCATGTGTCATTGCTTTCACTGTTTGTGGATCTTTCATTATGGGACAGAGCACTTCAATGCTAGATCTCAGTTTAAAGGGCGACTCTTATGCGTGGTCTCATAAAATCCCAACACAATTAATGGCAATACTTCTCTGAGCTCAGTTCCAGAACTCAGTCTCTAAGGGGAATCACACCAGAGTTCAAGCCCAGGTGGACCCAGTCATCTCTTCCAAATGCCACACAAATGACCACAATTAAAACCAAAACACTCCCCAATGGCCCTCATCTTCTTCCATATAGACACTCATCATAACCTCTGGCTGGACGTTTCCATCAGGGGCATAGCCCAAGACAGTGTCCAAAACATGCTCCCTTGCCGCTAATTTGCCTAAAGTCAGGGTGGCCTGGAAACCCTTCCAGTGAACCAGGATTGATCAAATACACCTGCCATTAATACTGATCTTCTTCTGCAATTTGAGGCCTACTGACTGTCAGGTGTAGATTCTTTATGTGAATTTCAGTCATAAGAAAACCCAACCACATCTGCAGTGCTTTGAAAAACTCATTTGACCCAAAGGATCCCAATTCTCACTTGATGGACGTCAAGAACCTAACAGAGGACGGAGAGAAACTTCACCCACAATGACTGCTCTTTTGGCCATTTTGGTTTTGGATGCACACATGGGATCTTTCTTTAGATCTATCAGTTGCAGAGAATCTAAGACACAGCCTCACACAGGGCATAGAGTTGGATTCAGACACATCCATTTCCAAAGCAAGTAAGCAAAGAGCCACAGGTTATGCCCATTCATTTAGATCTGAAAACTGTTTTCTTCAGGCTTCACAAAGGGGTGGT
Organism: Callospermophilus lateralis; assembly: GCF_048772815.1. Classification (NCBI taxonomy): domain Eukaryota; kingdom Metazoa; phylum Chordata; class Mammalia; order Rodentia; family Sciuridae; genus Callospermophilus; species Callospermophilus lateralis. The sequence continues at coordinate 537,386 of NW_027513937.1, forward strand.
CCGAAACAAAGAACTTCTTGACATTCAAGGCAACAGAACATTATGTAAGCAAAAGGCTCAAAGAAGGGTTTCTCCACTGAGAGTTTACTGGTCACACTGATATCTGCGTTTTCTGAGATGCTCGCCATTCCCTTCATCTATCCAGTACATGGCCATGTCACAGAGCTTGGAGGTGGTACATATCTTGGACACAAAACCATGAGCCTATTCTGGAGATTGGCGAGAATTCAGAAAGAAAATTGAAAATTACTAAGATCGTTGGTGTTGCCAATCCTTAAGGAAAGCTGCAATCCATTCATTAATTGGGCAGGATGAATGCTTGGAAGCTTTCTACAAGACAGGACAAATCCATTGATGCATTCTCTTTTCTAATGTCTACAACCACGGACATAGTGGGATACACAGACATAGAAACACTCGCCTTGTCAAACGTCTTACTAGAAACAGTTCAACCCCAAAAAACAAACCACCTTTCCTACCTATTCTCAGAACATGAGACAAAATCATAAACCCAAAACCACACCCATATTGGCACCTCCTTCCCCCAAGTAGGTCTGTGACTCTACGGAGTGTCCTCTGACTGGTGGGCCATACAATTTTCCCCTGAAAAGTCCTGTCCTGTCTCAGTTCTGTTCTCCTTGACCAACTCTGTTAAGTTGTCAGAAGCTAGTGTTTAGCCACTACCTGCTTTCTCAGGAAAGGCCCTTCTTCAGAGCTCTCCTTGCTTTTGCCATCCTAACATCAGTAGGTACAAAGAAAGACTGACTCTGTCCTTGGTAAATCCAAACAAGTGAGCCCATTGGGACTGGGACTGGGACTGGCTCTATGTGCCTGGTTTCCAGTATCCCAAGTTCAGAGAGATCCATCACCAAGAAAGTGAGGTGAGGTCACTCCCTTCAGGAACTGAATAAATTCACTGCCTTGTAAACCATTTTGTCCTAATAGTTGCTTCCAAGTGTCCCATTAGATGGAGGCTTCCCCTACTTCCTTTGAAACTTTCACAAGTTAGAATGGTATGTCAACCTTAGGAACCCGGGAATAGCTATCCACACAGGCCTGGTTTGGTCAATCTCCTCTACATTAAGAAGAGAGAGGCTGATTCAGACACATCCCTTCATCCTGAGCAGGGTGATTGCCATGGAAGATGACTTTTGCTCTCGCAGATCCTTCATAGCTGACTATATCTTCTCCAGGATTCATTTCTGCATGGACTTTGGAGGTTCTCAGCAGGTGGAAGATCCCCTACATTCCTGTATTGTAAGACCAACTATGTCCCTGCTTTTCTTTAAATTTAGGTTGATAGAACAGTGTATTCTTAGGGCTAATAAAATGTTTGATTTGAGTTAGGAATAATCCTGTGGGATGAATAATGGTATTGGGAACCTGAGATATTTATAAAAATATAGAGGTTAAATATATGAATTAAAACCGAAATCTAGGTAATTTTGAAGCTCAGAAGGGCATTGGGCCCTTGATTGGGATACTTAACTTTGATTTACATTGTGTACAGATGTCTCCGATAAATAGATATACAATGGCATCGGACCTTGTAGCTTGGATGATTGAATGTTGAAGAGAACATCCAGTCAAAAACGGATAGTAGGTAGAATTAGGTACAGAGTTGGTTTAGGAAGAAGAGTGAGTATAGGATTTGGAACAAAAGTTCTGGAGCATTAGGGTTGTGGTTAGAGAGTGAAAGTGAACATAAGTTCATGTGAAGGGTCAGTCACAATGGTGAACTGGTGAAAATATGCAGGAAACCACATATCTTTAGAGACATTATGAAATCAGGCAAAGTATAAAGTGAGTGATATGATTATGCATTTTCAACAGGGTTGAGTTTGAATATATAATCTTAGGAAGAAACAAATTTCCCCTTCCTCTCCTGTTTTCTCTTTTCTTTCCACTATACAAAGTCTAATCTGGGACAGAAAAGATCCGTCCTTTATAGGGCATATCAGGACATATACAGGATTGCCTGGAGCCCTTAGTTTGGGTAATGATTTAGCAGATAAAACTACGCATGACATACATATTTTCTCTACAGTAGAAGAAGCTACAAATTTTCATAAAAATTCCATGTCAATGCTAATACTATACATAAGCGCTTTAAAATAACTAAGGAACAAGCTAGACAAATAATAAAACAATGTCAAAATTGTGTGACCATTTTACCACAAGTTAATCTTGGAGTCAATCCTAGAGGATTGATACCTAACCATATTTGGCAGATGGACGTCACAAACTTGCCAGAATTTGGAAAATTAAAATATTTGCATGTTACAGTTGATACTTCTTCTGAATTTTTGATAGACTCCCTTCATGCCGGAGAAAAAAAACTAAAGATGTTATAGCTCATTGCTTACAAAATTTTGCCACTGTGGGCATTCCAAAACAGTTAAAAACAGATGTTGCCCCTGGTTATACTTTTACCTCTTTTAAAGAATTTTGCTCATAATTTTGCATTACTCATATAACAGGAATCCCATACAATCTGCAGGGACAAGGCATAGTTAAATGAGCTCATCAAACTATTAAAACGTACTAATTAAACAAAAAAAAAAGGAATTGGGAAGGGGTATATATTCCCCAAAGATAAACTTAAAATAACCCTTTTTACTCTAAACTTTGGAAATTTGGATTCATCAGGGCTTATTCCTGTGGAAAGGCATATGTGTCCAAAAAATGTACATAAGCCCAAGGTACTTTGGAAGGATATTCTAACAGGACAATGGAAATGTCCTGACCCAGTAATTGTCTGGAGTTGGAGGTCTGTTTGTGTGTTTCCACAGGGAGAACAGCAGCCGATTTGGATTCCAGAGAGACTAACTAAAGCAATTTCTACAGATTAAAAGAATATGATTTGACTCAAATCCATAACAGCTGATATCCAGAACTCCAGTTTGGCTATTCTTACATCTGTGACAAATCCAGGATGCTTTTTTCAATATCTATTTTATTATTACCCTTTCCCATGTCATGAAGTTCTATTTTGTTTTTTGAGCTCATACAAACCTAGGTTAATGTTTTGCTGATCAGTTCTATTTTTGGACTATAGAGTTTTTAGACATTGCAATGGAGATTTCACCTGTAAAATGTTATAAGGCCTTTACTCTTATGTTATGTGTTGTATGTATTATATTACGTGTGCACACTTGTGTTTTTTGTTATATGTTTGAATGTACGTATGTCCATATATCATATATGATGAGCGCTCATGAAAAAATGGATCCAAATATATTTTTATACACTTGATGTAAATGTTTTAATTTAAATTGGGTAAACACCTGTTGAGGATTGTTTTAAAATGTGTACAAAATGGAGGTTAACAGATCTGTTTGTTTACTTTCACCTTTTCTTTTCATTATATTTAATAATTCTCTTCAAGACAATGTAAATTGTTAAGAAAATTGTTTTCTTTTAGTACCTTCTGGAATGTTACATAATTTTTCTTTGGCCATTATTGCCAAAATTCCTATTTTCATCCCAGTGCCTGTAAAGACAAAGATAAAACCAATCTACAGCTTCTGCAATAGCCATCACTGAACTGCTTGCAGAACTTGCCTCGACTATGTATCACCTGTATGCATTGTGAACTCACCTGCATGCATTGTGAACAATATGTTGGTGAATTGACTTGTGGTAGTGTTGGGGTATTTTTGCTGATGATGTCATCGGTGGTACAATTTTTCCAAAAGGAGCCGTCAATTGGCTTGGTGTATCTTCCTCCCTTCTGCTGTCATGGTCGTTCAGCTAAAATTTGGGGGCCAACAGAGGTGAGACAAAGAACCTCACCCCCCGCTGGTACAAAGACCTCTCCACAGGTGTGACTGTATACTGGACCTGTAGCTAGTGACGGGTAAGATCCAATTGCAATGGTACCAATCTAAGACTGGAGGCTGATACCTTGAGGTCAGCTCATTCGATAATGGGTAAGCACCATATGTACTATTGGACAACCTAAGGCAGGCATGGTCCCTAAGCCACATGCTTGTTGTTTAAACAGAGAGGGGGAGGTGTTGAGAGGCACAGCCCAAGGGGCCAAACAAACTTTCAGACTGCCGGCTGATGATTGGCTAACAGCGGCCCCAGCAACATTAAGCTAATTGGCTCCTCTGCGGTGATGCTCATTGGAGATGCTCATTGAGCAGTTTCCCCACCCTTTCAGACTGCAAGCTGATGATTGGCTCACAGCAGCCCCAGCAATATCTAGCTGATTGGCTCCTCTGTGGTAATGCCATTGGGCTGTTTCCCCACCCTTTCAGACAACGGAGCTGCTCATTGTGGGACTTTTTGGGCTCTGCCCACACGACCCAGCCAATCGACCTCAAGAGAAGGAGTGTGGAGGTTGAGAGCTTGTGGGAAGCCAGTAGTGGCAGTTGGGCTCTGAGGGTTTTTCCCGAGGAGCTAATTTTTAGTCATGTGTGGTTCTAAAAGTAATTTTAGTTTCTTTTGACAAGTGGCTCCTGAATTGTGCCCAGCCAGATTGCAGCAATCCTAAAGTGATGGAGAAAAAGAACCCAAACAGAATAGAAATACAAGCAGTTTAGAGAGGCATGGTGTATAGTTGGATTTACCTTTTGCATGATAAAGGGTAGGTGTTATAAATCTAGTCAATTTTAAATTGAAATAGTTCTCCATGTGTTTTATAGTTAACAAATATGTGAATTCCTATCTCCCTTTATCTGTAGGCTATTCAGCACATGTATTTTTGAATGTACATATAGAATACTACCTGGTATCACATGTACATTTTTGTTAGATGGCTGACTTGGCAGATACAAATTTTTAGAAGAGGTCACTCCTCCTAAACGTTGTTGGAATTGAAAATTAAAACTATGGGTGAGCTTCCTAGTTGAACAATATAATACATAAATCCATGTTCAGTAAAATGAATAGTTTTGGATCTGTGGATGTTATATATTTCATGATGAATTTCGATTGGCATATATATTGCTACCTTTTAATGCCTCTCTCTCTCTCTCTCTCTCTCTCTCTCTCTCTTATATATATATATATATATATATATATATATATATATATATATATACACACACACTCTCCAGATTTTTCAGAATGTAAAATATATGTGTCTTATTATACAATCCCTAAATGCATTCATGTTCATGAATGTGGATTTATAACCAAATGTTCACAAAGTTATTTTCAGAAATATTCATCCACCTTAAATACATATTGTATCCTAGCACTGAAATCAAAATTCAGTGAATGGTGCATAGAAGTCCTAATTTTTCTACAGTAACTGACCCACTTTAACGTCAATGCAAGTAGATTCCTATGGGACATGATGTGTATTTTGACCTTCATTTTTATTCAACACTGTTACATGACTATTTCTTCAGTTTATGCACATCATAGGATATATATTTCATTCACAATTTTGCAAATTGATAGGCTTTTGTTTCACTTTTAATCACTTCTTGCTTCAGTACACAAGTATTCCTCTATGTTTTTTGACTGGTCTTTTCATGATACTTCATTTTATTTTAGATTTCAATAATCACTTTTAAAGCAAAACTCACACACTCTTCATGATAAACCATAAACCTAATATTACCATTAGATGTATAAATGGTTGTAATGAATGTATGTATCTCAATATAAGATTTCCTGTAAATTTGTAAATATCAATTCAATCCAATATTTAAAGTTGGAACCAGTAATATTATTTATTCACAGTATGGTCTATTCATTCATTTTATCTATATTCCTAGACACAGGGAACACCTATTTGTACACCGTATAGTAATTTATACACCTTCAAAATATTGCCCACAGAAATGGTGGAAGAAATACTGATGTCACCTGATCTACATATGCACTTTATCACAGTAATGTTCTGGAAACAAAATGCAAAGTTCACACTTATGACTGTGCCAAAGCCTAAATGGAAAGTGTGCATGGATTACTAACAATATCCATGTCCAGATTGCCTAATTCTCTCAAATGTCAATCCTATTGGTGACTAAATATTTGATTCTTTCTAAGATTTTATACTCAACCTCTACCCTGTTGAAAATGTCTAATCCTATCACTCAATTTATACTTTGCCTGATTTCTTAATATCTCCATTGATATCTGCTTCCCCATATATTTTCCCCAGTTCATCATTGTGTCTGACTCTTCACATGTGGTGACATTTACATTCACTCTCTACCGCAAACCCTATTGCTAAAGAACTTTTTGTCCAAATCCTATACTCACTTTTCTTCCTAAACCTACTGACTGTCTTCCTAATCCTACCAACTATGCCTATATGAGTGGATGTTTTCTTCTACATTCAATCATCCAATTTTCAAGGTCCTATGCCATTGTATATCGATTTATCTGAGACATCTGTTTAGAAGATATTTAAAAGCTAAGTATCCCAATCAAGGGCCCAATGCTCTTCTGGGCTTCAAATCTTACCTAGATTTCTGTTTTTATACTTATATTTCACCTATATATTCTTGTAAATATCACAGGTTCCCAATACCATTATTCATCCAGCAGAATGATTCCTATCCCAAATAAAACCTGTTATTACCCTAACCATACACTGTTCCCTCAATGTAACTTTACAGAATAGCAGGGAAAAAGTTGGTCTTACACTACAGGAATGTAGGGGATCTTCAACCTGCTGAGATCCTCAAAGGACCATGCAGAAATGATACCCTGGAGAAGTTGTAGGCAGCTATGAAGGACCTGAGGGAGGAAAACTCAACTTCCATGGTAAACAACCTGGTCAGAATGAAGGGATGTGTCTTTATCAGCCTCTTTCATCTTAATGTAGAGAAGATTGACCAAACCAGGCCTGTGTGGAGAGCTGTTCTCGGGTGCCTATGGTTGATATACCATTCCAACGTGTGAAAATGTCACAGGAAGTAGGGGCACCCTCCATCTCATGGGACCCTTGGAAGCAACTCTTAGGACAAAGTGGTTGCCAAGGCAGTGACTTCATTCACTTCCTGATTGAGGTTACCTCACATAACGTCCTGGGTGATGGAACTCTCTAAACGTGGGATTCAGAAAGCCAGGCAAGCACAACCAGTCCCAGTCCCAGTCCCAGTGGTCTCACTTTTTTTGGATTTACCAAGGACAGAGTCTGTCTTTCTTGGTACCTACTGATGTGAGGATGGCCAAAAGACAGGAAAGCTAAGAAGAGGGGCCTTTCCTGATAAAGCAGGTAGTAGCTCACCACTGGCTTCTGACAACTTCACACAACATTCCTCCCTCAATGCAGCACAAAGGTCCCTTTCACTCATGAAGAGGAGGTCCAACCCTCAACTGTTCTGTAAAAGAACTTCAGAGAGAGAGGTTAAAGATTCCCGCAAAGCTGTTATGGAGGTTTCTAATATATTTAAGTTTTGGTCTATTTCTGCTTCTAACTGGGTCATTTGTTGTGTCCCATGGACCAGGGCAGTGGTTCCTGTGCCCACCCTTGTGGCAACTCCTATTCTTTATAGGATGGCTAAAGTGAGGGACATATGTTCCCAGTGAAACCGGGTTGTATGTCCCACCTATTCGATCTTCAAATGAACCTGCGTCATGATAGAGCATTCTGGGTAACATATGCACCATTACACAATTAATCACATCCGTTTTTCATCTCATGAAAACATCAACAATGTTTTAGTATATAGAATTATACTGTTGTAGGGACGGACAAGGCAAGGCACCTAAGATAGCACCAAAGACAGTGAAACAGTCCTATTTGGTTGCACCCAGATTCAGAGGGCATTGCTTCGGTTGTAATCAATTAATCTTCTGAATTCCAAGTTTAGGTAGTTTCAGAATTTTGTACCCAACATGTAAGAGAAGTGCCTAAGAAGATCACACTCTGCAGAAGTTCACAAAAAGCTGTTTTTGTTTCTGTTTTTTTTTTCCTCTGTTCTGGGCAAGTTAACTTTTCAAGGACAACTGGGTGGGGGAGAGCTTTTACTTCCCTTTCTTTTTTTTCCCCTGCCAGCTGTTACCATGGAGCCCAGATGGTAACTTCTTTATCTTAGAAATGTTGCCATCTCTGTGAAGCCCCAGTTCAAGGCCAGAGGAATTGTTCACATATTTTGTGAAAAACTAGTAAGGGGGTGTCTAGCTTAGGAGTGCTGATTATTTTTAGCCAGTGGCCAAGTGGAACAGGGCAACATTAAATGAGGAAGGTTATCTACACTGAAATCGTTTATAGGGACTTTTTTGCTGAAAGTCCTAAAGTCAGCCATGGTGAAGACTCCTGGAGAAGGTCAGTGAAAACTTTTCTGTGGGCCTGGTACAGAGGGGGGAGACAGAGAAGTCGGGGCTTAGAGCAGCTTCATGGATCTGAGAATGAGAAAGGAGAGATGTAAAAGAATAATGGGAAAGGGGTTTGGGATATTCCTAGCAACAAAACTTGAGCAGTAGAACAGGTAGAGCAGAGGGGAAGAAGGGAGTGAGTATCCACAAAGCCTGTGAGGGACTTTAAATTTTTAGTAACCTGTTTTCAGTGATGAAAGAGCAACTTTAAAGGCCATTTTCATTACATTTGGATAAGGGTCTGAGGGCTCTCCTCAGCTGGTTTGAGCTATGGGTTAGCTGGAAAGAGGACCTGGTGGGACCCAGTGCGGGCAGTGACAAGAGAAGAGAGGAGTGAGTCGGTGGAGGGGTACCTCAGTACCTGCTTCTCAGCCAGGGGGCAATGGTCTGAGAACCGGTGTTGGTTTGGGTTTTTGATCTAGTAATTGAAGGGAAGAAATCAGGTTGCTGAGTTTGGAGTGACAGCAGATAGTCTGGAGATGAAGGCTGAGGGTGAGGATCTATTGGAGAAGCATAGTTCAGGATGTGAGCGAAGGAGGGAAAAGGCCTCCACATAGGGGAATCTCCTTTTACCCTTTTGAGCACTTGCAGAAGTTAAAAAGGTCACACAGTATTTGAGGATCTAGAGACCCCTCTGGGGGCCATGGGTTTTGGTTATCTAATTGGTCATATGGCCAATGCTGTGTACAGAATTTGATGAGGAGTTCGGGTTCCATCAGGAAGCCCCTGTATGCTCACATCCCCATGACTTACAGAAGAAATTGGCTTTTCCTCCACACAGCTGTTGCTGTTTGTGGCTTTGATTGTCTGCCGGGCAAACATAGTAATCTAGGCTAGCCAACCTGCACCTGGCTTACCTGTCCCGACATCCATAATGTTTGTTTCCATTATTTATGGTACAAAAGGTATTTAATGGAATTTTAGTGGTATCCTCTTCATCAGGGATATCCTAATAGGAAAGACCTATAGCCAGCTAACAAATGTCTGGGTGGAGAAATGGCCACCAGGTCCCAAAGTGGGCTATATGTGAGATAGATTATACTTCTTCTCCAGTAGGATTTGTGATCAGCCATTGCTGCTGAAAGGGCTGATGAGGGTTAGAACTACTGGTGGTCAAGGAGAGACTCTATAGCTTCATCCACCTGGCGAATACACAATTTGAAAGGGTTACCAGTCTCTTCCAGTTTCCAGGCAGAGTCTGGACAGGGTGCAGGCTTGAGATGAGAGGCCAGGATCCAGGAAGTGATTCTGTCTACCTTTACCACTGTAGGTGTTATAAGTAGAACCTGGTATGGTCCTTTCCAGTGGGGTTCCAGGGATGACACCTGATGTTGTCTTACATAGACAAAGTCTCCTACTTGATATTGATGTGGAGTCCCCTCATCTCCAGGTTGGTAGGCAGTGGCCAGCTGTTTTCACAGGTATCGCTGAGTTCTTTCAACAGCTGTAAGTCTGTCAAGCATGGTGGTGTGGAAGGGATCGTTAGGTCTTAGAGTTGGGGTTAGGTCCCTTACTGGAATAGGGGCCCCATAGGGAATTTCATAGTGGGTGAGGTTACACAAAGAAACAGAGAGAGAATTTCTTGCATGAAACATTGCATAAGGCAGAAGCATTGTCCAATCTTTTATGTCGGTCTCTAAGCTTAATTTCATTAAGGTCTCTTTAATGGTTCTATTCATTCATTCTACCTGTCCTGCACTCTGTGGTCTATAAGCACAATGTAATCCCCAGGGTACTGGCTAACCCCTAACGTACCTGGGTCATGAATGCAGGTCCATTATCAGACTCTGTTACCTTAGGCAGGTCGTATCTTGGAAAAAAATCTTCCAGGATCTTCTTGACCACCATTTGTGCTGTTTCTTTCTTTCTTTCTTTTTCTTTCTTTCTTTCTTTCTTTCTTTCTTTCTTTCTTTCTTTCTTTCTTTCTTTCTTTCTTTTTTTTTGGTGGGGAAGGCTTTAATCCATCCTGAAAATGTATCTACAAAGACTAGGAGATATTTAAGTCCATACCTTGCATGCTTAATTTCAGTAAAGTTCACTTCCCAGAATTGTCCTGGTCTTTTTCCTCCTAGGTGCTTTCCTCCAGGAAGCTTGGAAGGGTAAGCATAAACCAATTGATGGACCCGACAGGCTTTTGTTACCCATTCAGTCCTTTTGCTGTGATTTGGTCAGTGGAAAACTCTGTTCTTGATCCTTCAGGAATGCCTGCAGTTTCTTTGAACAAAGTTGAGTGAGTTGATGTACATTTTCTACTGACATAGTTAGAGCCATGACTATAGGAGTTTTTACTGAAGGATTTAGAAATCCCACTTGGTTGCCTTCAGGGTTAAAAGTTATTTTGGCCCAGAGCTTGGTGAGCAGATCTCTGCCCATCAATGGGGCCAGGCATTCTGTGATTACTAGGAAGGATTGATGGATTTTCCTTTTCCCAGGTCTATGGTCCTCTTAGTTGTCCAAGCCCGATACTTACTGCCATTTGCCCCTTGAACTAGAGACCTTTTATTTGATAGATGGCCCAATGGGGCCTTGAGGGCTGAGTATATTGCCCCTGTATCCACTTCAAAGTTTACTGGGGTCCCCTACACTTCAAAAGTTACCCTGAGCTCCGGGAGGGGATGTTAGCCCCGACTTTTGGAGTCATCCTCAAGAGTCAGAATGGCTGGCAGGAGTGGCTGTCTCTTTCTAGGGAACTCTTTGGCCCAGTGTCCTTTTTTTTACAGTAGGCACAGTGATCTGAGGCAAGGAGTGGCCTCTGGCGTGGGCCCAGGTATCCCTTCCTGTCTCCCTGTTTCTTAATTTCTGGCCTATTTGTTGTTGTGACCAGGACCTTAGTCAGCGCCTTAGTCTGTCTTTTGTTTCTTTTATCCTCCCTTTGTTCCCTTCTCTTCCTCAGTTTCTCTCTTAAAGTATACCTTCTCAGCTTCTCTGACTAAATCTCTCAAAGTCATATCTTGTAATCCATCTAAGCATTTTAACTTTCTTTTAATATCCGGGGCAGCTTGCCCAATAAAGGCCATTGTGACAGATGACTTTTGATCCTCTGCCTGAGGATTGAAAGGAGTGTATCTTCTATATGCCTCCATAATTCTCTCTAGAAACATAGAGAGAGGTTCTTCAGGCCCTTGAATAATCTCTCTTACCTTGGCCTAATTAGTTGGTCGCCTAGCGGCCGCACGGAAACCCACTATTAGAGCCCGGTGATAAGTGAACAGATGCTCCCTACCTTCAAAGATTTGGGGGCCACAGTTGGGTTGGTTCAAAGGAAAGCTGGCTTTGATTATCTTGGGAAGTTGTGTCAGTCACGCATCTGGTCAGAGGATATTTTTTTCCAGCTTCCAGGAGTATTCTATTTTGATCCCCTGTCATGAAGACAGTCCCTATGAGTTGTTGGCAGTCATCTCAAGTAGGCTAGTGTGAAAACATCAATGACTCAACCAGACCTGTGTGCCAGGTGGGGTGCTCAGAAAAAGGGGGATTGTTATATTTCCAATTATGTACGTCTGAAGAGGAGAATGGCCAAAACTGGTTGGCTTGCATTTTTTCCCCCATGGCCGTCGTCAATCTTTGGCCCATAGGGATGGAGGGGGAGCATCATGGGAGTTCCAGTGTTTTCAACTATTCACTGCTGGTGAGTTCCTATAGCCGGGCCAGCTTCCTCAAGGGAAGGAAGGGCTGTGTGTGCCACTGGGGAGCTATCTGGAGGGTGCTGTGCTCCTCCAATTGCAGAGAGGCTGAGTCAGCAGCAGGGGAATCACTTAGAGGGTGTTGGGGATTGGGGGAAGAGGGCAGGGGATAAGGAGGGGGAGGAGAATCCAGTAGAGTCAAATCTTGTGACTCAGGGAGAACAGAGGGTGGAGAAGGAAGAAGAGCAGAGGGTTTGAGAGATCATGGGGGAAGGAGTAGGAGCAGGGGCAGCGGTAAGGAAAGGCTTCACCCATGGAGGAGGAGATTTGCAGAGGTCCTGCAAAGTTAAGATATATGGCGGAATGATCCAGATGGCTATGTGGCCCTGGATAAAAGACAATATCTCTAACTTTTTAAATTAGTGGGAAGTAGAAAGATCCTTCTAGAGGCTATCCGACTCGAAAGGTGGGTCATTCTGAGACACAGAGTGTCTTCCAGGTCCAGTGTTTTACTAAATAAAAAAGATTCTGAGCCCTTATGTGGACTTTGGGCCAGTGATCAATGGTCAGGGACAGAGGCATTGAAGTGCTCTGTCCCATAATGAAAGATACACAAATAGTGAAAGCCACGACACATGGGGTCTCACATTCGCCGCTGCTGGATTTCAGTGGAACCTCCATATGAAAAGGTCGGGCAAGCCTTGGAGGAAGAGACCACAAAGAGATTGTCACATGCAACAGCAAAGGGTTTATTGGGGGTCCAGCATGCTGGGGCTCAGAGCTCAATTGAAAAGAGATGAGAGCCCTGAGAACACCTTAAGCAGAGTTTATATAATTTTCTTGGAGAGGGCAGGGAGGAAAGTTTATTGATGGGTCCGGGTGAGTGGGCAGTGTGCGTGCACACGGGTGAGGGAGTACATTCTGCAGTTTGGCAGTTGGGGAGAGAGCACATTCTGGGAACAAGATTAGCAAAGAGTTCTCAAGATTTCAAAAGTGTTTTGTTAAGCATACAGAGAAACAGGAAGTGACAAGTCCTATTTTATTAACCTTTAACTACCGACTATCCCTTTTTGACTGGATGTTCTCTTCTACATTCAATCATCCAAGGTACAAGGTCCTAGGCCATTGAATATTGATTAATCTGACACATCTGTGCAGAACCTAATTCAAAGCTAAGTATCCCAATCAAGGGCCCAATTCTCTTCTGGGCTTCAAAACTTACCTAGATTTCTGTTTTCATACATGTATTTCACCTATATATTCTCATACATATCACAGGTTCCCAATACCATTATTCATCCAACAGAATGATTCCTAACCAAATCGAAAATGTTATTAACACTAACCGTACACTTTCCCCTCAATCTAACATTACAGAGAGGAGGGACAGAGTTAGTCTTACAATACAGGAATGTAGTGGATCTTCCACCTGCTGAGAACCTCAAAGGTCCATGCAGAAATGTCCTCTGGAGAAGATGTAGGCAGCTATGAAGGACCTGGGAGAGTAAAAGTCATCTTACATGACAAACAACCTGGCCAGGATGAAGGGTTGTGTCCAAATCAGCCTCTCTCGTCCTAATGTAGAGAAGATGGAACAAACCAGGCCTCTGTGGAGAGCTGTTCCCAGGTTCCTATGGTTGATATACCAATCTAACTTGTGAAAGTGTCACAGGAAGTTGGGGCAGCCACCATCTCATGTGACCCTTGGAAGCAACTGTTAGGACAAAGTGGTTGCCAAGCCAGTGAACTCATTCAGTTCCTGAAGGAAGTGACCTCACCTCACTTCCGTGGTGATGGAACTCTCTGAACATGGGATCCAGGAAGCCAGGCTTCCAAGCCAGTCTCAGTCACAGTCCCTGTGGGCTCACTTGTTTGGATTTACCAAGGACAGAGTCAATCTTTCTTGGTACCTACTGATGTGAGAATGGCCAAATACCAGAAAAGCTCTGAAGAGGGGCCATTCCTGAGAAAGCAGGTAGTGGCTCACCACTAGCTCCTGACAACTTCACAGAGTTGACAAAGGAGACCAGATCTGATAAAGGACAGGCCATTTTGGGAGAACATAGTATGGTCCAGAAGTCAGAGGACACTCTGGATAGTCACAGACCTACTTGAGGGAAGCAGGTGCCTTTTTGGGTGTTGGTGTGGGTTTGTGGTTTTGTCTCATGTTCTGAGAATAGGTAGGAAAGACGGTTTTGAGGTTTGGAGTGAAATGTTTCTACTAAGTCGTTTCACAGGGCGTGTGTTTCTATGTCTGTGTATCTCACTGTGTCCGTGGTTGTAGACATTAGAAAAAAAGAATGCATCAATGGATGTGTCCTGTCTATTAGAAAGCTTCCGAGCATTCATCCTGCCCAATTAATGAATGGACCAGGGCTTGCATAATCAATGGGTAACACCTGCTATCTTCCTAAGTTCCAGTTTTCTTCCTGAATTCTGGCCACTCTCCAGAATAGGCTCATGGTTTTGTGTCCAAGATATGTACCACCACCAAGCTCTGTCACATGGCCATATACTGGATAGCTGAAGGGAATGGCGAGCATCTCAGAAAACTCAGATATCAGTGTGACTACTAACATCTCAGTGGAGAAACCGTGGTTGGGCCTTTTGCTTAACAATTGTTCTTTTCCCCTGAGTCAGGAAGGACTTTGCCTCAGGCCAACCCGTTTGTGAAGCCTGAAGAAAACCGTTTTCAAATGGAAATGAATGGGCATCACCTGTGTCTCTTTGCTTAATTGCTTTGGAAAGGGATGTGTCTGAATCAGGCTCTTGGCCCAGTGTGAGGCTGTGGCTTAGATTGTCAGCACCTGATGGATGTAAAGAAAGATCCCATGTATGCATCCAACACCAAAATGGCCAAAAGAGCAGTCATTGTGGGTGAATTCTCTTGTCTTTCTCTGTAAGTTTCCTGACCTCCATCAAGTGAGAATAAGGATCCTTTGGGTCTAATGAGTTCTTTAAAGCCCTGCAGAGGCTAGCCCATTGGTGCTTGGGTTTTATCATGACTCCAATACACATAAATAATCTAAATCCCACAGTCAGTAGGCCTCAAATTGGAGAAGTGGAGCAGTATTAAATGCAGGCCTATTGGATCACTCCTGTTTCACAGGAAGGGTGTCCAGGCCACTCAAACTTTAGGCAAACGAGGGGCAAGGGAGCTTATTTTGGATACTGTCTTGTACTGTGCTCCTCATGGAAACCTCTAGCAAGAGGTTATATTCAGTGTCTATATGAAATAAAATGAGGGCCATGTGGGATTTTTTTTGGTTTCAATTGTTTTCATTTGTGTCGCGGTTGGAAGAGGTGACTGGGTCCACCTGGGCTTGAACAGTGGCGTGATTCCCCTTAGAGAGTGAGTTCTGAAACTGACCTCAGAGAAGTATTGCCATGACTTGTGTTGGGATTTTAGGAGGACACGCATGAGAGTCGCCCATGGAAACTGAGATATAGGCCCAGGGTACCTTTCCACAGAGCACTGGGAATCTCAGCCAGGATATCACATGATTTTATTCTTAAAGGCATGTCAGCCATAGTTGAGAATCAAAACAAACATGGACCTCACATTGTAGACCTCAATGAGCCTGGCTTCATGTGACCTTTTGGCCACTCTTTGGAAAGTCTTGCCTGTGAGAGTTCTCGATAGCGTTCATTGAAATGAGCATCCTCACCATTTAATGGTTCCCGAATGAATTAAAACCCACAGTGCCTCCAACTTCATCCTTGAAAAATGCCTAGATAAATACCATGAAATTTTTGAATTTCCCATGACCTGGTCGCACTGGGAACATTTGGATGTCCTACATCATTCATGAATCTATCAGGCAGTGCCTTGATTGACTGGGATTCATAAAAATGGTGTAGAACAGAGATACCAGTAAGTTGGAGCCTACTGAGTGGTGGGCCTAGAGCAGAGGTGGGAAGGTGTATGATAAAACATCTTTGTGAGGCCATGTCAATCTGCCATTAGCTTCCAAATTGCTTGTGACTGACATGGTGCAGCCAGCAGAATGTTCAATGAAATGGCATATTGTTATATGGAGAGGTTTCAGGGCAATGTTCAGAACCAGGTTTCTATGGACAAGGGGGCAAGCTATGAGGGATAGAAGCCTGCTTGGTGCATTCTCCTGAGAACCCTGACCCACCGCACAAGACAGAACTTCCTCCACCACTGTGTCCCATTTGAACTCCTTGTATATCGTGAAGCAAATACCAAAGTCCCAGTGCAGCAGCAAGAAACACCATGAAAATTGGAGGATGACCAAATGGCTTCACAGTCCCCCAGGGAGACACTTAGCCCACAATGGCCACAGTTTACCTACAAAGAGAGAATTCCGCACTGCTACCTCATGTACATTGGAAAATAAGAATCCATGTCCTCCAGGTCACATAGATGCAGACCCAGCTTTGATGGTCTCACTAGAAAGAAATCAAAAGCTCCTGAAAACAATATATATTTCAAGTGCCCAACCACATAGGCAGTTTCCCAAGAAGTCTTTAGGGCACCAGAGCTCCACATTTGAGAAATGTTTACTGTGTCCCTTACTTTGGGAAACTCCTCTAACACCTCCAAGGTTGTGAACTCCTGAGCATATTCCATTCCAGATATGTATTCACAGATTTTCTAACTCTTCTTCTTTAATTCTGTATTACTTGGGGCGGAGTTAATTACAATAAATTTTTCTGGAAGAGAATAAGAAGATTTTTGTGTAGCACATATTTGCATACACATTGTGTTCATTTTCCAATTTTCCATTCGAAATACTGATTCCCTGACACTAACCCATAGCTTGCTAGACTCTGACTACTAATCCTAATGTGATGGAGAAAAATAACTCAAACAGAATAGAAATACAAGCAGTTCAGAGGAGGGGTGGTGTATAGTTGGGCTTGCCTTTTGCAATACATAGGTTTGGAGTTATAAATCTAGTCAATTTTTAATTGAAGTAGTTCTCCGTGTGTTTTTAAAGTTAACAAATATGTGAATTCCTGTCTCCCTTTCTCTGTAGCCTATTAAGCACATGTATTTGTATATGCACATATTGAATCCTACCTGGTATCACACGTACATACTTGTGAGGTGGCCAACTTGACAGATACAAATTGTGGAACAGAAAATTCAACCTATGGGGGAGCTTCCTAGGTGAACAACATTATATATAAATCCATGTTCAGTAAAATAAATATTTTTGGATATGTGGATCATATAAATTTCACGATGAATTTTGATTGGCATATATATTGCTACTTTTTAATTGCTCTGTGTGGGTTTTGTGTGTGTGTGTGTATATATATATATATATATATATATATATATATATATATATATATATATTCTCCAGATTTTTCAAAATGTAAAATATATGTGTCTTATTATACACTCCTAAATTCATTAATGTTCATATATTTGGATTTCTAATCAACTTTTCACAAGATTATTCTCAGAAATATTCATCCACCTGAACTACATATCTGTTTCCTAGTACTGAAAACTAAATTCAGTGAATGGTATATACAAATGCTAATATTTCTACAGTAACTTACCCAGTTTAACATCGGTGCAAGTAGATTCCTATGTTCCATGATGTCTATTTTGACGTTCATTTTTAATCAACACTGGTATATTAGTTTTCTTCATTTTATGCACATCATACGATATATATTTCTTCCACAATTTAGCAAATTTATAGGCATTTGTTTCACTTTCAATCACTTCCTGCTTCAGAACACATGTATTCCTCCAGCTTTCTTGACTGTTTTTTTCATGAGACTTCTTTCTGAACACATTGTTTTCGATTTCCATAATCACTTTTGGGGCAAACTCACACACCCATCATGATAAACCATAACTCTATTATTACCATTAGATGTATAACTGTTTGGAATGAATGATTGTATATCAACATAAAATTTCTTATGTATTTTCAGATATCAATTCAATCCAATATTAAAAGTGGAACCTGTTATATTATTTATTCACAGTATGGTCTATTAAGGCATCATCTCTATATTCATAGACCCAGGGTCTATGTATTTGTATCCCCAATACTAATTTATAAGTCTTTAAAATATTGCTTTCAGAAATGGTGGAAAAAATACTCTAGTCACCTGATATACATATACATTTCATCACAGTAATATTCCTGACACAAAATGCAAGGGTCACACTTATGACTGTACCAAAGCCTAAATTGAATGTGAGCATGTATTACTAACAACATCCATGTCCTGGTTCCCTAATGCTCTCAAATATTATTCCTATTGGTGACTACATATCTGTTTCTTCCTAAGATTATATATTCAAACTCAACCCTGTTAATAATGTCTTATCCTACCACTCACTTTGTACTTTGCCTGATTTCCTAATGTCTCCATTGATATCTGCTTTCAAATACCTTTTCTCCAGTTCATCATTGGGAATGACCCTTCAAATGTGCTGACATTTACATTTACTCTCTCACCAAAACCTTATTGCTAAAGAACTTTTGGTCCAACTCCTAGACTCACTCAAATGGGTTCTTCAAAGCCCTGCAGAGGGAAGCCCAGAGATTCTTGGGTTTTCTCATGACTCCAATTCACATAAAGTATCTAAACCCCACAGTAAGTAGGCCTCAAATTCGAGAAGCAGAGCAGCATTAATGGCAGTCCTATTTGATCACTCCTGGTTCACAGGAAGGGTGCCCAGGCCACCCTGACTTTAGGCAAATGAGGGGGAAGGGAGCTTATTTTGGACACTGTCTTGGACTGTGTCCCTCATGGAAACCTCTAGCAAGGGATTATGATGAGTGTCTACATGGAAGAAAATGAGGGCCATGTGGGAGTGTTTTGTTTTTAATTGTGGTCACTTGTGTGGCGGTTGGAAGAGATGAATGGGTCCACCTGGGCTTGAACTCTGGTGTGATTCCCCTTAGAAACGGAGTTTTGGAAATGACCTTAGAGATGTATTGCTATGAATTGTGTTGGGATTTTCGGAGGCCAGGCATGAGAGTCGCCCATGCATGACAATACGCGTCAAATTGGAGAAGCAGAACTTAATGTCCAAATCCTTTACTCACCCTTCTTTTTAATCCTACCGTCTATCTTCCTAATCTCAGATAAATACCATGATATATTTGAAATTCCTATGACCAGGTGGCACTGGAGAATCTTTGGATGTCCTGTTTCTGATCATGAGTGTACCAGACAGTGGCTTAATTGACTTGGTTTTATGAAAATGGTGTAGAACAGAGATGCCAGTAAGTTGGAGCCTGCTGAGTAGTGGGCCTAGAGCAGTGGTGTGCAGATGTGTGATAAAATATCTGTGGTGGGGTCATGTGGATCTTCCATTGGCTTCCAAATGGCTTGTGACTGAAATAGTGTAGCCAGCAGACCCTTATATGTAAAGGCATCTCGTTATATGGAGAGGTTTAACGTCAATTTTAAGAAACAGGTTGCTATGGTCAAGGGGACAAGCTATGTTGGATAGAAGACTTGTTGGTGCATTCTCCTGGAGAACCTGACCCACCACACATGACAGAACTCACTCTAGCATTTTGTCCCAGTTGAACTCATTGTATTTCGTTAAGTAAATACCATACTCCCAGTGCAGCAGCAAGAAACACCACAAAAAGTGGAGGATGACCAAATGGCTTCACAGTCCACATGGGGAGACACTTAGACCCGAGTGGCCACAGTTTACCTACAAAGAGAGAATTCAGCACTGCTCCCTTATGTTCATTAAAAAAAAAGAAACCATGTTCTCCAGGTCACATAGATGCAGACCCATCTTTGATGGTCTCACTACAAATGAAGCTAAAGCTCCTGACAACAACATATATTTCAAGTGCCCGAACTTAGAGACAGTTTCTCAAGAAGTTTTTAGGCCAGCAGAGCTCCATGTTTGTGGAGTGTTTACCCTGACCCTAACTTTTGGAAACTCCTCTACCACCTCCAAGGTTGTGAACTCCTGATTATGTTCCATTCCATATATGTATTCACAGATTTTCTAACTCTTCTCCTCTAATTGTGTCTTATTTGGGGTGAAGGTAATGGCAATTCATTGTTCTGGATGAGAGTGGGAATATTTTTGTGTGGCACATATTTGCATACACATTGGATTCATTTTCTTATTTTCCAATCAAAATACTGAAACCATGACACTAACCCATACCCTACTAGACTCTGACTACTAATCCTAATATGATGGAGGAAAAATAACCAAAACAAAATAGAAATACATGCAGTTCAGTGGAGGCATGGTGTATATTTGGACTTGCCTTTTACATGATAAAGGGTAGGTGTTATAAATCTAGTCAATTTTTGGTTAAAATAATTCTCCATGTGTTTTTAAAATTAACTAATATGTGAATTCCTGTCTCCCTTTCTCTATAGACTATTCAGCACATGTATATTTATATGCACATATAGAATCCTACCTGGTATCACAGGTTAATTTTTTTGTTTTGTCTGACTTGGAAGATACAAATTGTGAGAAGAGATCCCTCCTCCTAAACGCTGTTGAAACTGAAAATTCAACCTATGGGTGAGCTTCCTAATAGAAAAACATTATACAAAAATCCATGTTCAGTAAAATAATTATTTTTGCATATGTGAATTATATATATTTAATGATGAATTTCGATTAGCATATGTATTGCTACTTTTTATAGTCTGTGTGTATGTTTTGTGTATATATATATATATATATATATATATATATATATATATATACATACTCTCCAGATTTTTCAAAATATGAAATATATGTGTCTTATATATACTCCCTAAATTTATTCATGTTGATGTATTTAGATTTATAATCGATTTTTCACAAGATTATTCTCAGAATTATTCATCAACTTGAAATATATATTTGTTTCCTAGTACTGAAAACTGACTTCAGTGAAAGCTGCACACAAATGCTAATATTTCTAGAGTAACTGACCCAGTTTAATATCAACGCAAGTAGACTCCTATGGGACATGACATATAATTTGACGTTCATTTTTATTCAACAATGGTACATTACTATTTCTGCAGTTTATGCACATCGTAGGATATATATTTTATCCACAAGTTCACAAATTTTTAGACATTTGTTTCAATGTCAATCACTTCCTGCTTCAGAACACAAGTATTCTTCCATGTTTCTTGACTGGTCTTTTCATGAGACTTCTTTCCAAAAATATTATATTTGATTTCCATAATCAGTTTGAAGCAAAACTCACACACACTTCAGGATAAACCACAACCCTAATATTACCATTAGATGTATTACTGGTTGAAATGAATGTATGTATATCAATATAAGATTTCCTGAATATTTTTAGATATCAATTTTATCCATTACTTAAAGTTGGAACAAGTAATATTATTTATTCACACTACGCTCTATTCATGCATTATCTCTATATTCATAGACACAGGGTACATCTATTTTTACCCACAATACTAATTTATACATCTTCAAAATATGGCTCCAAGAAATGGTGGAAGAAATACTCATGTTACCTGATCCACATATACATTTTATCACAGTAATATTCTGGTCAGAAAATGCAAACATCACACTTATGATTGTACCAAAGTCTAAATGGAAAATGAACATGGATTACTAAAAACATCCATGTCCAGGCTGCCTAATGCTCCCACTTGTCAATCTTTTTGGGGACTACATATTTGTTTTTTCCTAAGATTATATATTGAAACTCAATCATATTGAAAATGTCTAATCCAATCACTCACTTTACACTTTGCATGATTTCCTAATGTCTCTATGGATATCTGCTTTCCTACATATTTTCCCCAGTTCATCATTGTGACTGATTCTTCACACGTTCTGACATTCATATTCACTCTCTACCCGAAACCCTATTGCTAAAGAATTTTTGGTCCAAAACTTATACTCACTCTTCTTTTTAAACGTACAAACTGTCTTCCTAATACTACCAACTATCCCTTTTATCCTGGATGTTCTCTTCGACATTCAATCATCCAAGGTACAAGGTCCTATAACATTGTATATCGATTTATCTGAGACATCTGTGCAGAACATAATTCAAAGCTAAGTATCCCAATGAAGGTCCCAATGTCTTTCTGCGCTTCAAATCATACCTAGATTTCTGTTTCCATACTTATATTTTACCTATATATTCTTGTAAATATCGCAGGTTCCCAATACCATTATTCATCCAACAGAATGACTCCTCACCAAAATTGAACCTGTTATTAACCCTAACCATACACTCTTCCCTCAATCTACCTTTACAGAAGAGCAGGGACAGAGTTTGTCTTACAATACAGGAATGTAGGGGATCTTCCACCTGCTTAGAAACTCAATGGTCCAAGCAGAAATGATCCCTGGAGAAGTATTAGGCAGCTATGTAGGACCTGAGAGAGCAAAAGTCATCTTCCATGGCAAACAACCTTGTCAGGATGAAGGGTTGTGTCTGAATCAGCCTCTCTATTTTTAATGGAGAGAATATGGACCAAACCAGGACAATGTGGAGAGCTGTTTCTGGTTCCATATGGTTGATATACCATTCTAACTAGTGAAAGTGTCAGAGGAAGTAGGGTATCCTCCATCTCATGGGACCCTTGGAAGCAACTGTTATAACAAAGTGGTTGCCAAGGCAGTGAACTCATTAAATAAGTGACCTACCTCACTTCCTTGGTGATGGAACTCTCTGAATTTGGGATCCAGGAAGCCAGGCACACAGAGCCAGTCCCAGTCTCAGTCCCAGTGGGCTCACATGTTTGGATTTACCAAGGACAGAGTCTGTCTTTTTTGGTACCTACTGATGTGAGGATGGCCAAATGCGAGGAGAGTTCTGAAGACGGGCCTTCCCTGAGAAAGCATGTAGTGGTCAGAACAGGCTCCTGACAACTTCACAGTGTTTGACAAGGAGACCAGATCTAAGACAAGACTGGCCTTTTCGGGGGAACATAAAATGGCCCACCAGTCAAAGGACACTCTGGATAGTCACAGACTTACTTGGGGGAAGGAGGTGCCTTTTTGAGTGTGTGTGTGAGTTTGTGGTTTTGTCTCATGTTCTGAGAATAGGTAGGAAAGGCGGTGTGTTTGGTTTGGAGTGGACTATTTCTAGAAAGAACTTTGACAAGGCAAGTGTTTCTGTGTCTGTGTCTCCCACTGTGTCCATGGTTGTAGACATTAGAAAAGAGAATGCATCAATGGATGTGTCCTGTCTAGTAGAAAGCTTCCCAGCATTCATCCTGTCCATTTTAGTAATGGACTGCAGGTTGCCTTATCGATGGGCAACACCTACTATCTTACTAAGTTTCTGTTTTCTTCCTGAATTTTGGCCACTCTCCAGAATAGGTTCATGGTTTTGTGTCCAAAATATGTACCACCTCCAAACTCTGCGACATGGCTATGTTCTGGATAGCTGGAGGGAATTGGAGCATCTCAGAAAACTCAGATATCAGTGTGACCAGAAAAGCCTCAGTGGAGAAACCCTGTTTTGGGCCTTTTGCTAACCTATTGATCTTTTGCCCTGAATGTCAGGAAGGTCTTTGCCTCAGGCCACCCCTTGGTGAAGCCTGAAGGAAACAGTTTTCAAATGGAAATGAATGGGCATCACCTGTGGCTCTTTGCTTAATTGCTTTGGAAAGCCATGTGTCTGAATCAGCCTCTTGGCCCTGTGAGAGGCTATGGCTTAGATTTTCAGCGCCTGATGGATCTAAAGAAACATCCAATGTGTGCATCCAAAACCAAAATGGCAAAAACATAAGTCATTGTGGATGATGTCTCTTGCCTTCCTCTGTTAGGTTCCTGACCTTCTTCAAGGGAGTATAGGGATTCTTTGGGTCAAATGAGTTCTTCCAAGCTCTTCAGAGGTGCTTGGGTTTAATCATGAATCCAAATCACATAAGGAATTTATACCTGACAGTCAGTAGGCCTCTAATTGAAGAAGTAGAGCAGTATTAGCGGCAGACGTATGTGATCAATCCTAGTTCACAGGAAGGGTGTCCAGGCCACCCTGAGTTTAGGCAAATGAGGGGCAAGGAAGCTTATTTTGGACACTCTCTTGAGCTGCGCCATTCAAGGAATCCTCCAGCCAGAGGTTATGATGAGTGACTCTATGGAAGAAGATGAGGGCCATGTGGAATTGTTTTGGTTTTAATTGTGGTCATTTATGTGGTGGTTGGAAAAGATGACTGGGTGCACCTAGCCTTGAACACTGGTGTGATTCTCCTCAGAGACTGAGTTCTGTAACTGACCTCAGAGTAGTAATTGCTTTGAAATTGGTTGTGTCTTAATTAGCCTCTTGGCCCTGTGTGAGGCTGTGACTTAGATTATCAGCACCAGATGGATCGAAAGAAAGATCCCATGTGTGCATCCAAAACCAAAATGGCCAAAAGAGCAGTCATTGTGGATTAAGCCTCTTGCCTTTCTCTGTAAGGTTCTGAAAGAATAAAAGAAATTGAAATTGAAATTGAAATGTAAAGAACCAGGTTCGTAAACTTTCCAAGCTGCACTTTCCTGTGGCAGTTTAGACAATTCCCGGATCTGCCCATTAGATGTGTGTTGAAATCTTCCCTGACTACCTAGTTACTTAACAACCCTTTCCCAGAATCCCTGCAGCTCAGCAAGTATACATCTCAGGTATTCAACCAATCAGTTTAAATGTATACCCCTTCTTAGGGCTGACCAATCACCCCCTGCCCGAATTGTTCCCGCAAATGAAAGTGCTAATCATGCTTTAGAGTTGTTATTTGATTTTCCCATGGTATATGATGAATTGCTAAAGGAGGCTATCATGTATGTAAAGTCCCTGCCCTCTCTAAGGAATGGATATAAACTCTGCTCAAGTTGTTCTCAGGGCTCTTTGTTCTTTGCTCCTCTAAAGTGAGCTCTGAGCCCCAGCATGCTGGACCCCCAATAAAACCTTTGCTGTTGCATGAGAAAGCCTCTTGGTGGTCTTTTTCTCTGACGTTCGCC
This sequence comes from Callospermophilus lateralis, assembly GCF_048772815.1. Classification (NCBI taxonomy): domain Eukaryota; kingdom Metazoa; phylum Chordata; class Mammalia; order Rodentia; family Sciuridae; genus Callospermophilus; species Callospermophilus lateralis. The sequence continues at coordinate 562,235 of NW_027513937.1, forward strand.
CCACCTATTCATCTGGAGGCCCCAGGTGAGATATCCGGCAGCGGCGGACAAAAGACCCCAATGGACTCCTCTCGGGGTAAGTAAGGCACCTCTTTCTGGTTTTGGGTTTCAGGTTATGGATTGGCAAAGTGGCTGTCAGTGAAGAGCATTAGCTCTCTCTGATGGTGGCTGACAGATGTGTCACAGAGCTACAGGCCACGTTCCTGGGGGACACTCCAGAGGACTAGAGAAATCAAGGAATACTAATTTCTTCAACTCGTTTATATTTTGCTTCAGGATTCGGTTCGCCAGCCCATCAGGTTTTGCCGGCTACTCAGTTTTGGTCATTGTTCTGAACTCATGTTGAGTTTTCCGGCTGTCTTTATTGTCTAACCCATCAGGTTTTGGCAGTTACTCAGTTCTAATCTTTGTCTTGGACTCATGTTAAACGTTTACTGTTTGTCTTTGTCTGTGTTGCGTTTGTGTCTTCACTGTCCCTGTTTGAGTAACTCTCATTATGGGACAAAGCACTTCCACTTCTCTGTCCCTGACACTTGATCATTGGACTGATGTCCGCTCAAGGGCCCAGAATCTTTCTTTTTCAGTAAAATGCCGTACCTGGCAGATTCTCTGTGCTTCAGAATGGCCTATTCTCAGAGTCAGGTGGCCCCCCAGAAGGATCCTTCTACTTCCCTCTAATCCGAAAAGTCAGAGATATTGTCTTTCAGCTGGGGCCACGTGGCCACCCAGATCAACAGCCATATACCCCTTCGCCCAGCATCCTATCATTCAAACCTTCCACTCCTCCCCCTCTTCCTTCCATTCTCCCTGAGTCACAAGACTGGACACTCCTCCCACTCCTTATCCTCTACCCTCGCTCTCCAACCCCCAACACGTTCCAGATGATATTCTCGCCGCTGACTCAGCCTCTCCGCCGCTAGAGGCAATTGGGCCAGACCCAAGCACTCCAGGGGACTTCTCTGCAGAAGCAGCAACCCCTCCTCCCCTGGAGGAAGCTGGGCCACCTAAAGGAACCCGACGGTGACGGATAATAGAAAACTCGGAAGCCCCTATGATGCTTCCTCTCCGTCCCTACAGGCCAATGAACCGATCCAACTGGCACCCAAACACCTTTAAATGTAGGTAGCATCTGTCCACTTATCGCCAGACTCTAATAGCGGGTCTCCGAGTGGCCGCCAGAGGGCCGACTAATTTGGCCAAGGTAAGAGAGATTATCCAAGGGCCTAATGAGTCTCCCTCTATGTTTCTGGAGAGAATTATGGAAGCATATAGGAAATATACTACTTTTGATCCTCAGGCAGAGGATGAACAAGCATCTGTTGCAATGGCCTTTATCGAGCAGGCTGCCCTAGATATTAAGAGAAAGTTACAACGTCTAGATGTATTACAAGATAAGACCTTGAGAGATTTAGTAAGAGATGCTGAGAAAGTATATTATAAGAGAGAAACTGAGGAGGAAAGGGAACAGAGGAGAGAGATGGAAAGGGAACAAAAGGAGGATGAAAGGAGCAAAAGGCAGACTAAAGCATTGACTAAGGTTCTGGTCAGAGCACCAAATATGCCAGAAGTTAAAAAGCAGGGAGTCAGAAAGGGATACCTGGGCTCCCGCCAATGGCTGCCCCTGGCCTCAGATCAGTGTGCCTACTGTAAAGAAAACAGGACACTAGGCCAAAGAGTGCCCCCGAAAGAAGCAGAGATGCCAGTCCGCCGTGCTGACTCTAGAAGAGGACTAGGAAAGTCGGGGCTCGGATCCCCTCTCCGAGCTCAGGGTAACATTTAAAGTGGAGGGGACCCCAGTGAACTTTGAAGTGGATACAGGAGCAGTATAATCAACCTTTAAGACCCCACTGGGCCCCCTATCAAATAAATGGTCCCCTGTTAAAGGTACTAATGGCAGTAGATATTGGGCTGGGACAACTAAGAGGACTATGGACCTAGGAAATGGAAAAGTCCACCACGCTTTCCAAGTAATCCAAGAATGCCCAGCCCCATTGATGGGCTGGGATCTGCTTACCAAACTCTGGGCTAGAATAACCTTTAACCCTGATGGTCCCCAAGAGGAGTTTCTAAAGCCTTCAGTAAAAACTCCCATAGTCATGGCTTTGACAACATCCGTAGAAGATGAACATCAACACTTCGCGCCTCCTAGGACTGATCAAACAGGCAAACTACCCCAGAAATGGATAAAAGATTATCCTAATGCCTGGGCAGAAACTGCTGGGTTAGGTCTAGCCATATAACAACCTCCAATAGTAGTAGAATTAAAAGCCTCTATCTCTCCAATCAGTGTTAAACAATATCCTCTAATCAAAGAAGCTAAGGATGGGATAAGGGCCCATATTCAGAAATACCTGGCTCTTGGGGTCTTAAGGCCCTGTCATTTGTCCTAGAATATCCCCCTGCTACCAGTAAGAAAGCCAGGAACTGGGGACTACCGGACGCTTCAATACCTAAGAGAGATCAACAACAGAGTGCAGGACATTCACCCCACTGTACCGAATCCATATAATTTGCTTAGCGCTCTGAATCTGGAGCAGGAATGGTACACTGTGCTAGACTTAAAAGATGCTCACTTTTGCTTGCCCGTACATAAGGACACTCAGTTGCTGTTTGCTTTTGAGTGGATAGACCCCGAAAAAGGGACATCTGTCCAACTAACCTGGACTAGACTCCCACAGGGGTTCAAAAACTCTCCCACTCTCTTTGATGAACCCCTCCACAAGGACTTCAATGACTTCAAAACTGCACACCCCGATGTCACCATACTCCAATATGTGGATGGTCTGCTACTGGCAGCCGACACCAAAGAGAACTATGAGTCTGGGACCCAAGCATTATTTTCCAAGCTTGCTCGGCTTGGATATAGGGCTTCTGCCAAAAAGGCCCAAATTTGTCAGCAAGAAGTAATCTTCCTGGGTTATTCTCTTAGGGGTGGCAAAGGATGGCTCACTGAGCCCACAAAATGAACCTTTGTGCAGATACTGCCCCCATCTAATAAGAGACAACTCAGGGAGTTTCTTGGGACTGCCGGCTTTTGCAGGTTATGGATTCCTGGGTTCGCGTCTCTGGCTGCCCCTTTATACCCGCTGATAAAGGGGGATGCCCACTTCCAATGGACCCCTGAGCACCAACAAGCTTTTGATAATGTCAGAAAAAAGGTGCTGCTATCTGCTCCGGCCTTAGCACTCCCAGATATAGAAAAACCCTTCAGTCTCTACATCGAGGAAAAGAAAGGAATAGCACGGGTTGTGCTCACTGAGACTTTGGGACCTTGGAAAAGGCCGGTAGAATACTTATCAAATAAACTGGACCCAGTGGCTAGTGGGTCGCCCCATTGCTTAAGAGCTATAGCAGCGGCAGCCCTTCTAATAAAAGATGCTGATAAATTAACGTTGGGACAGAAGCTAACGATTATAGTCCCTTATGCCCTGGAGTGCATCATCTGTCAGCCTCCAGAGATGTGGCTATCAAACTCTAGAATAACCCACTACCAGAACCTCTTGCTTGACAAAGACAGAATCACGCTGGGACCCGCTGCTCCACTCAACCCGGCTACACTGCTGCCAGAAGAATCATCAAGACCCGTTGCTCATGAGTGTCAACACATACTGGCAGAGGAAACCAGTATACGACGAGACTTGAAGGATCAGCCACTGCCTTGCCCTGAAGTTGTATGGTTTATAGATGGCAGCAGCTTCCTCCAAGATGGTAAGCGGTGGGCTGGAGAAGCAGTAGTTAGCAAAATTAATGTCATCTGTTCCTCTGGTCTCCCAGAACTGACATCAGCCCAAAAAGCAGAACTGATTGCCCTTACGAAAGTATTGGAACTAGCAACAGGCAAAAGGGCCACCATATACACTGATAGCCGCTATGCATTTGCCACTGCAAATGTGCACGGGGCTATTTACCATCAAAGGGGGTTATTAACCTCCACCTGGAAAGAAATAAAGAACAAAGATGAGATCCTCCAACTTCTCTCAGCAGTGCAGGGCCCTAAGGAACTAGCTATACTGCACTGCCCAGGGCACCAGAAGGGAAACGAACCCTTGGCGGTTGGAAAAAGAAGGGCAGATGAGGAAGCTTAATTGGCAGCCCTAAATGGAGTGACTGTGTTAACTTTTTCCACACCAGGGGGAACAACAATCAGGAGACTTGGCCGCACCGGAACATTCAGGCAACTTATCATCTGAGGAGACAGATACAGAACTCTGGGATCCTACAGAGCCAAGTTTACAATTTCAAAAGCCCACCTTTATGTCAAAGACGTACACCAGCTCACCCACTTAGACTCAGAGAAGATATAGGCACTCTTAAAGGACCGGAGAAAGGACTTATTATTGACTGACTCACAGAGGAAAGAAATAGCTGAGCAGGTGACTAGAGCTTGTCAAGTCTGCCAAGTAGTTAATGCTTACCCATCCAAGCTTCCTGCAGGGAAGCGCTTACAAGGAACCAGACAAGGACAATTCTGGGAATTGAACTTTACTGAAATTAAGCCAGCAAGGTATGAACTTAAATATCTCCTAGTCTTTGTAGATACTTTTTCAGGATGGGTCGAAGCCTTCCCCATGAAGAAAGAAACAGCTCAGATGGTAGTCAAAAAGATCGTAGAAGACATTTTTCCAAGGTTCGGCCTGCCAAAGGTAATAGGGTCCGCTAACGGACCGGCATTCATGCCCCAGGAAAGTAAGGGATTTGCCAGGACCCTGGGGATTAATTGGAAGTTACATTGTGCTTATAGACCCTATAGCTCAGGACAGGTAGAAAGGATGAATAGAACCATCAAAGAGTACTTAACAAAATTAAGCTTGGATACTGGCATAAAAAATTGGACTATGCTCCAACCTTATGCACTGTTTTGTGAAAGAAATACCCCCTCCGCCTCTTTGTGTAACCTCACCTCTTATGAAATTCTCAATGGTGCCCTTCCTCCAGTAGGGGACCTAATCCCAACTATGAGACTTAATGATTCCTTTCACACCCCCTTGCTTGACAGATTTAAAGCCCTTTAACAAACCCAGCACCCAGCGATACCTGTGGAAACATTTGGCCTCTGCTTATCAGACTGGAGACGAGGGAACCCCACATTGATATCAAGTGGGAGGCTTCGTCTACGTGAGATGGCGTCAGGTGTCATCCCTGGAACTCCACTGGAAAGGACCATACCAGGTGCTGCTTATAACACCCACAGTGGTGAAAGTGGATGGGATCACTTCCTGGATCAATGCCTCCCATCTCATGCCTGAGCCCTGTACAGACTCTGGCTGGAAACTTCTACAGACTGGTATCCATCTCAAGTTGCGTGTCCGTCATGTGGGTAGGGCTATGGATTCTTCCCATGACCACCAGCAGCCCTAATCCCCATCAGCGTGCTCAGCAACAAGGGCAAGTAATGAATCCTAATGGGCAAGTAGTGTGATCTATTTCACAAACAGCCACCTTATGGACTTGGTGGCCATCTCTCCACCCGGAAATTTGTCAGCTTGCCATAGGCTTCCCTGACTGGGATCTCCCTGACATAGAGGACCCCACACAGATCCCACTCAAACCCTAACTAGGGCAACATAGACCACCTTAACCCATGAATTGTGGATGTCATCTCCCCCAGCTCAGGTGTAAACTAGCCAGTCTTGACTATTATGTGTGCCCACCTGATTTCCAAAGTCATAAAACAGGCCCAAACCTGTGGAGGACCCAGTGACTTTTATTGTAGATCTTGGGGTTGTGAACAAACGAAAGCTGCATGGTGGAACCCAAACTCCCCAGAAAGGTATGATTCCGGTAGGATGAAATGACACCTGGATTGATCCCAAGAAATGTGTTGCTTGCCCAGTGGTGTCAAAAACTCGCTGTGGAAAGAATACTCTATGTTACCCCCTCAATATAACTTTCACTTCCAAAGGAAGGGGCTACCTCAGAAAAACCTGGCCTATGGGAAATACGTGGGGAATGCGATTCTATATTTATGGCCCAGGTGATGAATTTGGTCTCTGGTTCACCGTCTGGCTTAAAAAGAAAGAAAATCCCACAGCAATAGGACCCAATCCCCTCAAGCCAGGGATTAAGCCTCCTAAACCTTCCATGCCTAGATCTACCAGAACCCCTCTACCATCTAATACTTCCTGGATTCCGTCTTTGCCTACTTCCGCAGTCCAGAGTACATCTGACTCCTCCCCCTGGGAACTAATTAAAGGAACCTTTATGGTACTGAACTCCACACAGTCAGAACTCCTTGTATTTCAGCCCAGGTCTTTGACAGCCCTGTAAATTATTGTGTAATGGTGCAGATACTCTCCAGGGTACTCTATCATAATGCCTAATCATTTGAAGGTCTACTAGGGGGACAAACAACCCGATATCAAGGGGAACCATTGTCCCTTACTCTAGCCATCCTATTGGGGATAGGAGCTGCTGCAGGAGTGGGTATGGGAACAGCTTCTATGATGCGTGGTTAACAACAAATGGCCCAATTAGAAACAGCAATAAATCAAGACTTGAAGACGTTAGAGACCTCCATCACAGCTTTGCAGGAATCCTTAACCTCTCTCTCTGAAGTTGTTTTACAGAACAGGTGAGGATTAGACCTCCTCTTGATGAGGGAGAGGGCCTCTGTGTTGCACTGAGAGAAGAATGTTGTTTTTATGCTGACCATATTGGAGTTGCAAAATAATTCATGAGTAAATTAAGAAAATACCTTGAAGAGCGCCAGAGAGAATGGGAGATTCAACAAGGGTGCTTTGAGTCATGGTTAACCGAGTACCCCTGGTAACTACACTAATATCAGACTTAGCTGGACCCCTGATCATCCTTATGGTGTTGCTAACTGTGGGACCTTGTTTGCCTAACCACATAGTTTCCTTTCTCCAGGCTCAGATTAGGCAGGTGAAACTCATGATAATCAGACAGAAATATGCTGCACTGGTAGGAATAGAATGTGAAACCCCACAATAATTTTGATTCATTACTTTTAAGATTAAAAGTAGTCAGAAAAAGGGGTGGGAAATGAAAGAATAAAAGAAATTGAAATTGAAACGTAAAGAACCAGGTTTTGTACATTTTCCAAGCTGCACTCAGAACCTGAAATTCCTGTGGCACTTAAGACAATTCCCGGATCTTCCCATTAGATGTGTGTTGAAATCTTCCCTGACCACCTCGTTACTTAACCACCCCTTTCCCAGAAACCATGCAGATTTGCACGTATACATCTCAGTGCTTCAACCAATCAGTTTAAATGTATACTCCTTCTCACGGCTGACCAATCACCCGCTGCCCAACCTGTTCCCACCAATGAATGTGCTAATCATGTTTTAGAGTTATTATTTGATTTTCCCGCGGTATATGATGATTTTCTAAAGGAGGCTATGATGTATGTAAAGTCCCTGCCCTCTCTAAAGAATGTATATAAACTCTGCTCAAGTTATTCTCGGGGCTCTTTGTTCTTTGCTCCTCTGAAGTGAGCTCTGAGCCTCAGCATGCTGGACCCCCAATAAACCCTTTGCTGTGGCATGAGACAGTCTCTTGGTGGTCTTTTCCTCTGAAGTTCGCCCGACCTTTTCAGTTCCTGACTTCCGTCAAGTGAGAATAGGGATCATTTGGGTCAAATGAGTTCTTCAAAGCCCTACAGTGGATAGCCCATAGGTGCTTGGGTTTTCTCATGACTCCAAATCACATAGAAAATCTACACCTGACAGTCATTAGGCCTCAAATTGGAGAAGCAGAGCAGTATTAAAGGCAGGCTTATTTGATCACTCCTGGTTCAAAGGAAGGGTGTTTAGGCCACCCTGACTTTTGGCAAATGAGGGGCAATGGAGCTTATTTTGGACACTGTCTTGGGCTGCACCCCTCATGGAAACTTCCAGCCAGAGGTTATGATGCGTGTCTGTGTAGAAGAAGATGAGGCCCATGTGGGAGTGTTTTGATTTAAATTGTGGTCATATGTGTGGTAGCTGGAAGAGATTACTGGGTCCTCCTGGGCCTGAACTCTGGTGTGACTCCTTTTAGACACTGTGTCCTGGAACTGAGCTTAGTGAAGTATTGCCATGAGTTGTGTTGGGATTTGAGGAGGCCATGCATGAGAGTCGCCCTTGGAACCTGAGATGTAGGCCCAGGGTAGCTTTCCACAGAGCACTGGGAATCTCAGTCAGGATACCACAAGATTTTATTCTGAAAGACTTGGCAGCCATAGTTGAGATCAAAACACTCATGGATCTCAATTGTAGACCTCAATGAGCCTGGCTTCAGGTGACCTTTTGGACACTCTTTGGGAAGCCTTGCCTGTGAGAGTTCTCCAGAGTTTTCATTGAAATGATCATACTCACCATTTAATGGTTCCTGCATGAATTGAAATCCACTGTGCCTCCAAATTCATCCTTGATAAATGGCTAGATAAATAGTTTAAATTTTTGAAATTCCCATGAACAGGTGGCATACAGAACCTTTGGATGTCCTATTTCTGATCATGAGTGTACCAGACAGTGCCTTGATTGATTGGGTTTAATGAAAATGGTGTAGAACCGAGATCCCAGTAATTTGGAGCCTGATGAGTAGAGGGCCTAGAGCAGCGGTAGGCAGGTGTGTGATAAAACATCTGTGATGGGGCCATGTGGATCTGCCTTTGGATTCCAAATGTCATGAGACGGACATGGTGCAGCCAGGAGACCATTATAAGTAAACACATCTTGTTATATGGAGAGGTTTTAGGGTAATTTACAGAATCAGGTTGCTATGGTCAAGGGAGCAAGCTATGTGGTATAGAGGCCGGTTTCATGAATGCTCATGTGTGAGCCACCACATGTGATAGAACTCCCTCCAGCACTGTGTCCCAGTTGAACTCCTTGTATTTCATGAAGCAAATACAAAACTCGCAGTGCAGCAGCAAGAAACACCAGGAAAAGTGGAGGATTACTAAATGGCTTCACAGTCCACACGGGCAGACACTTAGACCACTGTGTCCCAGTTGAACTCCATGTATTTCGTGAAGCAAATACCAAAGTCGCAGTGCAGCAGCAAGAAACACAATGAAGAGTGGAAGAGGAACAAATGAATATATAATCCACGCGGGGACACACTTAGCCCCAAGTGGCCATAGTATACCTACAAAGAGAGAATTCAGCACTGCTCCCTCATGTTCATTGGAATATTACAATTTATGTCCTCCAGGTCACATAGATGCTGACCCAGCTTTGATCTTCTCACTAGAAGGAAGCAAAAGCTCCTGAAAACAACATATATTTCAAGTGCCCAAACTCAGAGGCAGTTTCTCAAGAAGTCTTTAGGCCAGCAGAGCTCTGTGATTGTGGAGTGCTTACCCTGTCCCTTACTTTTGAAAACTCCTCTACCACCTCCATGGTTGTGAACTCCTGATCAAATTCCATTTCAGATATGTATTCACATATTTTCTATCTCTTTTCCTCTAATTGTCTCTTACTTGGGGCGAAGTTAATGTCAAGGGATTGTTCTGGATGAGAGTGGGAAGATTTTTCTGAAGCACATATTTGCATACACATTGGATTCATTTTCCTATTTTCCATTCAAAATACTGAATCACTGACATTAACACATACCCTACTAGACTCTGACTACTAATCCTAATATGTTGGAGAAAAATACCCCCAAAAGAATAGAACTACAAGCAGTTCAGAGGAGGCATGGTAGATAGTTGGGCTTGCCTTTTGAATTATATAGTGTAGGAGTTTTAAATCTTGTCAATTTTTTTTGAAATAGTTCTCCATGTATTTTAAAAGTTAAGAAATATGTGAATTCCTGTCTCCCTTTCTCTGAAGCCTATTCAGCACCTGTATTTTTATATGCACATTTAGAATCCTAACTGTTACCACACGTACGTTCTTGTGTGGAGGCTGAATTGGCAGATACAAATTGTGAAAAGGGATCACTCCTCCTAAACGCTGTTGGAACTGAAAATTCAACCTGTGGGTGAGCTTCCTAGTTGAACAACATTATACATAAATCGATGTTCAGTAAAATGAATTTATTTGGATCTGTGGATGATATATATTTCATGGTGATTTTAAATTGGCATATAGTGCTACTTTTTAATGTCTGTGAATGTTTGTGTGTGTGTGTATATATATATATATATATATATATATATATATATATATATATATATACACACTCTCCAGATTTTTCAAAATATGAAATATATGTGTATTATTTTACACATCCTAAATTTTTCATATTCATGAATGTGGATTTATTATCATCTTTTCACAAGATTATTCTCAGAAATATTCACATACCCTACTAGACTCTGACTACTAATCCTAATATGATGGAGAAAAGTAACGCAAACAGAATAGAAATACAAGCATTTCAGAGGAGGCATGTTGTATATTTGGACTTGCCTTTTGCATGATAAATGGTAGGTGTTATAAATCTGGTCAATTTTCAATTGAAATAGTTCTCCATGTGTTTTTAAAATTAACAAATATATGAATTCCTGTCCCTTTCTCTGTAGCCTATTCATCACATGTATTTTTATATGCATTTATAGTATCCTACCTGGTATCACATGTACATTTTTGTGAGTTGGCTGACTTGGTAGATACAAATTGTGAGAAGAGATCACTCCTCCAAATCGTTGTTGGAACTGAAAATTCCACCTATAGGGGAGCTTCCTAGTAGAAAAACATTATACATAAACTCATGTTCAGTAAAATAAATGTTTTTGCATCTTTGGATGATATATATTTATAGATGAATTTTGAGTGGCATATATATTGCTACTTTTTAATGTCTGTGTGTGTGTTTTGTGTAAATATATATATATATATATATATATATATATATATATATATATATATATATACACTCTCCAGATTTTTGAAAATATGAAATATATGTGTCTTATTTACACTCGCTAAATTTATTCATGTTCATGGACTTGGATTTATAATCAACTTTTCACAAGATTATTCTCAGAAATATTCATCCACCTGAAAAACAGATTTAACTAATATTTCTACAGTAACTGACCAAGTTTAACATCAATGCACCTTGATTCCGATATGACAAGCTGTGCATTTTGACGTTCATTTTTATTAAACCCTGGTACATTAATATTTATTCGTATTATGGACATCATAGGATATATATTTCATCCACAAATTCACAAATTTATGGGCATTTGTTTCACTTTCAATCAATTCCTGCTTCAGAACACATGTATTCCTCCAGGTGTCTTGACTGGTCTTTTCATGTGACTTCTACCCAAACACATTATTTTCGATTTTCATAATCAATTTTGAAGCAAAACTCACACCCTTTATGATAAACCATAACCCTAATATTACAAATAGATGTATAATTGGTTTGAATGAATGTATGTTTATCAATATAAAATTTTCTTTATATTTTCAGATACCACTTCAATCCATTTTTTAAAGTTGAAACCAATTATATTCTTTATTCACACTATTGTCTATTCATACATTTTCTCTATATTCAGAGACACAGGGTGCACGTATTTGTACCCCCAATACTAATTTATATGTCTTCAACATATTGCTTCCAGAAATGGTGGAAGAAATACTCATGTCACCTGATATAAATATACATTTTTTCAGTGTAATATTCTGGACACAAAACGCAAATGTCACACTTATGATTGTACCAAATCCTAAATAGGAAGTGAGCATGGATTACTAAAACCATCCATGTCCAGGTGGCCTAATGCTCTCAAATGTCTATCCTGTCGGTGACTACATATTTGTTTCTTCCTAAGATTATATATTAAATCTCAACCTGTTGAAAATGTCTAATCCTATCACTCACTTTATACTTTGCCTGATTTCCTAATGTTTCTATTGATAAATGCTTTCCTACATATTTTTTCCAGTTCATCACTGTGACCAACTCTTCACATGTGCTGACATTTACATTCACTCTCTAACCAAAACTCTATTGCTAAAGTACTTTTGGTCCAAATCCTATTCTCACTCTTCTATCTAAACCTACACTATCTTCCTAATCCTACCGACTATCCCTTTTTGACTGGATGTTTTCTTACACATTCAATCAACCAAGGTACATGGTCCTTTGCCATTATATATCGATTTATCTGAGATATCTGTGCAGAACATTGTTCAAAGCTAAGTTTCCCACTCCAGTGCCCAGTGCACTTCTGGGCTTCAAATCTTATCTAGAATTCCATTGTCATACTTATATTTCACCTCTATATTCTTATAAATACCACAGGATCCCAATATTCTTATTCATCCAGCAGAATGATTCCTAACACAAATCGAACCTGTTATTAACCCTAACCATATACTGTTCCCTCAATCTATCTTTACAAAAGAGCAGGACTGAGTTGGTCTTACAATACAAAAATGTAGGGAGACTTTCACCTGCTGAGAAGCTCAAAGGTCTATGCAGATATAATCCCTGGAGAAGATATAGGGAACTATGAAGTACCTGAGAGAGAAAAAGTCATCTTCAATTGCAAACAACCTGGTCATGACGAAGGGATGTGTCTGAATCAGCCTCTATCTTCTTAATGTAGAGAAGATGGACCAAACCAGGCCTATGTAGAGAGCTGTTCCCAGGTGCCTATGGTTGATATAACTTTCTATCTTGTGAAATTGTAACAGGAAATAGGGGCAGCCTCCATCTCATGAGACCCTTGGAAACAACTGTTAGGACAAAGTGGTTGCAAAGGCAGCAAATTCAATCAGTTCCAGAAAGAAGTGACCTCATCTAATTTTCTTGTTGAAGGAACACTCTAAACTTGGAATCCAGGCACCCAGAGGCAGTCCCAGTTCCAGTCCCAGTGGGCTCACTTGTTTAGATTTACAGAGGACAGAGTCCGTCTTTCTTGGTAAATACTGATGTGAGTATGGCCAAATGCCAGGTGAGCTCTGAAGAGGGGCCTTTCCTGAGAAAGCAGGTAGTGTCTCACTGCTGGTCCCGGCCAATTTCACAGAGTTAGCCAAAGAGACCTGATCTGAGACAGGACAGGCCGTTTCGGGGGAACATAAAATGGTCCACCAGTCAGAGGGCTCTCCAGATAGTCACATACCTACTTGGAGGAAGGAGGTGCCTTTGTGGTTGTGGGTGTGAGTTTGTGGTTTTGTCTCATGTTCTGAGAATAGGTAGGAAAGGCAGTTTGTTTGGTTTGGAATGGACTGTGTCTACTGAGTGCTTTGACAAGGCAAGTGTTTCTATGTCTGTGTATCCCACCGTGTCTGTGGTTGTAGACATTAGAAAAGAGAATGCATCAATGGATTTGTCATGTCTAGTAGAAAGCTTCTCAGCATTCATCCTGCCTAATTTATGAATGGACTGTGGATTGCCTTATGGATGTGCAACACCTACTATCTTCCAAAGTTCCTGTTTTCTTCGTAGAATTATGGCCACTCTTCAGAATAGGCTTATGATTTTATGTCCACCATATGAACCACCTCCAAGATCTGTGACATGGCTATGTACTGGATAGCTGAAGGGAATGAGAGCATGTCAGAAAACACAGATATCATTGGGACCAGGAGAGTCTCAATGGAGAAACCCTGCTTTGGGTCTTTTGCTTACCTATTTGTCTGTTGCCCTGAATGTCAGGAAGTTCTTTGACTCAGGCCACCCCTTTTTGAAGCCTGAAGAAAACAGTTTTCAAATGAAAATGAATGGGCATCACCTTGGGCTCTTTGCTTAATTGCTTTAGAATGGGATGTGTCTGAATCAGCCTCTTGGCCCTGTGTGAGGCTGTGGCTTTGATTCTCAGCACCTGATGGGTCTAAAGAAGGTTCCCATGTGTGCATCCAAAACCAAAATGGCCCAAAGAGCGGTCATTGTGGATGGAGTCTCTCGTCTTCCTCTGTAATGTTCCTGCCTCCATCAAGTGAGAATAGGGATCCTTTGGGTCAAATGAGTTCTTCAAAGCCCTGCAGAGTCTAGCCCATAGGTGCTTGGGTTTTCTCATGACTCCCATTTACAAAAAGAATCTAAACCCCACAGTCAATAGGCCACAAATTGCAGAAGTGGAGCAGTATTAACGGCAGGCCTATTTGATCACTCCTGGTTCACAGGAAGGGAGTCCGGGCCTTTAGGCATATGAGGGGTAAGGAAGCTTCTTTTGGACATTGTCTTGGGCTGTGCCCCTCATAGAATCCTTCAGCCAGAGGTAATGATGAGTGTCTATATGGAAGAAGATGAGGTCCATGTGGGAGTGTTTTGGTTTTAATTGTGGTCACTTGTGTGGCGGTTGGAAGAGATGAATTGGTCCACGTGGGCTGGAACTCTGGCGTAATTACCCTTAGAGACTGCATTCTGGAACTGATCTTAGAGAAGTATTGCAATGAGTTGTGTTGGGATTTTAGGAGACCACGCATGGAGTCCTTGGAAAATGAGTCTTGACCCAGGGTTGCTTTCCACAGAGCACTGGGAATCTCAGCCAGGATATCACATGATTTTATTCTGAAAGACTTGGCAGCAATAGTTGAGAGTCAAAACAGACATGGACCTCATATTGTAGACCTCAATAGGCCTGGCTTCATGTGAACTTTTGGCCACTCTTTTGGAAGCCTTGCCTGTGAGAGTTCTCGAGAGCTTTCATTAAAATGAGTTTCCTCAACATTTAATGGTTCCTGAATGAATTGAAACCCACAGTGCCTCCAACTTCATCCTTTAAAAATGGTTAGATAAATACCATGAAATGTTTAAAATTCCCATGAGCAGGTGGCACTGGAAAACCTTTGGATGTCCTGTTTCTGATTATGAATATACCAGAAGGTGCCTTGATTGACTGGTTTTCATGAAAATGGTATAGAAAAGAGATGCAAGTAAGTTCGAGCCTGCTGAGTAGTGGACCTAGAGAAGTTGTGGGCAGGTGTGTGATAAAAAATCTGTGGTTTGGCCATGTGGATCTGCCTTTGGCTTCCAAATGGATTATGACTGATATGGTGCAGCCAGCAGACCCTTCTCTCAAAAGGCATCTTGTTATATGTAGGAGTTTCAGGGCAATGTTCAGAATCAGGTTGCTATGCTCAAGGAGGCAAGCTGGTGGGATAGAAGCATGGTTGGTGCATTTTCCTGCAGACCCTGACCCACCACACGTGACAGAACTCGCTCCAGCACTGTGTCCCAGTTGAACTCCTTGTTTCATGAAGCAAATGCCAAATTGCGAGTGCAGCAGCAAGAAACAGCACGAAAAGTGGAGGATGACCAAATGGGTTCACAGTGCACACGGGGAGACACTTAGCCCCCATTGGTCACAGTTTACCTACAAAGAGAGAATTTAGCAAGGCTGCTTCATGTTCATTGGAAAACAAGAAACCATGTGCTCACAAAGGTCACAAAAATGCAGACCAGCTTGGATGGTCTCACTACAATGGAAGCTAAAGCTCCTGACAACAACATATATTTCATGTGCCCAACCTCAGAGGCAGTTTCTTAAGAACTCTTTAGGCCAGCAGAGCTCCATGTTTGTGGAGAGTTTACATTGTCCCTTAATTTTGGAAACTCCTCTACCTTCTCCAAATTTGTGAAAATTGAGCAGTTTCCATTGCAGATATGTATTCACAGATTTTCTAACTCTTCTGCTCTAATTGTGTCATACATGGGGCGAAGGTAATGTCAAGGCATTGCTCTGGATGAGAGTGGGAAGATATTTGTGTAGCACATATTTGCATACACATTGCATTCATTTTCAATTTTCTATTCGAAATACTGAATCCCTGACACTATCCCATACGCTACTATCCTCTGACTACTAATCCTAATATGATGGAGAAAAATACCCAAACAGAATAGAAATACAAGCAGTTCAGAGGAGGCATGCTGCATACTTGGACTTACCTTTTGCATGATAAATGGTAGGTGTTATAAATCTAGTCAATTTTTAATTGAAATAGTTCACCATGTGTTTTTAAATTAAACAAATATATGAATTCCTGTCTCCCTTTCTCTGTAGCCTATTCATCACATGTATTTTCATATGCACTTATAGAATCCTACCTGGTATCACATGTACATTTTTGTGAGATGGCTGACTTGGCAGATACAAATTGTGAGAAGAGATCACTCCTCCAAATTGCTGTTGGAACTGAAAATTCCACCTATAGGGGAACTTCCTAGTAGAACATCATTATACATAAACTCATGTTCAGTAAAATAAATATTTTTGCATCTGTGGATGATATATATTTAAAGATGAATTTTGATTGGCATATATATTGCTACTTTTAAATGTCTGTGTGTGGTTTTTTTTGTGTGTGTGTGGGTATGTGTGTGTATATATATATACACTCTCCAGATTTTTCAAAATATGAAATATATGTGTCTTATATACACTCTCTAAATTCATTCATGTTCATGCATGTGGATTTATAATAAACTTTCCAAAATATTAGTCTCAGAAATATTCATCCACCTTAAATACATATTTGTTTCCTAGTACTGAAAACTAACTTCAGTGAATGGTGCATACAAATGTTAATAATTCTACAGGAACTGATCCAGTCTATCACCAATGCAAGTAGATCCCAATGGGACATGATATATAATATGATGTTCATTTATATTCAACACTGGTACATTATTATTTCTTCACTTTTTGCTCATCATAAGATATGTATTTCATCCACAAGTTCACAAATTTGTAGGCATTTCTTTAAACTTTAATCACTTCCTACTTCACAACACATGTATTGTCAGGGTTTCTTGACTGGTCTTTTCATGAGACTTCTTTCCAAACACATTATTTTCAATTTCCATAATCACTTTTGAAGTAAAACTCACACACTCTTCATGATAAACCAAAACACTAATATTGACATTAGATGAATAACTGGTTGGAATGAATGATTGTATATGCATATAAGATTTCCAGTAATTTTTCAGATATCAGTTCATCCCATTATATTAAGTCGGAACAAGTTATATTACTTATTCACATTATGGTCTATTCATGCTTTATCTCTATATTCATAGACATAGGGTACACCTCTTTGTACGCCCAATACTAATTTTATGTCTTCAGTATATTGCTACCAAAAATGGTGGAAGAAATACTTATGTCACCTGATCTACATATACATATTATCACAATAATATTCTGGACAAAAATGTAAATGTTACACTTATGATTGAACCAAGCAAAGCCTAAATGAAATGTGAACATAGATTACTAAAAACATCCATGTCCAGGGTGCCTAATGCTCTCAAATGTCAATATTATTGGTGACTTCATATTTGTTTCTTTCTAAGATTCAACCTCAAGCCTGTTGAAAATGTCTAATCCTCTCACTCACTTTATACTTTCCCTGATTTCGTAATATCTTTATTGATATCTTCTTTTCTACATGTTTTCCCCACTTCATCATCGTGACTGGCTCTTCATATGTGCTGACATATACATTCACTCTCTAACTGAAATCCTATTGCTAAAGAACTTTTGTTCCAAATCATATACTCACTCTTCTTCCTAAAACGACCGACTATCTTCCTAATCCTACCGACTATCCCTTTTTGAAGGGATGTTCTCTTCTACATTCAATCTTCCAAGGTACAAGGTCCTATGCCATTGTATATCAAATTATCTGAGACATCTGTGCAGAACATAATTCAAAGCTAAGTATCCCAATCAAGGGCCCAATGCCCTTATGGGTTTAAAATCATACCTGGATTTCTGTTTTCATACTTATGTTTCACCTCTACATTCTTGTAAATATACCAGGTTCCCAATACCATTATTCATCCAGAAGAATGATTCCTAACACAAATCGAAATCAAACCTGTTATTAACCCAAAACATACACTGTTCCCTCAATCTCATTTTACAGAAGAGCAGGGACAAAGTTGTTCTTACAATACAGAAAAGTAGGGGACCTTCCACCTGCTGAGATCCTCAAAGGTCCATGCAGAAATGATACCTGGAGAAGTTGTAGACAGGTATGAAGGACCTGAAAGAGCAAAAGTCATCTTCGATGACAAACCACCTGGTCAGGATGAAGGGATGTGTCTGAATCAGCCTCTCTCTTCTTATTGTGGAGAAGATGGACCAAACCAGGCCTGTGTGTGTGCCTATGGTTGATATACCATTCTAAATTGTGAAAGTGTCAGAGGAAGAAGGGGCAGCCTCCATCTCATGGGGCCCTTGGAAGCAACTGTTAGGACCAAGTGGTTGCAAAGGCAGTGACCTCATTCAGTTCCAAAGAAAGTGTCATACCTCATTTCCTTGGTGATGGAACTCTCTGAACTTGGTATCCAAGAAGCCAGGCACCCAGATGCAGTTCCAGTCCCAGTCCCAGTGGGCTCACTTGTTTGGATTTACCAAGGACAGAGTCAGTCTTTCTTGGTACCTACTGATGTAAGGATGGCCAAATGCCAGGAGAGCTCTGAAGAGGGACCTTTCCTGAGAAAGCAGGTAGTGGCTCACCACTTTTTCCTGACAACTTCACATAGTTGGCCAAGGAAACCAGATCTGAGAGAATACAGGCCATTTCGGGGGAACATAGTATTGCCCACCAGTCAGAGAACACTCCGGATAGTCACAGACCTACTTAGGCGAAGGAGGTGCCATTGTGAGTGTGGGTGTGTGGTTTTGTCTCTTGTTCTGAGAATAGGTAGGAAAGGCGGTTTGTTTGGTTTTCAGTGAACTATTTCTAGTAAGTCATTTGACAAGGTGAGTGTTTCTATGTCTGTGTATCCCACTGTGTCCGTGGCTGTAGACATGAGAAAAGACAATGCAACAATGGATGTGTCCTGTGTAGTAAAAAGATTCCCAGCATTCATCCTGCCCAATTTATGAATGGACTGCAGCTTGCCTTATGGATTGGCAAAACCTACTACCTTCCTAAGTCCCTGTTTTCTTCCTGAATTCTGGCAACTCTCCAGAATAGTCTCATTGTTTTGTGTCCAAGATATGTACCAACTCCAAGGTCTTTGACATGTCCATGTACTGGATACCTGAAGGGAATGGCCAGTATCTCAGAAAACTCAGATATGAGTGTGACCAGAAAAATCTCAGTGGAGATACCATGCTTTGGGCCTTTTGCTTACCTATTGTTCTGTTGCCCTGAATGTCAGGAAGATGTTGGGCTCAGGCTACCCCTTTGTGAAGCCTGAAGAAAACAGTTTTCAAATGGAAATGAATGGGCATCACCTGTGGTTCTTGCTAAATTGCTTCGGAAAGGGATGTGTCTGAATCAGGCTCTCTACCCTGTGTGAGGCTGTGGCTTAGATTCTCAGCACCTGATGGATCTAAAGAAAGATCCCATGTGTGAAACCAAAACCAAATTCGCAAAAAAATTCAGTCATTGTGAATGAATTCTATTGCCTTTCTCTGTAGGTTCCTGAAATCAATCAAGTGAGAATAGCGATCCTTTTGGTCAAATGAGTTCTTCAAATCTCTGCAGAGGTGCTTGTCTTTTCTCATGACTCCAGTTCACATAAAGAATCTAAACCCCACAGTCAGAAGGCCTCAAATTGGAAAAGCGGAGCAGTATTAATGACAGGCCTATTTGATCACTCCTGGTTCACAGGAAGGGTGTCCTTCCCACCCTGACTTGAGCCAAATGAGGGGCAAGGGAGCTTATTTTGGACACTCTTTTGGAATGTGCCCCTCATGGAAAGCTCCAACCAGTGGTTATGATGAGTGTCTATAAGGAAGAAGATGGGGCCATGTGATAGTGTTTTGTTTTTAATTGTGTTCATTTGATTGGCGGTGTGAAGAGATGACTGGGTCAACCTGGGCTTGAACTCTGGTTTGATTCCCCTTAGAGACTGCGTTCTGGAATTGACCTCAGAGAAGTATTGCCATGAAAAGTGTTGGGATATTAGGAGGCCACGCATGAAAGTCACCCTTGGAAACTGAGATCTAGGCCCAGGGTGGTTTTCCAAAGAGTACTGGGAATCTCAGCCAGTATATCACATGATTTTATTCTGAAAGACTTGGCAGGGATAGTTTTGAGTCAAAACACACATGGACCTCACATTGGAGACCTCACTGCGCCTGGCTTCATGTGACCTTTTGGCCACTCTTTTGGAAGCCTTGCCTGTGAGAGTTCTCCAGAGCTTTCTTTGAAATGAACTTCCTCAACATTTAATGGTTCCTGAATGAATTGAAACCCACAGTGCCTCCAACTTCATCCTTGAAAAATGGCCAGATAAATACCATGAAATTTTTAACATTCCCATGACCAGGTGGCACTGGAGAACCTTTGGATGTCCTGTTGCTGATCTTGAGTGTACCAGACCCTGCCTTAATTCACTGGGTTTCATGAAAATGGTGTAGAACAGAGATGCCATTGAGTTATAGCCTGCAGAGTTGTTGGCCTAGAGAAATGGTGTGCAGTTTTGTGATAATACATCTGTGTTGTGACCATGTGGTTCTGCCATTGGCTTCCAAATTCATTGTGACTGCCATGGTGCAGCCAGGAGACCTGTATATGTAAAAGCATGTTTTTATATTGAAAGATTTCAGGGCCATGTTCAGAATCAAGTTGCTATGGACATGGGGGCAAGCAAGTTAGAGCCTGCAGAGTATTGGGCCTAGAGAAGTGGTCTAAAGTTGTGTGATAATACATCTGTGTTATGGCCATGTGGATTTCTCATTGGCTTCCAAATTTTTTGTGACTAACATGGTGCAGCCAGGAGACCCGAATATGTAAAAGCATGTTTTTATATGGAGAGGATTCAGGGCCATGTTCAGAATCATGTTGCTATGGACAAGGGGGCAAAGTATGTGGGAAAGAAGCCTGGTTGTTGCATTCTCCTGCAGACCCTGACCCACAACACGTGACAGAACTCCCTCCAGCACTGTGTCCCTGTTGAACTTCTTGTATTTTGTGAAGCAAATACCAAACTCCCAGTGCAACAGCAGGAAACACCACGAAAAGTGGAGGATGACCAAATGGCTCCACAGTCCACATGGGGAGACAATTAGACTCCAGTGGCCACTGTTTACCTACAAAGAGTGAATTCAGCACTGCTGCCTCATGTTCACTGGAAAATAAGAAACCATATCCTCCAGGTCACATAGATGCAGACCCAGATTTTATTGTCTCACTACAAAGGAAGCTAAAGCTCCTGAAAATAACGTATGTTTCAAGTGCCCAACCTCAGAGGCAGTTTCTCAAGATGTCTTTCCGCCAGCAGACCTCCATGTTAGAGGAGTGTTTACCATGTCCCTTACTTTTGGAAACTCCTCTACCACCTCCAAGGTTCTGAACTCTGAGCATTTTCCACTCAAGATATGTATTCACAGATTTTCTAACTCTTCTATTCTAATTGTGACTTACTTCAGGCGAAGGTAATGTCAAGGATTTTTTCTGGATGAGAGTGGGAAGATTTTTGTGTAGCATATATTTGCATACACATTTGATTCATTATTCTATTTTCCATTTGAAATACTGATCCCTGACACTAACTCATAACCTACTGGACTCTGACTACTACTCCTAATATGATGGAGAAAAATAACCCAAACAGAATAGAAATCCAAGCAGAGGAGGCATGGTGTATAGTTGGACTTGCCTTTTGCATAAAAAAGGGTATGTGTTATAAATCTAGTCAATTTTCTGTTGAAATAGTTATCCATGTGTTTTTAAAGTTAACAAATATGTGAATTCCTGTCTCCCTCTCTCTGTAGCCTACTCAGCACATGTATTTTTATATGCACATATAGAATCCTACCTGGTATCACACGTACATTCTTGTGAGGTGGCTGACTTGGCAGATACAAAATGTGAGAAGAGATTACTCCTCCTAAATGCTGTTGGAACTGAAAATTCAATGTATGGGTAAACTTCCTAGTTAAACAACATTATACATAAATCTATCTTCAGTAACATGAATATTTTTGAATCTGTGGATGATGTATATTTCATGGTGAATTTCAATTGGCATATATATTGCTATTTTTATAGTCTCAGTTTGTGTGAGTGTGTGTGTGTGTGTGTGTATATATATATATATATATATATATATATATATATATATATATACTCTCCAGATTTTTCAAAATATGAAATGTATGAGTCTTATTATACACTCCCTGAATTCATTCATGTTCATGTATGTGGATTTATAATCAACTTTTCACAAGATTATTCTCAGAAATACTCATCTACCTGAAATACATATTTGTTTCCTAGTACTGAAAACTAACTTCAGTGAATGGTGCATACAAATTCTAATATTTCTACATTAACGGACGCAGTTTAACATCAATTCAAGTAGATTCCTATGGGACATGATGTGTATTTTAACGTTCATTTTTATTCAACACTGGTACATTACTATTTCTTCAATTTCTGCACATCATCGTATATATTTATCATCCACAAGTTAGCAAATATATAGGCGTTTGTTTCACTTTAAATCACTTTCTGCTTCAGAACACATGCATACCTCCAGGTTTCTGGACTGGTCTTTTCATGAGACTTCTTTCCAAACACATTATTTTCAATTTCCATAATCACTTTTGAAGCAAAACTCAAACACTCTTCATGAAAATCCATAACCCTAATATTTCATTCAGATGTATAACGGGTAGGATTAAATGTAGTATATCAATATAAGGTTTTCTGTATATTTTCAGATATCAATTCAATCCATTATTTAAAGTTGGAACCAGTAATATTATTAATTCACAGTATTGTCTATTCATGCATTATCTCTATATTCATAGACAAATGGTACACCTATTTCTACCCAAAATACTAATTCATATATCTTCAAAATATTGCTCCCATAAATGGTGGAAGAAAAACTCCTATTACCTGATCTACATATATTATTTATTATAGTAATATTCTGGACACACATAGGAATGTTCACACTTATGATTGTACCAATGTAAAGTCGGGCGAGCGTCGGAAAAGAGACCACGAAGAGACTGTCTCATGCAACAGCAAAGGGTTTATTGGGGGTCCAGCATGCTGGGGCTCAGAGCTCACTTGAATAGAGAAGAGAGCCCTAAGAACAGCTTAAGCAGAGCTTATGCAATTTACGTGGTGAGAGCAGGGAGGGAAATTTATTGATGGGTCAGGTCGAGTGAGTGGTTTGCATGCCAATGGGAGAGGGAGTACATTCAACAGTTTGGCAATTGGGGACAGCACATTCTGGGAACAAGATTAGCAAACAGTTTTCAAGATTTCATCAGTATTTTGTTAAGCATACAGAAAAACAAGAAGTTAAAAGTACATATTTTATTAACCTTTCATTCCCCACTTCTTATTCTGGTTAATTTTAATCATAAAAATGAGCATTGCGGGGTCTCACATTTTATGTCTTCTAGTGAGGTATATTGTTGTCTGATTACCATAAGTTTAACTTATCCAATTTAAGCTTGTAGAAAGGAAACTAGATGGTTGAGCAAACAGGGTCCTACAATTAGCAATGAAATGAGGATTATTAATGGACTGGCCAGGGCTGATAAAAGCGTAGTTAACCAGGGGGACTGTGTGAACAAAGACTCAAACCACCCTTTTTGTGCATCTCTCTCTTGTTGGTGCTCTTCTAGGCGTCTTCTTAATTTACTCATAGATTTTTTTACAACTCCAGTATGGTCGGCATAAAATCAACTTTTTCCCTCAATGCAGCACAAAAGCCCCCTTCTCTCACGAAGAGGAGGTCCAACCCTCGCATGTTCTGTAAAACAATTTCAGAGAGAGAGGTTAAAGATTCCTATAAAACTGTGATGGAGGTTTTTAATATCTTTAAATTTTGGTCTATTGCTGCTTCTCATCGGGTCATTTGTTGTGTCACATGGACTAGGACAGTGATTCCTGTGCCCACACCTGCAGCAGCTCCTTTTCCTAATAGGATGGCTAAAGTGAGGGATACAGGTTCCCAGAGGAACCGGGTTGTATGCCCCCGTATTTGATATTTAAATTAACCTGCCTCATGATAGAGCACTCTGGGAAACATCTGAACATTACATAATTAATCACATCTGTTGACCATTTTATGAAAACATAAACAATGTTTAAGTATATAGAATTATACTGTTGTAAGGACGGACAATTCAAGGCACCTAAGATAGCACCGAAGACAGCGAAACATACCTATTTGGTTGCAACGGATTTAGAGGGCATTGCTTCTGTTGTAATCAATTAGTCACCTGATCTCCAAATTTAGGTAGTTTCCGAATTTTGTACCCAACATGTAAGGGAAGGGGCTCAGAAGTTCACAGTCTGCATAAGTTCACAAAAAGAAGTTTTCGTTTCTATTGTTTTTTTCATCTGTTCTGGGCAAGTTAACATTTTAAGGACACCTGGAGTGGGAGAGCTTTTTTCTTCTCTTTTTTTTTTCTCACTGCCAGCTGTAACAATGGAGCTCATTTGGTAACTTATTTATCTTAGAAATGTAACCATGTCTGTGAAGCCCCAGCTCAAGGCCAGAGGCCTTGTTCACATGTTTTTTGAAAAACTAGGAAGGGGGAGTCTAGCTTAGGAGTGCTGATTTTTCCAGCCAGTGGCCAAATAGAACAGGGAAACACGAAAAGGGGAAGTTTATCTACATTGAACTCTTTTATAGGGACTCTTTGGCTGAAAGTCCTAAAGTCAGCCATGGTGAAGACTGCTGGAGAAGGTCATTTAAGACTTTTCTGTGGGCCTGGTATAGACGGGGAAGACAGGGAAGGCGGGTCTGAGAGCAGCACCTTGGGTCTGAGCATGAGGAAGGAGACATGTAAAAGAATAATGGGAAAGGGGTTTGGAATTTTCCAGGCAACAAAACTTGAGCAGTAGAACAGATAGAGCAGAGGGGAAGATGGGAGTTTGTATCCCAAAAAGCCTGTGAGGGACTTTAAATTCTTAGTAACCTGTTTTCAGTGATGACAGAGCAACTTTAAAGGCCATTTTCATTACATCTTGGATAGGGGTCTGAGGGCTCTCCTTAGCTGGTTTGAGCTTTGGGTTAGCTGGTAAGAGGACCTGGTGGGACCTGGTGCGGGCACTGACAGGAGAAGAGAGTAGTGAGTGGGTGGATGGGTACCTCAGTACCTGCTACCTCAGCAAGGGGGCAATAATCTGAGAACCGGCGGTTTGGGTTTTTGATCTAGTAATTGGAGGGAAGAAATCAGGTTGCTGAGGTGGGAGTGGCAGCAGAGAGTCTGAAGCAGAAAGCTGAGGGTGAGGATCTATTGGATAAGCATAGTTCAGGATGTGAGCGAAGGAGGGAAAATGCCTCCACTTAGGGGAATTTCCTTCCACCCTTTGAGCACTTGCCGAAGTTAAAAAGGTCACGGAGAATTTTAGGATCTAGAGACCCCTCTGGGGGCCATCAGTATTGGTTGTGTAATTGGTAATATGGCCAATGCTGTGTATTGAATTTGATGAGGAGTTTGGGTTCCACCAGGCACCCCTGTATGCTCACATTCCCATGACTTACAGAAGAAGTCGGCATTTCCCCCACACAGCCATGTCTGTTTGTGGCTTTGATAGTCCGCTGGGCAAACACAGTAATCTAGGCTAGCCAACCTGCATCTGGCTCTCGTGTCCCTACATCCATAATGTTTGTTTCTATTACCTATGATACGGAAAGGATTTATTGGAATTTTAGTTGGATCCCCTTCATCAGGGATATCCCAATAGGAAAGACCTATAGCCAGCTGACAAATGTCTGGGTGGAGAGATGGCCACCATGTCCCTAAAGGGGCTGTATGCAAGATAGACCATACTTCTTGTACAGTAGGATTTGTGATCAGCCATTACTGCTGAACAGGCTGATGAGGGTTAGGACTACTCTTGGCCAAGGGGAGAGTCTGTAGCCTTATCCACATGGCGAATACGCACTTTGAAAGTGTTACCAGTCTTTTCCAGTTTCCAGTCAGATTTTGGACAGGGCGCAGGCCAGAGATGAGAGACATGGATCCATGAAGTGATTCCGTCTACATTTACCACTGTAGGTGTTATATGTAGCACCTTATATGGTCCTTTCCAGTGGGGTTCCAGGGATGACACCTGATGTCGTCTAATGTAGACGAAGTCTCCTACTTGGTATCGATATGGAGTCCCCTCGTCCCCAGGTTGGTCGGCAGTGGCCATATGTTTCCACAGATATTGCTGATTTCTTTCAAGAGCTTTAAGTCTGTCAAGCAAGGGGGTGTGGAAGGGATTGTTAGGTCTTAGAGTTTGGGTTAGGTCCCTTACTGGAGGAGGGACCATAGAGAATTTCATAGGGGGTGAGGTTACACAAGGAAACAGAGGAGTATGAGTATTTCTTGCATGAAACAGTGCATAAAGCAGGAGAATAGATCGATCTTTTATGCCGATCTCTAAGCTTGATTTTGTTAATTCTCTTTAATGGTTCTATTATTTTTTTTTTTTACCTGTACTGAGCTCTGGGGTCTATAAGCACAATGTAATTTCCAATTAATCCCCAGGGTCCTGACTAATCCCTGACTTATCAGGGCAATTAACGCCAGTCCATTATCAGACCCTATTGCCTTAGCCAGTCCGTATCTTAGAAAAATATCTTTCAGGATCTTCTTGACCACAATTTGTGCCATTTATTTTGTTGTTGTTGTTTTTTCTTTTGTGTGTGTGTGTGGGGGGGGGGAGGCTTCAATTAATTCATCCTGAAAATGTATCTACAAAGACTAGGAGATATTTAAGTCCATAACTTCCTGGCTTAATTTCAGTAATGTCCACTTCCAAGAATTGTCCTGGTCTGGTTTCTTGTAGGTGCTTTCCTGCAGGAAAGTTGGAAGGGTAAGCATTAACCAATTGACAGACCCGGCAGGCTTTTGTTACCCGTTCAGTTATTTCTTTCGCTCTGAGTCGGTTAGTGGAAAACTCTGTTCTTGATCCTTCAGGAATGCCTGCAGTTTCTTTGAACCAAGGTGAGTGAGTTGATGTACATTTTTAACTTAGTTTAGGGCTTTCTGAAAATGCAAGCTGGGCTCAGTGAAGTTGAGGGTTTCAGTGTCAGTGTCCTTAGATGTTATCAAAAGCTTGCTGGTGCTCAGGGGTCCATTAGAATTGGGCATCTCTCTTTAACAGCGGGTATAAAGGAGCAGATAAGGACGCAAACCCAGGTATCCATAAGCTGCATAAGCCAGCAGTCCCAAGAAACTCTCTGAGTTGTCTGCTGTTAGATGGGGGTGGTATCTGCTCAATGGATTGTTTTCTGGTCTCAGTGAGCCATCGCTTACTGCCCCTAAGGGAATAGTCCAGGAAGATTACTTCTTGCTGGCAAATTTGGGCTTTTTTGGCAGAAGCACTATACCAGAGTTGAGCAAGCTCGTATAATAATAATTGGGTTCCAGACTCACAGTTTTTCTTGGTGTTGGCTGCCAGTTGCAGGTCATCGACATATTGAAGCAGGGTGACGTCAGGGTGCATAGTTCTGAAGTTGTTGGGGTCTCTGTGGAGGGCTTCATCAAAGAGAGTGGGGGAGTTTTTGAACCCCTGTGGGAGTCTAGTCCATGTTAGTTGACCAGACGTCCCGGTTTCTGGGTCTACCCACTCGAAATCAAATAGCAACTGACTATCTTTATGCAGAGGCAAGCAAAAGAAAGCATCTTTTAAGTCCAGAACAGTATACCATTTCCGCTCATGGTTCAGAGTGCTAAGCAGATTGTACAGATTATGTACTGTGGGGTGAATGTCCTGCACTCTGTTGTAGATCTCTCTTTGGTCTTGAACGGTGCGATAGTCCCCGGTTCCTGGATTTTTATACTGGTAACAGGGCAGTGTTCCAGTTCAAATGACAGGGCCTTAGGACCCTTAAGGCCAGATATTTCTGAATATGGGGCCTTATCCCATCTTTAGCTTTTTTGCTCAGAGGATATTTTTTGACATTGATGGGGGGGCTGAAGTTTTTAACTCCACTGTTATTGGAGGATGTTTCACGGCTACGTGTAACCCAGCAGTTTTTTTCCTAGGCATCTGCGTAATCTGTTATCCATTTCCGGGGTAGCTTGCCTGTTTGATCAGTCTTGGGGGGTTTGACAAGTTGATGTTCATCTTCTACTGACATAGTAAAAGCCGTGACTATAGGAGTTTTTACTGAAAAATTTAGAAATTTCACTTGGGGGCCTTCAGGGTTAAAAGTTATTCTGGCCTGGAGCTTTTTGAGCAGATGTGTGCCCATCAATGGGGTCGGGCATTCTGGGATTACTAGGAACGAGTGATGGATTTTTTCTTTCCCCAGGTCCATGGTCCTCTTAGTTGTCTAAGCCCCATATTTACTCCCATTAGCCCCTTGAACTAGAGTCCTTTTTGTTTGATAGATGGCCCAATGGGGCCTTAAGGGCTGAGTATACTTACCCTGTATCCACTTCAAAGTTTAACCCCCCCAGCGAGTACTTTGTGTTCTTTTGGCCGGGCCAGCTACCTCCAAGGAAGGAGGGGCTGTGTGTGCCGTGGGGTAGTCACCTGGAGGGCGCTGGGCTGGCCTATATTCCTCCAATGGTGGAGAGTCTGAGTCAGCAGCAGGGGAATCACTTAGAGGGTGTTTGGGGTTGGAGGACAAGGGCAGGGCATAAGGAGGGGGAAGAGAGTCCAGTAGAGTCTTGAGACTCAGGGACAACAGAGGGTGGAGGAGGGGGAGCAGAGGGTTTGAGAGGTAGAAAAGTGGGAGAACCAGTAGGAGCGGGGACAGGGACAAGGAAAGGCTTCAACCATGGAAGAGGAGATTTGCAGAGGTCCTGCAAACTAAAGATATATTGCTGTTGATCTGGATGGCTATGTGGCCCCGGCTGAAAGACAATATCTCTGAGTTTTTGAATTAGTGTGAAGTAGAAAGATCCTTCTGGGGGCCATCCGACTCCAAAGGTGGGTCATTCTGAGACACATAGAGTCTTCCAGATCTGACGTTTTACTGAAAAAAAGAAGATTCTGAGCCTTTTAGCAGACTTTGGTCCAGTGATCAAGGTTCAGGGACAGAGGCATTGAAGTGTTCTGTCCCATATGAAAGATACACAAATAGTGAAAGCAATGACACACGACACAGACAAGACAAGACAATAAAGACAGGCAATGGACGTCCAATACTGAGAACAGGACTGAGTAGGCAGGAAAACCTGATGGGCTGACAATACCGAATCCAAAACAAAATATCACTGAGTTTAGGAGACTATTGTTACTCGGTTTCCCGAGTTCTCTGGGGCGTCCCCCAGAGACGTGGCCTGTGGCTCTGTGACACTTCTGTCAGCCACCGTCAGAGAGAGCTCATGCTCATCACCAATAGCCATTTTGCCCATCCCTAACCTGAAACCTGAAACAAGAAAGTGGCGCCTTACTTAACCTGAGATGAGCCTATTGGGGGTCTCTCGTCCAACGCTGCTGGAACTCGCTGGGGCCCTCAGATGTAATGGTCAGTCGACCATTGGAGGAAGAGACCACCAAGACACTGTCTCATGCAACAGCAAAGCACCCAAAATTCTGGGGCTCAGACCTCACTTGAATAGAGCAGAGAGCACTGAGAACAGCTTAAGCAGAGCTTATATACTTTTCTTGAAGAGGGCAGGGAGGGAAGTTTATTGATGGGTCAGGGCAAGTGGGCGGTTTGCATGTAAACGGGTGAGGGTGTACATTCTGCAGTTTGGCAGTTGGGGACAGCACATTCTGGGAACAAGATTAGCAAAAAGTTTTCAAGATTTCAAGAGTGTTTTCTTAAGCATACAGAAAAACAGGAAGAGACAAGTACCTATTTTATTTATTTTCAACAAAGCCTAAATGGAAAGTGAGCATGAATTACTAAAAACATTCATGTCCAGGTTGCCTAATGCTCTCAAATGTCAATTCTATTGGTGACTACATATTTCTTTCTTCCTAAGGTTATATATTCAACCTCAACCCTGTTGAAAATGCCTAATCCTATGACTCACTTAATAATTTGCCTGATTTCCTAAGGTCTCTATTGATACCTCCTTTCCTACATATTTTCCCAAATTCATTATTGTGACTGACACTTAACATGGGCTGACATTAATATTCACTCTCTAACCGAAACCCTATTGGTAAAGAACTTTTTTCCAAATCTTATTCTCACCCTTCTTTCTAAACCTACTGACTATCTTCCTAATTCCACCGACTATCCCTTTTTGACTGGAGGTTCTCTTCGACATTCAATCATCCAAGGTACAACGTCCTATGCCATTGTGTATGGATTTATCTGAGACATTTGTGCAGAAAGTATAACATTGCTAAGTATCCCAATGAAGGTCTCAATGCCCTTCTGGGATGCAAATCTTACCTAGATTTCTGTTTCCATAATTTTAACTCACGTCTATATTCTTATAAATATCACAGATTCCCAATACCATTATTCATCCTGCAGAATGATTCCTAACCCAAATCGAAACTGTTATTAACCGTAACCACACAGTGATCTCTCAATCTAACTTTAGAGAAGAGCAGGGACAGAGTTGGCCTTAAAATATAGGGATGTAGGGGATCTTCCACTTGCTGAGAACCTCAAAGGTCCATGCAGAAATGATCCCTGAAGAAGATGTAGGCAGCTATGAAGGACCTGAGAGAGCAAAAGTCATCTTCCATTGCCAAAAAACCTGGTCAGGATGAAGGGATGTGGCTGAATCAGCCTCTCTTTTAATGTACAGGAGACGGACCAAACCAGGCCTTTGTGGAGCGCTGTTTCTTGGTGCCTTTGATTTATATATCATTCTAACTTGTGAAAATGTCACAGGAAGTAGGGGCAGCCTCCATCTCATGGAACCATTGGAAGCAACTGTTAGGACAATGTGTTTGCCAAGGCAGTGACCTCATTAAATTCCTGAAGGAAGTAACCTACCTCACTTCCTTGGTGATGGAACACTTTAAACTTGGGATCCAGGAAGCCAGGCACTGAGAGCCAATCCAAGTCCCAGTCCCAGTGGGCTCACTTGTTTGGTGTTACTAAGGACAGAATCAGTCTTTCTTGGTACCTACTGATGTGAGGATGGCCACATGCCAGGGACCTTTCCTGAGAAAGTAGGTAGTGGCTCTCCACATGCTCCTGACAACGTCACAGAGTTGGCCAAGGAGACCAGATCTGAGAATGGATAGGCCATATCAGGGGAACATAGTATGACCCACCAGTCAAAGGACACTCTGGATAGTTACAAACCTACTTGGGGGAAGGAGGTGCCTTTGTGGGTGTGGGTGTGTGTGGTTTTGTCTCATGTTCTGAGAATAGGTAGGAAAGGTGGTTTGTTTGGATTGGAATGGACTTTTTCTAGTAAATTGTTTGACAAGGCGAGTGTTTCTATGTCTGTTTCTCCCACTGTGTCCGTGGTTGTAGACATTAGAAAAGAAAATGCATCAATGGATGTTTCCTGTCTTGTAGAAAGCTTCCCAGCATTCATCCTGCCCAATTAACGCATGGACTGTGACTTGCCTTATGGATGGGCAACACCTACTATCTTACTACGTTTCTGTTTTCTTCCTGAATTCTGGCCACTCTCAAGAATTGGCTCATGGTTTTTTGTCCAAGATATGTACCACCTCCAAGCACTGTGACATGGCCATGATAACATGATAACTGAAGGGAATGGGAGGATCTCAGAAAACTCAGATATCAATGTGACCAGTAAAGTCTCAGTGGAGAATCCTTACTTTGGGCCATTTGCTTACCTATTGCTTCATTGCCCTGAATGTCAGGAAGGTCTTTGCCTCAGGCCACCCCTTTGTGAAGCCTTAAGAAAACAGTTTTCAAATGGAAATGAATGGGCATCACCTGTGGCTCTTTGCTTAATTGCTTCCAAAAGGGATGTGTCTGAATCAGCCTCGTGAACCTGTGTGAGGCTGCTGCTTAGATTCTTAACACCTGATGGATCTAAGGTAAGATTCCATGTGTGCTACAAATACAAAATGGTCAAAATAGCAGTCATTGTGTATGAAGTCTCTCGCCATCTTCTGTAAGGTTCCTGACCTCCATCCTGGCCTGCAAAGGCTAGACCATAGATGCTTGGGTTTTTTCATGACTCCCATTCATATAAAGAATTTATACCTGGCAGTCAGTAGGCCTCAAATTGGAGAAGTGGAGCAGTAATAAGGTAAGGCCTATTTGATCACTCCTGGTTCACAGGAAAGGTGTTTAGGCCACACTGACCTTAGGCAACATAGGGGCGAGGGAGCATATTTTGGACAGGGTCTTGGACTTCACCCCTTTTGGAAACGTCCAGCCAGAGGATTTGATGAGTGTCTACATGGAAGAAGACGAGGGCTATGTGAAAGTGTTTTGGTTTTAATTGTGGTCATTTGTGTGGCAGTTGGAAGACATAACTGTGTCCACCATGGCTTGAACTTTGGTGTGATTCCCCTTAGAGACTGCGTTCTGGACCTGACCTCAGAGAAGAATTGCCATGAATTGTGTTGGGATTTCAGGAGGTCACGCATGAGAGTCCCCATTGGAAACTGAGATATAGGCCCAGGTGGCTCTCCACAGAACACTGGGAATCTCAGCTACGATATCACATGATTTTATTCTGAAAGACTTGGCAAACATAGTTGAGATTCAAAACACACATGGACCTAGCATTGTAGACCTCAATGGGCCTGGCTTCATGTGACCTTTTGGCCACTCCATGGGAAGCCTTGCCTGTGAGAGTCCTCCAGAGCTTTCATTGAAATGAAATTCCTCACCATTTAATGGTTCCTGAAAGAATTGAAACTCACAGTGCATCCAACTTCATCCTTGAAAAATGGCTAGATAAATACCATGAAATTTTTGAAATTCTTATGACCAAGTGGCACTGAAGAACATTTGGATGTCCAGTTGCTGATCATGAGTGTACCAGAGAGTGCCTTGATTGACTGGGTTTCATGAAAATGGTGTAGAAGAAAGAATCCTGTATGTTGATGCCTGCTGAGTAGTGACCCAGAGCTGTGGTGTGCAGTTGTGTCATAAAATATCTCTGGTGGGGCCATTTGGATCTGCCATTGACTTCCAAATGTCTTGTGGCAGACATGGTGCAGCCAGTAATCCCTATATGTCTGATCTCTTCATATAAAGGCATCTTGTTATATTTAGAGGTTTCAGGGCCGTGTTCAGAATCAGGTTGCAATGGTTGAGGGGGCAAGCTATGTGGGATATAAGCCTCATTGGTGGATTCTCCTGGAGACCCTGACCCACCACACGTGTGAGAAATCCCTCCAGCACTGAGTCCCTGTTGATCTCCTTGTATTTCATGAAGCAAATACTAAACCCCCAGTGCAGCAGCAAGAAACACCATGAAATGTGGAAGATGCGCAAATGGCTTCACATACCACATGGGGAGACACTTAGCCTTCAGTGACAACAGTTTCCCTACAAAGAGAGAATTCTGCACTCCTGCCTCATGTTCATTGGAAAATAAGAAACCATGTCCTCCAGGTCACATAGATGCAGACCCAGCTCTGATGGTCTCACTACAAAGAAGCTAAAGCTCCTGACAACAACATATATTTCAAGTGCCCAAGGTCAGGGAGAGTTTCTCAATAAGTTTTAGGCCGGCAGAGCTCCATGTTTATGGAGTGTTTACCTGTTTGACCAGGACAGGAGAAAAGACCACTGACTCCAATTAAAATCAAATTAAAGCAAGCTTATTATTTTTCCACTGGCTGAGCTGCCTATCCCTCTCAAAATGGCAGAAACAAGACAGCAACCCCACCTTTCCTACAGCCCAGCTTTATAGTCCAGTAAGTTACACAAAAGGGGGGTTACAGATAACAGAACTCGGAGAAGCATCACGCTATTGCTAGTTTACAATTTTTTTTTTTGCTGGCCCCATCATCAGAATTTATGAGGACCATTAGAGACTCACGAGAGTCGTTGTCTGGCCAGAGAAGGCCAATATTTATGAGGTGTCACTAAATTTTCAGAGAGGGCTGCTATCTGGTCAGAGAGCCAGGCATGGGTGAGTTCAAGGCACGGACAGGCATTCCAAGAAGATTCAGAATTTGCAGTAATTTATAGGAAAGCAAAATTATCTTTTCATGACTTTGTGGCAAGATGGCTCCCAATTTTAATAAATGATCAGGTTGGGTTTATCATTCCCCCCCCCATTTTTTTTGCTTTTTAATATTTTTTAAATTAATTTTTATTGTAGGTTGTTCAAAACATTACATAGTTCTTGATATATCATATTTCACACTTTGATTCAAGTGGGATATGAGCTCCCATTTTTACCCCATATACAGATTGCAAAATCACATCAGTTGCAGAACCATTGATTTACATATTGCCATTATGGTGTCTGTTGTATTCTGCTGCCTTTCCTATCCTCTACTATCCCCCCTCCCCCCTCCCCTCCCCTCTTCTCTCTCTACCCCCTCTACTGTAGTTCATTTCTCCCCCTTAAATTTTTCTCCTTTCCCCTCACTTCCTCTTTTATGTAATTTTGTATACCCCTGAGGGTCTCCTTCCATTTACATGCAATTTCCCTTCTCTCTCCCTTTCCCTTTCACCTCTCATCCCTGTTTAATGTTAATCTTCTTCTCATGCTCTTCGTCCCTACTCTGTTCTTAGTTACTCTCCTTATATCAAAGAAGACATTTGGCATTTGTTTTTAAGGGATTGGCTAGCTTCACTTAGCATAATCTGCTCTAATGCCATCCATTTCCCTCCAAATTCTATGATTTTGTCATTTCTTAATGCAGAGTAATACTCCATTGTGTATAAATGCCACATTTTTTTTATCCTTTCGTCTATTGAAGGGCATCTAGGTTGGTTCCACAGTCTTGCTATTGTGAATTGTGCTGCTATGAACATGGATGTAGCAGTGTCCCTATTGTGTGCTCTTTTTAGGTCTTTAGGGAATAGACCGAGTAGGGGAATAGCTGGATCAAATGGTGGTTCCATTCCGAGCTTTCCAAGAAATCTCCATACTGCTTTCCAAATTGGCCGCACCAATTTTCAGTCCCACCAGCAATGTACAAGAGTACCCTTTTCCCCACATCCTCGCCAGCACTTGTTGCTGTTTGACTTCCTAATGGCTGCCAATCTTACTGGAGTGAGATTTGCAACAAAATGAAACTGAATCCCTTACTCTCGCCATGCACAAAAGTTAACTCAAAGTGGATCAAGGAACTTGATATCAAATCAGAGACATGGCATTTGATAGAAGAAAAAGTTGGCTATGATCTACATACTGTGGGGTCGGGCTCCAAATTCCTCAATAGGACACCCATAGCACAACAGTTAATAACTAGAATCAACAAAAGGGACTTACTCAAACTAAAAAGTTTTTTCTCAGCAAAAGAAACAATAAGAGAGGTAAATAGGGAGCCTACGTCCTGGGAACAAATCTTTACTCCTCACACTTCAGACAGAGCGCTAATATTCAGAATATACAAAGAACTAAAAAAATTAGACAATGAGATAACGAATAACCCAATCAACAAATGGGCCAAGGACCTGAACAGAAATTTCTCAGAGGAGGACATACAATCAATCAACAAGTATATGAACAAATGCTCACCATCTCTAGCAGTCAGAGAAATGCAAATCATTCCCCCTTTTTTAATGTGTCCCTTCCAAATTTTTGATAGGGTAGGGAAAGAGCAATGAGGGAATTTTAATCCCTCAGGTAACAGTCTCCAAATTTTTAGAACTCACCCAAAATTGGATTCCTGGTTTTACCTGACTTAATTAATTACTTATATTGATATTCTATTTATTTTTGGCTCCATAGTTGTAAGACGAGAGGCGTCACTCATTTTGGCTTCTTCTGAGCTGAGAGAGAGTGACGTGAGTGGGCACAGTATAAGGGACATGAGTTGCTTTTTAGAAGTCAGTTGAGGAACATGAGTTGCCTTTTAGAAATCAGTTCATTTTGAAGTCTGGTTGGGGAAGAACAGGTTGTAAATTCATCTGGGGATGGGTTCTTCTGTGTGAGAAACAAGAACCATGAGTACTGAAAAAATGTTGCAGCAGCTGGAACATGTCACTGTATAGAAGTTCCCTCAGCAGGCTTTAATATTCCCAGTTATCAGGACTGTCAACTTAATATTTAACATTTAGTGTTACAGTCATCCCTCTCCATAAGATACAGTTTAATGATTTAATATCATCTGATCTTGCAAAATCATTTTACTAGTATGACCTCTGTGTGTAATAGAGAAACCTTTAATTCTGTTACTCAGGGCTGGATAATCGTACTAGCAAACACCAACCCTACCTGTAGGTTAGGAATATCTGTAGGCCTTAAACTAAAAATTTCTGCCTCTGGCAGCTCCGCTTGATAGTCTCTTTTTATAGTTATCAGGCATTCCTTTCTGGGAATCCTTCTTTGTAGCCTCCAGTCTTACTTATTTTGGGAGGCTAACATAATGTGTATAAAAAATTATTATTATTATTATTAATATTATTATTTAAAATGCCCAGGAATGGCTGTATTTTGGTTTTAACTGTCTTTCCTAAGTGTTTATCATGAAACAGTCAAACTGACTTTTGTTTCTATCTATTGTTAACAGTCAGCTGAGCTTTTATGGGAGTCATTCCTGGGGAAACTTGAGAGCAGCTTCTCAGTTCTGCTAGTGCCATTTGCGCTAGGTGGGTCCAGGTCTTGCTTGACCATGTGGCTACCCTTGGAAGCATCAGGGATGTCTCCCTTCTCTGATGACTCTCCTCTTCTTAGCAAATGCACTGATTGGCTTTCTGTTCTCCAGGGGTCTCATTAATCTCCCTAATTGGGAAGATATGAGGCCCAGAGTTGCAAAGGTCTTTGAGAAGTCCCTTGTTCCCTGGATTCAGACTGACTCAGAGGGCAAGAGCCAAATATTGGTTTTCTTGTCCCTTTTCATGTAACTTTAATATAAATCCTAATCTTAATCATCCATCAAATAAATTTTAACAGCCTTATATTAAGAGTACTGGGCTTTAATGTCTATAACTTTATAATTATTTATCTTTTTTATTAACTGGGATCTGTATTATTCTGTCTGTCTTGTAGGTGATGACTTATTATCTTAAATTAACCCATGTTGTGTTCTTAAAGCAACACTTCTGTAAAACACTAACAAGGAATCTTTAGATCACTTATAAGGAAATTACAAAATAAAATTTTTTAACAAGAGTAAAAATACTTAGTTCGTGTAATAGCTACCCTGAAGTTTTAAGCTGAGTTATACATTATATCCCCTGTTTGAGATCCTAGAAATCTTGACAGAAAAAAAAACAACTTTTGAACATAACTTTAAATGAAATAATATCTGACCTACTGCTTTCGTAGTCATTCTCACATATAGTAAGATGGGACACAGAGCCTTATCTCAGGTAAGGCAGGGCTCTTTATAAAACTTAAGTGTTTTACTTCTAAAGATGATCTTTGTTTTTTTAAATATCATTTTACAAAGATTACATATATTATTTGAGGTCACATGAACATTAGTTAACACCATATGATATCACATTTAAAACATGAATTTAAGAAAGGCTGAAAGTTTTTAACCTTTATATAGATTAGACTCTCATTAACATAAAAATACATTTAAATTTTTCCCCAATGTAAAAAGTAACATACAACTTTACATATCTTATTGACAAGAAGTAAATGAATGCCCAATATATTTTTTTAACATACAACTTCAGAACACCAGCTTGAAATAATGCTCTTTTAAAGTT
Organism: Callospermophilus lateralis; assembly: GCF_048772815.1. Taxonomy (NCBI): domain Eukaryota; kingdom Metazoa; phylum Chordata; class Mammalia; order Rodentia; family Sciuridae; genus Callospermophilus; species Callospermophilus lateralis. The sequence goes on from NW_027513937.1 coordinate 599,744, forward strand.
TCTACCTTACAGATTCGTATACCTGAAAGATATGAGCACATTAATAGCATCACAATTACATTGAAGTTTCTACATTAACCAAGTTTAGCTTTTAAATAAATGGCAGTACAGTGCTCTAAAATAACAGTTCTTATTTAATCAGTTGTTTAATTTTTATGGTTGCTTGCTCTAGAAAAAATAAAACTTAATAAACACAATGTTATGGGTAAACTTATGTTTTAAGAAATTTTTGTCTCTTTAACACATGACTGATTATTACAATCTTATACAGACATTAGTACAAACTTATACAGACCTTAGTAAATCAATCAGATATCTAACAAAAGTACTCATGAATGAGTAATCCCATATCAAATTTACTTTACTTATTTATCAATATATTAGACAAATATATTGAACAGTGTAAACCATTTTTTTGTTGAAGGAAAAGTCTTAGAACCAAGGCATATTAGAACATTTGTAGACATTAATATTTTATTAGATTTTTGAACACCTAGAAAAACTTGTAAGCTTAAATTTAAAGACATTTATTTTTATCTCTTTATCCAATTTAAATTCAACTATTTAAATCACTTGAATTAAAGATCTTTGGATCCACTTTTTAAAATTTGTTTTTATGAGCGTTTTTGTTTTAATGAGTGCTCTTTATAAATGTTAATTTGTGTATCATATATATGATATACGGACAAATGAATATATAGACATACAACACATACCAAAATTGTGCACACATAATAATAGTAAAGGCCTTGTAGCTTTTCCAGGTGAAATATCCATTGCAATGTTTCAAAAACTACACAGTTAGTCAAAGATAGAACTGGTCAGAAAAACATCATCCTAGGTTTTTAGGATCAAAATCATGAGCTCAAAAAAAAATAAAGAATCTAAGGAAAAAATAAGAGTCCTAGAAAAATTGACTGGCCATTAATTAGTAAATACCATACAATTTAATTTTTTTTAGGCCTCAGATCACTCTCCTACTGAGCTTGCAGGCCTCTTTCATTTGCCATTCAACATAAGTCCTGGCTGAGGTCTGGAAGGAGCAGGAAAAAGCTGCTATTCTGAGCAGACACCTCAGGCCTAAGGCATTTCAACCATAATTTTCAGGTTCAGATGTTGAAAATTATAATACAATTTTAAGACAAAATTCACAAAATTTTATGATACAAGTTTAAGACACAGTTTACAAAATTTTACATCTTTATATCTTGTTTTGTCAACAGATACCATACTATGATTTACTATCCTTGTCCAAATTAATGCACTGGTAGACACAGTGACATTTTCCCAGGCTACCCAATTAAAAATTGGTGAAAAAAAAGCCTGAATGATTGGGAAGTTACTTGCCAACTTGGAAGTAGAGTTCTCTAGTTTTCCATCCTAAGTATTTAAGTTCTCTGGCATGAATTATCTGAAATCATAAACTAAACAATTTCCTAAACCCGACTTTTAACTGCAAGATTGTGCAATGCTTCAAAAACCCATTCAGATGCCAGATTGTTACAATAAAACATCATCATTTAGATACACATTCAGCTAAGATCATTCCCAAGAAATGATTTATAATATCAACACATTATTGCACATGTCTTAAAGGGCCAGAAACAAAGACACAAGACAGACTGAAAGGAGCTCCAGACTATGGCTTACAGACAGAAGCCTTTAAACCAGAGCAGATAAGAGAAAAATCTCCTACACCAGTGGCACCATAGATTTTCCCACAAGGGAACCAGATGTTTTCACAGAGGGACAACCTGAAATGTAAAATCAAGGGTCTACATGGTGACTTTACTGTATTTAGTGTCCCCTTTTTCTTTTTCTCTTTTTTAAGAAAACAGAGATGGCAAAATCCTTACAGTGCAGGGAAGGAAGTAGGTAATTCTCTGAAGCAACAGGGCTTGGGCAGCTGCTGGAAGTCCCTCAGTCCCTCCTTTCACTTACAGGATTAGCTCCTCTTGTTCGGTTCCACCCCAAGCACGCTCCGTCTCCTAACATTTCAGTAGTCAGCTCTCAAAGAGTTCCGGGGTGTGGGGGGTACCAAAAATTGTAACTTAAAGTTTGGTTCCTGATTTTGAAGCCAATTAATACCAATTTAATAATGAGGACAGGGTTTGAGAAAAAGAAAAAGGGAGATTTACTGCTTTGCTAACAAAGGAGAAAAACAGGGGTCTCTGCCCAATGGTTGTGATTCTATTGATCTGAAGGGACAAGGGGTTTTAAGGAGTTTCACGTGTTAACCTGGGAGATACTCAGTTCTTAGGTCCCCAGCAGGCATTGCCCTCTGCAGTGGGTGTGCTCCAGGCAGCCAGCTAGGGGTTTCTCTCATCCTGCTTAACAAAGGGTATTAAAGTTCATCACAGTTCTTTAAAACACAGTCCAAATGGGTGTCAGTTTACTTGCTTTATTACCCATTTTCAGTTAAGTTTTACCACAGAAATCACACAACAAAACACACTAAAACAAACCAAAAAAAAAAAAAAACATATGAAACACAGAACAAAACACACAAAAAAAACAGAAAACCAGCGCAGAAACAGAAAAACAGAGGAACTATGCAACGTCTTGCTAAAGCTCTGGGATAGGAGCTCCTGCGTGCCCATTGGCACCTCTCTATGCTTTCAGAGGAATTCCCTACAGAACATAACAGAGGACAGAATGATTCTCGTTACTGTACCAGACAGGAGTATATGTGTGTCTCCCCAGGACACCACTCTGTCATCAGAAGAGATCTCCCTTAACCGGATATCAGATGTTATATAGGCGCCAGTTACCTATGGAGGCCTCCTCCAACATGTGCTTGCTAATAGTTTTAGGGCGGTGGTTCACTGCAGTGCTCCCTGGACCAAAATCTCACACCAAGGCCTTGGAAATTGCCTCTTCATGCCGGAGCCCTGGAGGGAAGGCCAGCTTCAGAATTTCCAGTAGTCTGGTCTTGTGATCTATTGGGGCAGGGTCATCTCGATGGGAAACTACAAAATATTACACCAGGATGCAAGAAAAGACCACTGACTCCAATTAAAATCAAATTAAGGCAAGCTTACTATTTCAAAGTGGATCCAAAGATCTTTAATTCACGTGATTTAAATGGTTCGATTTAAATTGGATAAACAGATAAATATAAATGTCTTTAAATTTAAACTTACAAATTTTTCTAGGTGTTTAAAAATCTAATAAAATATTAATGTCTACAAAAGGTCTAATATACCTTTGTTCTAGGACTTTTTCTTCAACAACAACAAAAAAAATGGTTTAAACAGTCTCCTACTCTAAGCCATTTTCTACCATCAATGGACCCTTCAGGGGGAAACCATGGACACAATTCTCCTATGTATGAAAAGAATAATTTTAAGTCCTTTTTCTTAACATGTGCCCCCTATGTCTTGAGGGCCTCCTTGAGGCCTGACAAAAACAAATCATGTGACGAAACTGCTTGTCCCATGGTGGGTCACTCACCATGTGTCATCCCCACTCTCCTCCTGGATCTGTCTTTCGGTGGTGTCTGCTGAGGCAATCACAAGCTCCGCTTTTTTAAGTCTTCCCTGAGGACAGGTTTCCCCCTCAGTCAAAGGCTCGAGCCCCTATTGATCCTCAGGCAGAGGATCAAAAGGCATCTGTCATGATGGCCTTCATTGGGCAAGCTGCCCTGGATATTAAAAGAAAGTTACAACTCTTAGAGGGATCACAAGATATGACTTTGGGAGATTTAGTCAGAGAAGCCGAGAAAGTATACTATATGAGAGAAACAAAGAGAAAGAAAGGGAGCAAAGGGAAGATGAGAGATGCAAAAGACAGACTAAGGCATTGACTAAGGTCCTGGTCACAACAATAAATAGGCCAGAAATTAACAAACAGGAAGACAGGAACGGAAACCTGGGCGCACGCCAGAGGCCACAATGGAGTTTAACTCAGCATTAAAAAATGACAAAATCATAGAATTTGCAGGGAAATGAATGGCATTAGAGCAGATTATGCTAAGTGAAGGAAGCCAATCCCTAAAAATCAAATGCCAAATGTCTTCTTTGATATAAGGAGAGTAACTAAGAACAGAGTAGGGATAAAGAGCATGAGAAGAAGATTAACATTAAACTGGGATGAGAGGTAGGAGGGAAAGGGAGAGAGAAGGGAAATTACATGGAAATGGAAGAAAACCCTCAGGGTTATACAAAATTACGGACAAGAGGAAGTGAGGGGAAAGGGAAAAATACAAGGGGGAAAAATAAATTACAGTATAGGGGGTAGAGAGAGAAGATGGGAGGGGAGGGGAGGGGAGGGGGGATAGTAGAGGATAGGAAAGGCAGCAAAATACAACAGACACTAGTATGGCAATATGTAAATCAATGGATGCGTAACTGATATGATTTTGCAAACTATATACTGGATAAAAATGGGAGTTCATAACTCACTTGAATCAAAGTGTGAAATATGATATATCAAGAACTATATAATGTTTTGAACAACAAACAACAAAAGTTAAAAAAACACATGGAGAACTATTTCAACAAAAAATTGACTAGATTTATAACTCCAATTCTACATAATGCAAAAGGCAAGTCCAATTATACACCATGCCTCCTCTGAAATGCTTGTATGTCTATTCATTTTGGGTTATTTTTCTCCATTATATTAGGATTAGGAGTCAGAATATAGAGTCTAGTAGGGTATGGGTTAGTGGGAGTGATTCAGTATTTCGAATGAAAATTAGGAAAATCAATCCAATGTTTATGCAAATATGTGCTAAAATAATCATCCCACTCTCATCAAGAACAATGCCTTGACATTACCTTCGCCCCAAGTTAGACACAATTAGAGGAGAAGAGTTAGAAAATCTATAAATACTTATCTGGAATGGAATATGCTCAGGAGTTCACAACTTTGGGGGTGGTAGAAGAGTTTCCAAAAGTAAGGGACAGGGTAAACACTTCACAAACATGGTGCTCTGCTGACCGGAAGACTTATGAGAAACTGCCTCTGAGTTTGGGCACTGGATATATATGTTGTAGTCAGGAGCTTTAGCTTCCTTTGCAGTGAGACCATCAAAGCTGGGTCTGCATCTATGTAACCTGGAGCACATGTTTTCTTATTCTTTAATGAACATGAGGCAGTAGTGCAGAATTCTCTCTTTGTATGTAAACTGTGGCCAATGGGGGCTAAGTGTCTTCCTGTGTGGACTCTGAAGCCATGTGGTCATCCTCCATTTTTCATGGTCTTTCTAGCTGCTGCAATGGGAGTTTGGTGTTTGCTTCACGAAATACAAGTAGTTCAACTGGGACACAGTGCTGGAGGGAGTTCTGTCATGTGTGGTGGGTCAGGGTCTGCCAGGAGAATGCACCAACCAGTCTTATATCCAACATAGACTTCCCCCTTGTCCCTAGCAACTTGATTCTGAACATTGCCCTGAAACCTCTCCATATAACAAGATGCCTTTACATGCAAGGGTCTGCTGGCTGCACCATGTCAGTCAAAAGCCATTTGGAAGCCAATGGCCAATCCACATGACACCAACACAGATGTTTAATCACACACCTGCCCACCACTGTTCTAGGCCCACTACTCAGCAAATTCCAACTTACTGGCATCTCTGTTCTACACCATTTTCATGAAACCCAGTGATTCAAGGCACTGTCTGGTACACTCATGATCAGCAACAGGACATCCAAAGGTTCTCCAGTGCCACCTGGTCATGGGAATTTCAAAAATTTCATGGTATTTATCTAGCCATTTTTCAAGTATCAAGTTGGATGCACCGGTTTTTCAATTCATTCAGGAACCATTAAATGGTGAGGATGAAAGCTCTGGAGAACTCTAAAAGGCAACGCTTCCCAACGAGTGGCCAAAATGTCACATGAAGCCTGACCCATTGATGTCTACTCAATGTGAGTTCAATATGTGTTTTGACTCTTTACTATGGTTGCCAAGTCTTTCAGAATAAAATCGTCTTATATCCTGGTGGAGATTCCCAGTGCACTGTGGAAAGACACCCTGAGACTAGATCTCAGTTTCCAAGGGCGACTCTCATGTGTGGCCTCCTAAAATCCCACCAAAATTAATGGCAATACTTCCCTGAAGTCAGTTCCAGAACTCAGTCTCTAAGGGGAATCACACCAGAGTTCAGGTCCAGGTGTACCCAGTCATCTCTTCCAACCAGCACACAAATGACCACAATTAAAACCAAAACACTGCCACATGGCCCTCATCATCTTCCATATAGACACTCATCGTAACCTCTGAATGGAATTTTCCATGAGGGGCGAAGCCCAAGACAGTTTCCAAAATAAACTCCCTTGCCCCTCATTTGCCTAAAGTCAGGGTGACCTAGACACCCTTCCTGTGAACCAGGAGTGATCAAATAGGCCTGCCGTTAATACTGTTCTGATTCTCCAATTTAATCCTACTGATTGTCGGGTATAAATCCTTTATGTGAGTTGGAGGCAATAGAACACCCAAGCACACATGGGATCTTTCTTAAGATCTATCACCTTCTGAGAATCAAAGCCCCAACCTCACACAGGGCCAAGAGGCTGATTCAGACACATCTCTTTCCAAAGCAATTAAGCAAAGATCCACAGGTGATGCCCATTCATTTCCATTTGAAAAATGTTTTCTTCAGGCTTCAGAAAGGGGTGGCCTGAGGCAAATACCTTCCTGACATTCAGGGCAACATAACCATAGGTAAGCAAATGGGCCAAAGCAAGGTTTTTAAACTGAGACTTTACTGGTTACACTGATATCTGAGTTTTCTGAGATGTTCCCATTCCCTTCAGCTATCCATTACATGGCCATGTAACAGATTTTGGAGGTGGTACATATCTTGGCCACAAAACCATGAGCCTATTCTGGAGAGAGGCCAGAAATCAAGATGTGTAGAGGACCTTAGGAAGATAGTAGGTGTTGCCCATCCATAAGGCAAGCCACAGTCCATTTATAAAGTGGGCAGGAGGAATGCTGGGAAGCTTCCAACTAGACAGGAAACCTCCATTGATGCATTCTCTTTTCTAAAGACTACAACCACGAACACAGTGGATACACAGACATAGAAACACTCGCCTTGCCAAACGACTTCCTAGAAACAGTCAACTCCAAACCATACAAACCACCATTCCTACCTATTTTCAGAACATGAGACAAAACCACAAACTCACATCCACATCCACAAAAGCACCTCCTTCCCCCAAGTAGGTCTGTGACTATCTGGAGTGTCCTCTGACTGGTGGGCCATACTATGTTGCCCCAAAATGGCCTGGCCTGTCTCAGATCTGTTCTTCTTGGCCCACTCTACGAAGTTGTCAGCAGGCAGCATTGAGCCAATACCTGCTAGCTAGGGAAAGGCCCCTTTTCTGAGCTCTACTGGCATTTGGCCATCCTCATATCATTAGGTACCAAGAAAGACTGACTCTGTCCTTGGTAAATCCAAACAAGTTCGACCACTGGGACTGGGACTGGGACTGGCTCTGGGTGCCTGGCTTCTTGGATCCCAATTTCAGAGAGTTACATCACCAACGAAGTTAGGTAGGTCACCTCCTTCAGGAACTGAATGAGATCACTGCCTTGGCAACCACTTTGTCCTAACAGTTGCTTTCATGGGTCTCATGAGATGGAGGCTGCCCCTACTTCCTGTGACACTTTGACAAGTTTGAATGGTATATCAACAATGGCCACCCGGGAACACCTCTCCACGCAGGTCTGGTTTGGTCCATCTTCTCTACATTAAGAAAAGAGAGGCTGATTCATACACATCCCTTCGTTATCACAGGGTGTTTGCCATGGAAGATGGCTTTTGCTCTCTCAGGTCCTTCATAGCTGCCTACATCTTCTCCAGGGATCATTTCTGCATAGAAATTTGAGGTTCTCAGCAGGTGTAAGATCCCCTACATTCCTGTATTGTAAGATGAACTCTGTCCCTGCTCTTTTGTAATGTTAGATTGAGGCAAGAGTGTATGGTTAGGGATAATAACAGGATCGATTTGGTTTAGGAATCATTCTGTGGGATGAATAATGGTATTGGGAACCTGCAATATTTATAGGAATACAGAGGTGAAATATAAGTATGTAAACAGAAATCTAGGTGAGATTTGAAGCTCAGAAGTGCATTGGGCAATTGATTGCGATACATAGCTTTAAATTACGTTCTGCACACATGTCTCAGATAAGTCGATATACAATGCCATAGGACTTGTACCTTGGATGATTGAATGTAGAGGAGAACATCCACTCAAACAGGGATAATCAATAGGATCAGGAAGATAGTCAGTAGATTTTGGAACAAGGGTGAATTTAGTATTTGTACCAAAAGTTCTTTAGCAATTGGGTTTTGGTTAGAGAGTGAATATCAATGTCAGCACATGTGAAGGGTCAGTCACAATGATGAACTGGGGAAAATATGTAGGAAAGCCGATATCAATAGAGACATTAGGAAAACAGGCAAAGTACAGGGTGAGTGATAGTATTAGACATTTTCAACAGTTTTGAGGTTGAATATATTAGGAAGAAACAAATATGTAGTCACCGATAGGATTGACATTTGAGAGCGTTATGCAAGCTGGACATGGATGTTTTTAGTAATCCATGTTCAGTGTCCATTTAGGCTTTGGTACAATCACACGTGTGAATTTTGCATTTTGCGTCCAGAATATTACTGTGATAACATGCATATTTAGATTAGGTGACATGAGTATTTCTTCCTCTATTACTGGGAGCAATATTTTGAAAAGGTATAAATTAGTATTGGGGGTACAAAGAGGTGTACCCTGTGTCTATGAATATAGATAATGCATGAATAGACCATACTGTGAATAAATAATATAACTGGTTCCACTTTAAATCATGGATTGAATTGATATCAGAAAATATATAAGAAATCTTATATTGATATACAATCATTCATTCCAAACAGTTATACATCTAATTGTGAAATGATAGTTATGGTTTATCATGAAGTGTGTGTGAGTTTTGCTTAAACAATTATAAAGAAAATCGGAAATAATATGTTTGGAAAGAAGTCTCACGAATAGACCAGTTAAGAAACCTGGAGTAATGCATGTGTTCTGAAGCAGGAAGTGATTGAAAGTGAAACAAATGCCTATAAATTTGCCAACTTGTGCAAGAAATATATACCCTCTGATGTGCATAAACTGAAGAAATAGTAATGTACCAGTGTTGAATAAAAATGAACATCAAAATACAAATCATGTCCCATAAGAGTCTACTTGCATTGCTGTTAAACTGGGGCAGTTACTGTAGAAATATTAGGATAATGCCGCAGTCTTGCTGGGCACAATCAGGAGCCACTTGTCAAAAGAAACTAACTTTATTTTTAAAACCACACACGCCAAACACAACAGCCTCTCAGGAAAAACCCTCAGAGCCCCAACTGCCACCACTGGCTTCCCAAAAGCCTCTTCCTCCCACACAAGCCTCTCTCCACCTCCCACAATCCTCCTGCTCTTGAGGCCGATTGGCTAGGTCATGTGGGCAAAGCCAAATAAGTCCCCTAATGAGCAACTCCGTGGTCTGAAAGGGCAGGGAAACAGCCCAATGAGCATCACCGCAGAGGAGCCAATCAGCTAGATGTTGCTGTGAGCCAATCATCAGCCAGCAGCTGGAAGTTTGCTGGCTTCTGGAATTTTGCTGGGGCCCCTTCGGATGTGGCTCTCAACATCTCCCCCTCTCTGTTTAAACAACACACATGTGGCTTAGGGACAGTGCCTGCCTTAGGTTGTCCAATAGTACATATGGTCCTTACCCGTTAAGTTGGTACCATTGCAATTGGATCTTACCCATCACTGACTACCGGTCCAGTTTACAGCAACACCTGTGGAGAGGTCTTTGTACCACCGGGGGGTGGTGAGGTTCTTTGCCTCACCTCTAATGGCCCCCAAACATTAGCTGGACGATAATGACACACAGAAGAGAGGAAGATACACCAAGCCAATTGACAGCTCCTTTTGGAAAAATTGTACCACCGATGACATCATCAGCAAATATACCCGAACACTACCACAAGTCGCTGCACAAACAGGTAGTTTACAATGCATACAGAAGAGTTCTCAATGTGTCTAGGCAAGTTCTGCAAGCATTTCAGTGATGGCTATTGCAGAAGCTGTAGATTGGTTTTATCTTTGATTTCACCAGCACTGGGATGAAGATAGGAATTCTGGCAATAATGGCTAAAGAAAAATTATGTAACATTCCAGAAGGCACTGAAAGAAAACAATTTTCTTAACTATTTACATTGTCTTGAAGATAATTATTAAATATAATGAAAAGGAAAGGTGAAAGAAAGGAAACAGATCTGTTAACCTCCTTTTTTTCAAATTTTAAAACAAACCTCAACAGCTCTTTACCCAATTTAAATTAAACCATTTAAATAATGTGAATAAAAAAATATTTGGATCCATTTTTTTTATGAGCGCTCATCATATATCATATATGGACATACGAACATTCAAACATATAACACAAAACACAAGTGTGCACACATAATATAATACATACAACACATAACCTAATAGTAAAGGCCTTATAACTTTTTACACGTGAAATCTCCATTGCAATGTTCAAAAACTCTTTTGTCAAAAAATAGAACTGATCAGCAAAACATTAAACTAGGTCTGTATGAGCTCAAAAAACAAAATAGAATGTGGGAAAGGGCAATAATAAAATAGATAATGAAAAAAGCATCCTGGTTCTATCTCAGATGTAAGGATAGTCAAACTGGAATTTTGGATATCAGCTGATAAGGCCTTGAGTCAAATCATCTTCTTTTTGGATGTGCCCTGATATGTCTTATAAAGAATAGATCTTTTCTGTCCCAGATTAGACTTTTTATATTGGAAAGTAAAGAGAAAACAGTAGAGAAAGGAGAAATCTTACCAGCAACTTTAAGGGATACTATAGCATTAACTATATACTGACTATCGGAAAATAAATTAAATACAGAATATTTAAATATCTCAAAAGCTTGTAATACTGCATTAAGCTCTACCTTTTGAGCTGATTGTTTGGGTACTAAAAATTTATAAGTTTTATCAGGTATAACTATTGCTGCTGTACCATTATTTGATACATCAGTGAATATATTTGAAGCATTCATGATAAGTGTTTTTCTTCTCAATTTTGGAAAAATTACAGGATGCGATGACCAAAAAGAAAATAAAGGGTTAGATGGTAAGTGGTTATCAAATGAAACATTAGATTAGACCATGATTATTGCCCAAGTATTTAACTCATTAGCTAACTCATCAATTTGATTCAGAGTATATGGAGTAAAAATTTTATTGGAAGAAATTCCAAACACTCCCTTTGCTGCTTTAATTCCTTTGAGTATTAATTATCCTAAAGCCTCAGGATACCTAGTAAGAATAGTGTAAGGAGAATAAGATAAATGTATCCATAATAATGGACCTTCTTGCCAAAATACTCCTGTAGGAATATTTTTTGTTGGTAGTACAATAAATAATAAAGGCAAACTTATATCAATTCTATCCAAATGCATATTTTCCATATATGTTTCATTGATTTTTATTGCCTTTCTTGCTTCAGGTGTTAACATGCAGGGTGAATTTTTATCTGATAGACCTTTTAGGATATCAAATAAAGGTCCCAACTCTCCTGTTGGTATACCTAGATAAGGCCTTATCCAATTAATGTCTCCTAATAACTTTCGAAAGTCGTTATGTGATTTGAGTTGATCTACTCGTATTTGAATTTTTGGTGGACTGACCATGGTTGAGGATAACAGAACTCCTAAATAATTAATTGGAAAATTTAATTGTACTTTATCTATTGCTATCTCTACATTATAATTTTTAATAAGTTTGTAAGTGTGGCATAACTTTCTAGCAATGTGTTTTTAGCTTTGTGTGCTAATAATACATCATCCATATAGTGAAATATTTGTGTTCAGAATTTTGATTTCTAAGTGGCTGGATTACTTTGTTAACATAAATATGACACATAGTTGGGCTGTTAGCCATCCCTTTAGGGAGTACTTTTCATTCATATCTCTGATCAGGACCTTCATGATTCAGTGCAGGGATAGTAAAAGCAAAACCTGGACTATCCTTAGGATGAATTATAATTGAAAAAAAAAACAATATTTAATATCTATAACTAAAACATACCAGGTTATTGGCAAAGCAGACAATTGAGGAATCCCTGATTGAGCAGGTCCCATAATAACCATCTTATTATTAATGGGTCTAAAATCTTGCAATAGTCTCCATTTACCAGATTTCTTTTTGATGACATAAATGGGAGTATTTTGGGGATATACAGTCGGTTGTATATGTCCTTCTGCTAATTGTTGTTTTACCAGGTCATGGACTGCTTGTATCTTTTCTTCAGTCAGGGGCCACTGAGGAACCCATACTGTCTTTCTGATTTTCAGGTAATTTTTATTGTCTCAGTGGCCCTTTCTGAAAATCCAACCCATGTCTCTCTGTTCCTTGATCTATTTGTATTGGTGCTGCTATGACTTATTCTTGTTTTTCTAATCTTTTTTCTTTCCTAAAACCTTGTCCAGTCATAATAGTGGCTGCATTTTGGTTGATGTTATTTGTTAATGTCAAACCTAATTGATCTAGGACATCTCGTCCCCATAAATTTATGGGAAGATGATCCAATTCATATGGCTGTATAGTTCCTTCACATCCTTTAGGATCATTCCTATCTAATACCATTTTACTTCTATGGGGATTAGTCGCCACTTATAGGCCTCGAAGCGTTTGAGTGGCTTGTTGTAATGGCCAATGTTTTTGCCATTCTTGACGAGAGATGATGCTAATGTCTGCACCTGTATCCAGTAGCCCATTCAATTCATGCCCTTGAATATTTAGTTTTAGCATGGGGCGAGAATCTAAATTTAAAGAAAGCATAGCCAAATCTACACCTGTGGAGCCTAATCCCTTGGAACATCTTTCTACAGTACGACTGGAAAATTTATCATATAGGCTGGGTATTATTAGTAACTGTGCTATTCTATCTCCTTGTGAAATTACTGATATGTCCTTTGGAGAACTGGCTATAATTTTTATTTCACCTTCATAATCGGGATCAATCACCCCAGGACTTATCATAAGTTCTTTTAGAGTAGAAGAGCTGCATCCCAATAATAAGCCCATGGTTCCTTTGGGAAGAGGTCCTTTTACCCCTGTGGGAATGATTTGAACTCCCATCTCTGGAGTTAGTACTGATCTGGCAGAGGCACAGATGTCCAACACTGTGCTCCCTCTGGTTTGTCTGATGAGGGATCTGATGGACAATGTGTCCTGGGCACTACCCTGTTGGGGTTGCTGGGTTCCTCCAGTGCTCTGTATATTTGTGGTTTGGGGCCCCGGAGCATTGAAACCCCCTGTCCATTTATTTGGCAATTGAGCCCAATGCCTTTCTCCATGATATCGTGGATAAACACCTGGTCCTTGTTCATTTTTTGATAATTGAGTACCCTCTATGGTGGTTTGAGAACAGCACTCATTAGCCCAATGTCTCCCTCTATGGCATTGTGGCCAAATACCTGGTATTCTACTCCTTTGATAACTAATATTGTTAAACCCTCCTTCTATGGGCCAATTCCTTTTAAAATGTCCTGTTTCTTCACATTGGTACCATGTTCTTGGTCTGGCATCTAAAGCCTGTTTTACTGTAGCTGCCACAATTTGCCCTTGTTCATTAATGTATCTGGCAACTAAAGCCTGTTTTACTGCAGCTGCCATGACTTGCTCTTGTTCATTAATGTCTCTACATAATTAAATCAATGTGTTTAAATCTTCATTTTTCCATGGTCTAATGATATCTCTGCAACAACGATTCGCTTGCTCATAAGCCAGTTGTTTTAGTAATGGCATTGCTTGTTCTGTATTCCCAAAAACTCTGTTAGCTCTTTGAATAAGCCTATCTACAAATTCAGCATAAGGTTCATTAGCTCCTTGTATTACCTTAGATAATTGACCTTGTAAACCTCCATGTTCTTGTAAAGTCTTCCATGCCTTAATTGCATCTACACCAATTTCTGCACATACACCATGATCATATGCAATTTGCTGCGGCTGATCTTCATAAGGTCCCTTTCCTAACAACATATCTATATTTCTCTGAGGATAACCAGCTCCTGCATTTCGCCTAGCTGTCTCCTTTCAACATTCCTCATTGGCAACCTTCTATAACATGCATTGTCCTCCATTTAGCACAACATTACACATATTAGCCCAATCCACTGGCTTCATGTTCAAGTTGTTAATGGATTCGACCATGATTACATTGAAGGGTGCTTGAGGACGATAGGTTGTTACAGCCTCTTTTAGCTGCTTCACTGTTTTGAAATTTAAAGCATGGTAAACACGCTGCCCTCCTCCCTCAAATACAGGGCATGTTAATATTTGAGATCTTGTCTCAGGATCCTAACTATCAACTGCGGGAGTTGGGGGCCTCCCAGCATAAGAAAGTGGCCTTGTTAGTTGGACACTTATGTCATCTGGTGATAGAAAGGTGTTAGTAGCAGTCTCCTGTTGTAAATTTCCCCTGATGTTTTTTACTGTTTTACACTTTCTTTCTCTGTCTAACTAGCTTTAGAGGCCTTCTCTTTTACTTGAATTTTTTCCTCTGTCTGACTAGTTCGAGAGACGTTCTCTTTTACTTGAATAGTTTCCTCTATCTGACTAGCTCGAGAGACCTTCTCTTTTACTTGAATTTTTTCTTCTGTCTGACTAACTTGAGACACCTTCTGTTTTACTTGAATCAATATGTCTTCTTCTTCCTCTACCATTGACTGAACTGAAGGCTTTGAACTAAGCAAACAAGATATGAATGTCCACAATGGCAATGTGCCAACTGGCAGAATCCCTGGGCTTTTCTTTTCTATTCTTTTTAAATCTGCACCATGATGGTTCCATTGTGATATATTTAACAACTCCTCCTTAAAAAGCCATGGTCTACATTTTTGTATTGTATCAACAATTGCCATGACTGCTCTTGATTTTACTGGGATGCCTCCTTCCTCTAACAATTTACTTAACACTTTTTTGGTTTGTTTTTTACTAATTTTTGATCCCATATTTCTACTATAATACAAACCAACAAGATAACACCAAACAAAAAAAGAGATAGAACGAAATAAAAATGGAACAACAAAAAATTATTATAGCCTTTCTCCCTATATGTTCCTCAGACACAAATAGTTTTTCCTCAGATGTGAGCAGTTTTTCTTCCATCTCACTCATCTCCAGGGACAGGCAACTTAAAACAAAATAGGAATCATAAAATGGCTACCCATCCTCTCGCCCTGCCCTCAAGAGCGAGCAGTTTACCTTATCAGTTACCCTCAGTCGCTCCCCATATGAGCCACCAAATGCCGCTGTCTGGCTGGGAACAATCAGAATCCACTTGTCAAAAGAAACTAACTTTATTTTTAGAACCACACACGCCAAGCAAAACAGCCTCTCAGGAAAAATTCTCAGAACCCCAACTCCCAACACCAGCTTCCCAAAAGCCTCTCCCTCCCACAAAAGCCTCTATCCACTTCTCACAATCCTCCTGCTCTTGAGGCAGATTGGCTGGGTCACGTGGGCAGAGCCAAAAAAGTCCCCCAATGAGCAGCTCCATGGTCTGAATGGGCAGGGAAACAGCCCAATAAGCATCACCGCAGAGGAGCCAATCAGCTAGATGTTGCTGGGGCTGCTGTGAGCCAATCATAAGCTGGAAGTCTGAAAGGCGGGGAAACATCTCAATGAGCATCTCCAATGAGCATCACCACAGAGGAGACAATGAGCTAGAAGTTGCTAAGGCCGCTGTGAGCCAATCATCAGCCTGCAGCTGAAAGTTTGCTGGCACCTGGAAGTTTGCTGTGGCCCCTTCGGCTGTGACTATCAACAGGATACGTATGCACCATTCACTGAAGTTAGTTTTCAGTAATAGAAAACAAATATGAATTTCAGGTGGATGAATATTTCTGAAAATAATCTTGTGAAAAGTTGATTATAAATCCACATACTTGAACATGAATGAATTTAGGGAGTGTAAATAAGACACATATATTTCATATTTTGAAAAATCTGGAGAGTGTGTATGTGTGTATACACACACACACACACACAAATTTTAAAATGTAGCAACATATATGCCAATCCAAATTCACCATGAAATATACATCATTCACAGATCTAAAAATATTCAATTTACTTAACAGGGATTTATGTATAATGTTGTTCTCCTAGGAAGCTCACCCATAGGTTCAATTTTCAGTTCCAACAGCATCTAGGAAGAGTGATCTCTTCTCAAAATTTGTATCTGCCAAATCAGCTACCGCACAAAAATATACACGTGATAAAAGGTAGGATTCTTTATGTGCATATAAAATAGATGTGCTGAATAGTCTACAGTGAAAGGGAGACAGGAATTCACATATTTGTTAACTTTAAAAACACATGGAGGACTATTTCAATTAAAAATTGACTAGAATTATAACACCTACTTGCAAAAGGCAAGTCCAAATATATACCATGCCTTCTCTGAACAGCTTCTATTTCTTTTCTGTTAGGATTCTTTTTCTCCATCATATTAGGATTAGTAGTCAGATTCTAGTACAGTATGGGTTAGTGTCAGGGATTCAGTATTTCAAATGGAAAATAGGAAAATGAATCCAATGTGTATGCAAACATATGCTAAACAAAAATCTTTCCACTCTCATCCAGAAAAATGCCTTGACATTACCTTCGCCCCAAGTAAGACACAATTAGAGGAGAAGAATTAGAAAATCTGTTAATACATATCTGGAATGGAAAATGCTCAGGAGTTCACAACCTTGAAGGTGGTAGAGGAGTTTCCAAAAGTAAGGGAAAGGGTAAACACTCCAGAAACATGGAGCTCTGCTTGCCTAAAGACTTCTTGAGAAACTGCCTCTGAGGTTGGGCACTTGAAATATACGTTGTTGTCAGAAGCTTTAGCTTTCTTTGTAGTGAGACCATCAAAGCTGGGTCTTCATCTATGTGACCTGGAGGATGTTGTTTCTTATTTTCCTAATGAACATGTGGCAGCAGTTCTGAATTCTCTCTTTGTAGGTAAACTGTGGCAACTTGGGGCTAAGTGTCTCCCTGTTTGGACTGTGAACCCAGTTGGTAATCCTCCAGTTTTCGTGGTGTATCTTGCTGCTGCACTTGGAGTTTGGTATTTGCTTCTTGAAATACAAGGATTTCAACTGGGGCACAGTGCTGGAGGGATTTCTGTCACATGTGGTGTGTCAGGGTCTGCATATAAATGCACCAACCAGGCTTCTATCGCACATGCTTGCCCCCTTGACCATAGCAACTTGATTCTGAACATTGCCCTGAAAAATCTCCATATAACAAGATGCCTTTACATATAAGGGTCTGCTGGCTGCAGCATGTCAGTCACAAGCCATTTGGAAGCCAATGGCAGATCCACATGGCCCCAACACAGATGTTTTATCACACACCTGCACATCACTGCTCTAGGCCCCAACTCAGCAGTCTCCAAATTACTGGCATCTCTGTTCTACACCATTCTCATGAAACCAAGTCAATCAAGGCACTGTCTTGTACACTCATGATCAACAGCATAAGATCCAAAGTTACTCCAGTGCCATCTGGTCATGGGAATTTAAAAAATGTCATGGTACTTATCTAGCCATTTTTAAAGGATGAAGTTGGAGGCACTGTGGGTTTAAATTTATTCAGGAACCATTAAATGTTGAGGAAGTTTATTTCAATGAAAGTTCTGGAGAACTCTCAGAGGAAAGTCTTCCCAAAGAGTGACCAAAAAGTCACATGAAGCCAGGCCCATTGAGGTCTACAATATGAGGTCCATGTGAGTTTTGACTCTCAACTATTGCTGCCAAGTCTTTCAGAATGAAATCATGTGATATCCTGGCTGATATTCCCAGTGTTCTGTGGAAAGCTACCCTGGTCCAAGATCTCAGTTTCCAAGAGCGACTCTCATGCATGGCCTCCTAAAACCCCAACACAATTCATGGCAATACTTCTCTGACGTCAGTTCTAGACCTCAGTCTCTAAGGGTATCACACCAGAGTTCAAGCCCAGGTGGACCCAGTCATCACTTCCAACCACCACACAAATAAACACAATTAAAACCAAAACACTCCCACAAGGCCCTCATCCTCTTCCATATAGACACTAATCATAACCTCTTGCTGGAGTTTTCCATGAGGGGCGCAGCCCAAGACAGTGTTCAAAAGAGCTCCCTTGCCACTTATTTTCCTAAAGTCAGCGTGGTTTTTTACCATTTTTGTTTTGGATACACACATGGAATCTTTCTTTAGATCCATGAGGTGCTGAGAATCTAAGCCACAGCATCACACAGGGCCAAGAGGCTGAATCAGACACATCCTTATCCTAAGCAATTAAACAAAGAGCGACAGGTGATGTGCATGCATTTCCATTTGAAAACAGTTTTCATCAGTCTTCCCAAATGGGTGGACTGAGGCAAAGACCTCCTGACATTCAGGTCAACAGATCAATAGGTAAGCAAAAGGCCAAAAGAAGGGTTTTTCCACTGAGACATTACTGGTCACACTGATATCTGTGTTTTCTGAGATGCTCCCATTTCCTTCAGCTATCCAGTACATGGCCATGTCACAGAGCTTGGAGGGGTACATATCTTGGACACAAATCCATAAGACTATTTTGGAGAGTGGCCAGAATTTAGGAAGAAAACCTGAACTTAGGAATTTAGTAGGTGTTGCACATCTATAAGACAAGCCACAGTCCATTAATAAATCGGGCAGATGAATGCTGGGAAGCTTCCTAATAGACAGGACACATCCTTGATGCATTCTCTTTTCTAATGTCTTCAACCATGGACACAGTGGAATACATAGATAAAGAAACACTCACCTTGTCAAACGACCTACTATAAAGAGTCCACACCAAACCAAAAAAAACCCGCCTTTTCCACCTATTCTCAGAAAATGAGGCAGAACCAAAAACTCACACCCACACCCACAAAGGCACCTCCTTTCCCCAAGTAGGTCTGTGACTATACAGTGTGTCCTCTGAATGGTGGGCCATACTATGTTACCCCAAAATGGCCTGTCTTGTCTCAGATCTGTTTTCTTTGGCCAACTCTGTGAAGTTGTGAGGATCCATTGGTGAGCCACTTTCTGCTTTCTCAGGAAGGGCCCCTCTTCAGAGCTTTTCTGGCATTTGGCCATCCTCACATCAGTAGGTACCAAGAAAGACTGACTCTGTCCTTGGTAAATCCAAACAAGTGAGACCACTGGGACTGGTACTGGGACTGGCTCTGTGTGCCTGGTTTCCTGGATCCCAAGTTCAGAGATTCCATCACCAAGAAAGTGAGGTAGGTCACTTCCTTCAGGAACTGAATGAGGTCACAGCCTTGGCAACCACTTTGTCCTAACAGATGCTTCCAAGGGTCCCATGAGATGGAGGCTGCACCTACTTCCTCTGACATTTTCATAAGTTAGAATGGTATATCAACCATAGGTACTGGGGAACAGCTCTCCACAGAGGCTTGGTTTGGTCCATCTTCTCTACATTAAGAAGAGAGATTCTGATTAAGACACAACCCTTTATCCTGACCATGTTTTTTTGCCATGGAAGATGACTTTTGCCCTCTCAGGTCGTTCATAGCATCCTACACATTCTCCAGGGATTATTTCTACATGGACCTTTGAGGTTCTCAGCAGGTGGAAGATCCATACATTCCTGTATTGTAATACCAACTCTGTCTCTGCTCTTCTGTAAAGTTAGATTGAGGAACAGTGTATGGTTAGGATTAATAACATGTTCAATATGGGTTAGGAATCATTCTGCTTGATGAACAATGTTATTGGAAACCTGCGATATTTACATGAAAATATAGGTGAAATATAAGTATTGAAATATAAATCTAGGTAAGATTTGAATCCTAGAAGGGAATTTGGCCTTTGAGTGGGATACTTAGCTTTGAATTATGTTCTGCACATATGTCTCAGATAAATTGATATGCAATGGCATAGATCCTTGTACCTTCGATGATTGAATGTAGAAGAGAGCATCCAGTTAAAAAAGGGATTTTTGCTAGGATTAGGAATATAGTCGGTAGGATTACGAAGAAGATTGAGTATAGAATATGGACCAAAAGTTCTTTAGCAATAGGGTTTCTGGTAGAGATTGAATATAAATGTCAGCACATGTGAAGAGTCAGTCACAATGATGAACTGGGGAAAAAAGTAGGAAAGCAGATGTGAATAGAGAGTAGGAAATCAGGCAAATTATAAAATGAGTGAGAGGTTTAGACAGTTTCAACAGGGTGAGATTGAAAATGTAGTCTTAGGAAGAAACACATATGTAATCACCAATAGGATTGACATTTGAGAGCATTAGGCAACCTGGACATGGATGTTTTTAGTAATCCATGTTCACTTTCCATTTAGGCTTTGGGACAGTCATAAGTGTGACCTTTGCATTTTGTGTCCAGAATATTACTGTGATAAAATGTATATGTAGATCAGTTGACATGCATATTTTTTCCACCATTTCTGGGAGCAATATTTTGAAGATATAGAAATTATTGTTGGGAGTACACAGAGGTGTACCATGTGTCTATCAATATATAGACAATGCATGAATAGACCATACTGTGAATAAATGATATAATTGGTTTCACTTTGAATAATGGATTGAATTGATATCTGAAAGTATACAAGAAATCTTATATTGATGTACAATCATTCATTTAAACCAGTTTTACATCTAATGGTAATATTAGTGTTATGTTTTATCATGACGGGTGTGTCAGTTTTGCTTCAAAAGTGATAATGGAAATCGAAAATAATGTGTTTGGAAAGAAGTGTCACAAAAAGAGAAGTCAAGAAACATGGAGGAATACATGTGTTCTGAAGCAAAAGTGATTGAAAGCAAAACAAATGTGTATATATTTGCTAAATTGTGGATGAAATATACATCCTATGATGTGCATTAACTGGAGAAATAGTAATGTACCAGTGTTGAATAAAAATGAACGTCAAAATACACATTATATCACATAGGAATCTTCTTGCATTGATGTTAAACTGGGTCAGTTACTGTATAAATATTAGAATTTTATTTTGGTGTTATAATACAATTTATTTTAGCACTAGCATGCCACAGAATGTAGAAGAAAGAGCAATGGATTTTTAGTTATAACACTAATAATCTAGCATTTAATGATTATTTTGGGGAGTCTAGAATTTACATAAGGCTATGCAACATAATTTTTTGTATTTAACATTCATAAAATCTTGGAATTTTGGTAATATTTCTCCTTTTTTTATTTTTTCAGTTGTTGATAGACCTTCATTTTATTTATTCGTATGTGGTGCTGAGAATATAACCCACTGCCTCACACATGCTAGACAAGCATGTTAACACTGAGTCACAAACCCAGCCCCTCCACTTTTATCTTTTCATCAAACACTCCTCTCCCTCTTCTTTACTCACTTTCTTCCTCATTTTCCCCCTTCTCTCTCTTCCTTTTTCATTTTCCCTCCATAAGTATTTTTCTCTCATAGCATTACAAACAGTACTATGCTATGAAATTTACATTTAAAACTGTTTTTTATAGTCATTCTTTTCTTGAGAAAATTTAAAAATTATAACCACCTGATAAATATATTACAATACATTTATTATGCATATGTATCTATATTCATGCATATGTGTTACATATATATATATATATATATATATATATATATATATATATATATACATATATATTTAAAAGTACTTTGATTAGCCTGTTAGAAATAATATAGACCAAGTCTTTCTTAATTCTCAAGTCTTCCAGAATTAACATCTTACAGTGAAAATCAAATAAACATATTTAAGTAAACAGGTATCATTCTTATTTATCAATACTGATAATTTAAGGTTTTTATATCACATTTAGCTGTAATATGGCATATTAACTCTTTTGAATTAGAGAATTTTTTTTTGAACAACCTATTATTTAAGGACCATATGCACTGACATTTTAAATGGCTTTCTTGTGATTTCACTTTCTATCAATTGCATATTAATTGCCAAATACTTATTTTAGTAATTTTCATATTCATAATTGATATAAAGTCAATTGATTAATTCTTTTTGTAAGGAGTTACTAATTACAGTAGGGACAGTATTAATAATTCTAAATCTTTATAAAAATGGTACAAAAATATTTTCATGCAAAATTATGTATAATTGCATGCTCTAAATGTTTGATTGTTGATACATATAATAAAGAGCTTTTGATGAGTCTCTTCCCCAGTAAAACAGAAAATGCAAAGATATAGTTGGGTATGTATGTCCAAACAAACATATGGAAAAATACACATTATCATCTAGAAACTATTAAATAAAAGATGAAAAGAACAATCCAACACATTGTACCAACTTGTCAGATGAGGTAGTATTCTGGAAGAATAGCCTAAGTCTAGACCTGGTCCATGACAAAATATTCACAAAAAAATAAAATATGAAAAATATAGGAAATGCTATGAGTTTTTCTTGAAGGTAAGTGGATTATCCTTTAATCTCAATTATGTGCATTTTTAAAAGCCAGTTTTCTGGTAAAATAAATTTGTGATAGTTACAAGTACACAAAACAAAGTTTCTGCTTAGCAAAATGAATGCATCTCAACTCTTTTTTAGCTGATTTCTTCCCACTCAACTTTAAACCTTTATTTATTTATTTTTTATTGGTTGTTCAAAACATTACAAAGCTCATCCTATATCATCTTTCATACATTTGACTCAATTGGGTTATGAACTCCCAATTTTCCCCAAATACGAGTTGCAGAATCACATCGGTTACACATTCACATTTTTACATGATGTCATATTAGTGACTGTTGTATTCTGCTATATTTCCTATCCCCTACTATCCCCTACTATACCCCCTCCCATCCCCTCCCATCTTCTTTCTCTACCTCATCTGCTGTTGTTCACTTCTCTCCCTTGCCCCACCTTTCCCCAATTTTCCCTACCCCATTGTTTGAAGATGCTATCCTACTTCCATTGCATGCTTTTAGCCCCTTTTTCAAATATAAGAAAGTTGTAATTTTGAGGATTGGTTTCTGTGTCCTCTATTCTGTACCATTGTTCCACCTGCCTATTTTGTTACTAGTACCACGCTGTTTTTGTTACTATTGCTTTTAGTACAGTTTGAACTCTGGTATCACTATACCTCCAGATTCATATTTTCTGTTTAGAGTTGCTTTTGCTATTCTGGGTCTTTTGTTTTTCCATCTTCTAAGATCTTCTTCTCTCTCTCTCTTTAGGGTTCTGTAGTTTTCAGTATATAAAACTTTCACGTCTTTTGTTAGGTTGATTCCCAAGTATCTTATTTTATTTGAGGATATTGTGAATGGAGTGGTTTTCCTCATTTCCATTTCAGAAGTTGTGTTGCTGACATACAGGAATGCCTTTCATTTATGCGTGTTAATTTTATATTCTGCCACTTTGCTGAATTCATTTATTAACTCTAGCCGTTTCATTGTAGACCCTTTGGGGTCTGTTAAATATATTTTCATGACATCTGCAAATAGCGATAATTTAAATACTTCTTTTCCTATTTTTATGCCTTTAATTTTTTTTGTCTGTCTAATTGTTCTGGCTAGTATTTCAAGAACTAAATTGAATAGAAGTGGTGATAGAGGGCATCCCTGTTTTGTTCCAGATTTTAGAGGGAATGCCTTCAGTTTTTCCACATTCAGGATGATGCTAGCCTGAGGTTTAGCATATATAGCTTTTACAATGTTGAGGTAAGTTCCTGTTATCCCTAGTTTTTCTAGTGTTTTGAACATAAAGTGATGCTGAACTTTGTCAAATGTTTTTTCTGCATCTATTGAGATGATCATATGGTTCTTGTCTTTATGTCTATTGATGTGGTGAATGGCATTTATTGATTTCCGTATATTGAACAAGCCTTGCATCCCACGGATGAATCTTACTTGATCATGGTGCACAATTTTTTTGATATGCTTTTGTATTCGATTCGCCAGGATTTTATTGACAAGTTTTGCATCGAAGTTCATTAGAGATATTGGTCTGTAGTTTTCTTTCTTTGAAGTGTCTTTGTCTGGTTTCAGGATCAGGGTGATTTATCCTCATAGAATAAATTTGGAAAAGCTCCTTCCTTTTGTTTTTCTTGAAATAGCTTGAAAAATATTGGTATTAATTCTTCTTTAAAGGTTTTGTAGAACTCCGCTGTATACCCATCCGGTCCATGGCTTCTTTTGGTTGGTAGTTTTTGATGGCTTCTTTCATTTCTTCCTTTGTTATTGGTCTGTTTAAATTGCGTGTGTCTTCCTGACTCAATCTGGGCAGATCTTATGACTTAAAAAATTCATCAATATCTTCACTATCTTCTATTTTATTGGAATATAGTGTTTCAAAATACTTTCTAATTATCTTCTGTATTTCTGTAGTGTCTGTTGTGATATTGCCTGTTTCATCCCGTATGTTAGTAATTTGAGTTCTCTCTCTTCTTCTCTTCATTAGCATGGCTGTGGGCCTGTCAATCTTATTTATTTTTTCAAAGAACCAACTTTTAGTTTTATCAAATTTTTTAATTTTTTTTGTTTCAATTTTGTTGATTTCTGCTCTAAATTTAATTATTTCTTGTCTTCTACTACATTTGCTGTTGTTTTGCTCTTCCTTTTCTAGGTATTTGAGGTGTAGTGTGAGTTCATTTATTTGTTGATTTTTTTCTTTTTTTGAGGAAAGAACTCCAAGAAATGAACTTCCCTCTTAAACTGCTTTCATTGTGTCCCATAGATTCTGGTATGTTGTGTCTGTATTGTCATTTGTCTCTAAGAATTTTTTTTATCTCCTCCATTATGTCTTCTGTAACCCATTGATCATTCAGTAGCATGTTGTTCATTTTCCATGTGATGTAGGATTTTTCCTTACTTCTTTCATCATTGATTTCCAGTTTCATTCCATTATTATCAGATATAGTGCATGGTATAATCTCCATGCTTTTATATTTACTAAGAATTGCCCTATGGCATAATATATGGTCTATCTTTGAGTAGGATCCATGTGAAACTGAGAAGAACGTGTATCCACTTGATGATGGCTGATATATTCTATATATGTCGTTCAAGTCTAGGTTACAAATTGTGCTGTTGAGTTTGATAGTTTCTTTATTCAGTTCTTGTCTAGAGAATCTGTCTAATGCCGAGAGTGGTGTCTTGAAGTCACCCATAATTATTGTGTTGTAGTCTATTTGGCTATTGAACTTGAGGAGAGTTTGTTTTATGAACATTGCAGCTCCATTGCTTGGTGCATACAAATTCATAATTGTTATGTCTTGTTGGTGGATGGTTTCTTTTAACAGAATATAGTGTCCTTCTTTATCCCTTTTGATTAACTTAGGTTTGAAGTTGATTTTATTCCACATGAGTATGGCCACTCCTTCTTGCTTCTGAGGGCCATGTGAGTGGTATGATTTTTCCCAACCTTTTACCTTCACCCTGTGTATGTCTTTTCCTATCATATGAGTCTCCTTAAGG
This sequence comes from Callospermophilus lateralis, assembly GCF_048772815.1. NCBI lineage: Eukaryota > Metazoa > Chordata > Mammalia > Rodentia > Sciuridae > Callospermophilus > Callospermophilus lateralis. The sequence continues at coordinate 625,254 of NW_027513937.1, forward strand.
CAGCATATTGTTGGATTTATTTTTTTTGATCCAGGTTACTAGCCCATTCTCTTGATTGGTGAATATAATCCATTAACATTTAAGGTTACAATTGAAATATGATTTGTTCTTCCAATCATGTTTATTTATTTATTATGTTTTAGTTTGGCTAGTTTTTACTTTTTTGGTTATTTTCCTCCCCCTTTACTGAGATACCTCCTGCTGTTAGTTTTCGGCACTATTTATCAATTCCTCTTCTTGTAGTATTTTGCTCAAAATGCTTTGCAGTGCTGGTTTTCTGGCTGCGAATTCTTTTAGCTTTTGTTTATTGTGAAAGACTTTAATTTCGTTTTCAAATCTGAACCTTAATTTTGCTGGATACAGTATTCTTGGTTGGAATCCATTATTTTTCAGCATTTGAAATACATTGTTCAAGGATCTTCTCGCTTTCAAAGTCTGTGATGAAAAATCAGTCATTAACCTAATTGGTTTTCCCCTGAATGTAATCTGCCTCCTTTCTCTTATAGTGTTTAATATTCTCTCCTTGTTCTGTATGTTGGCTATCTTCATAATTATATGTCTTGGAGTTTGTCTATTATGATTTTGAATGTTTGGGGTCCTGTAGGCTTCCAGGATTTGACAATCCGATCCATCTTTCATCTCTGGGATGTTTTCTAGAATTATTTTATTTAATATGTTTTCCATTCCTTTGGTTTGAATCTCTATGCCTTCTTCTATCCCAATGACTCTCATTTTTTATGACATCCAATATCTCTTGAATAGATTGCTAGTGGGATTTAAGCCTCTTTTCTGTGTTGATTATATTCTTTTCAAGTTGATAAACTTTGTCTTCATTATCTGATATTCTGACTTCTGCTTGATCTAGTCTATTTGTAATATTCTCGTTTGAGTTTTTAATTTGGTTAATACTTTCCTGCATTTCTAGTATTACTGTTTGATTTCTTTTAAGATCTCTATCTCCTGGTAAAGCTCGTTGTTTGCCATTTGAGTTTGTTTGTTTAATTCATTTTCAAAATATACTTTTTTTGCTTGGACTTGCTGCCTCATGTCTTCTCTAATATTCCTTTCCATCTGAGTTAGGAATGCCTTAAGTTCTTTCCCTATCTCTGTTTCTGATGCTTCTAGGTCCTCCTGTAGAATTAAGTTGTCCTGCATTGTTTGTACTCCTTTCTTTCCCTTGTTTTTTCATGATGCTCATGTTACTTTCCAGCTCTATTTGATTGCTGTGTTTCTGTTTTATTCTATAGATTTGTTTCGGTGTTGTGTATCTCTGTTGTCTCTCCTTTGTGTTGGTAGACTATGCCTGCTAAAGTGGATTCCACTTGTAGGGAATTCCGAAGGCCGAGCTCCAGTGACGTCACCCCTCTGCTTTGGCGGGCCCAGGCTCCTTGCCGAAATGTTCGAATACGGGGATGGAACTGGACTGTCTCCAGTTGGTTTCAGCTCTAGGTCACTGGCGGGTGGGCAATCACTACCCACCCAGTGGCGCAGTCGGTCTCCTGCGCGCCGGTGTTCTCCAGACGCCCAGTCACGCGGACAGCAGGTGGACTGTCACCTGCGCTTCTGTGTTCTCCAGCTTCCCAGTCACAAGAGCCTGGCTTCTAGTCCCCTGGTTTCTCCTGCTAGTCCTGGTTTCTCCTGCTAGACTAGATTTCCCCTGAGTGATGCTTCTCTGCAGTTCAATCTGTATTCTGGGACTGTCATTTGTTGGGTGTGGAGGGTGTCTATTGGAACCCAGACACTCTATTGTTTTGAGGATCAGTCAGACCGGATCTCCGGTTGCACATTTGGCTCGTTTTTCAGACCCAATTACCAGATCTCAGTGCTAAAAATCTTTCTTATAGGTTTTGGTGCACCCCCATTTTGCTGTAAGTTCTTAACAAGATAGTTTTTTGTGGTTCTATCTCGTTATTCACCTGTGCAGTGGCGCGTTACACTGGGTGTGATGCACTCTATTCGAGGCCATCAGGCAATGATGAAATATTATGCTTTGTATGCAGCATTTACTGAAGTTAGTTTTCAGTATTAGGAAACAAATATGTATTTCAGGTGAATGAATAATCTGAATTTCTGAGAATAATCTTGTGAAAAGTTGATTATAAATCCACATACGTGAATATGAATGATTTTAGGGAGTGTATAATAAGACACATATATTTCATATTTTGAAAAATCTGGAGAGTGATATATATATATATATATATATATATATATATATATATATATATACACACAGAAACACACTCACAGACATTAAAAAGTAGCAATATATATGCCAATCGAAATTCAAAATGAAATATATATCCTTCACATATCCAAAAAAATACATTTTACTGAAAATGGATTTATGTATAATGTTGTTCAACTAGGAGGCTCACCCATAGGTTGAAATTTCAGTTCCAAAAGGGTTTAGGAGGAGTGATCTCTTCTCACAATTTGTATCTGCCAAGTCAGCCACCTCAGAAGAAAGTCTGTGTGATACCAGGTAGTATTCTATATGAGCATATAAAAATACATGTGCTGAATAGGTGACAGAGAAAGGGGAGAGGAATTCACATATTTGTTAACGTTAAAAACACATGGAGAAATATTTCAATAAACATTGACTATATTTATAACTCCAACCCCATATAATGCAAAAGGGAAGTCCAAGTATACACCATGCCTTCTCTGAACTGTTTGTATTTCCATTCTGTTAGGGTTACTATTCTCCATCATATTAGGATTAGTAGTCAGAGTCTAGTAGGTTATGGATTAGTGTCAGAGATTCAGTATTTCGAATAGAAAATAGGAAAATAAACCCATTGTGTTTGCAAATATGTGTGATACAAAAATCTTCCCACTCTCATTCAGAACAATGCCTTGACATTACCTTCTCCCCTAATAAGACACAATTAGAGGAGAAGAGTTAGAAAATCTGTGAATACATATCTGGAATGGAATATTCTCGGTGTTCACAAGCTTGGAGGTGGTAGAGGAGTTTCCAAAAGTAAGGGACAGGGTAAACACTCCACAAACATGGAGCTCTGCAGGCCTAAAGACATATTGAGAAACTGCCTCTGAGTTTGGGCACTTAAACTGTATGTTGTGGTCCGAAGCTTTAGCTTCCTCTATAGTGAGAGCATCAAAACTGGTCTGCATCTATGTGACCTGGGAGACATGGTATCTTATTTTCCAATGAACATGAGGCAGCAGTGCTGAATTCTCACTTTGTAGGTAAACTGTGGCAACTGGAGTCTAAGGGTCAATCTGTGTGGACTGTGAAGCTAATTGATCATGCTCTACTTTTCTTAGTAGAGCACTGGGAGTTTGTTATTTGCTTCACAATACAAGGAGTTCAACTTGGTCAGAGTGCTGGAGGGAGTTCTGTCACATGTGGTGCCTCAGGGTCTGCAGGAGAATGCACCAGTCAGGCTTCTATTTCACATAGTTTGACCCCTTGACCATAGCATCCTGATTCTGAACATTGCCCTGAAACCTCTCCATATAACAAGATGCCTTTACATATAAGGGTCTGCTTGCTGCACCATGTCAGTTACAAGCCATTTGGAAGCCAATGGCAGATCTACATGGCCCCAACACAGATGTTTTATCACACACCTGCCCACCACTGTTCTAGGCCCACTACTCAGCAGGCTCCAACTTACTGGCATCTCTGTTCTACACCATTTTTAAGAAACGCAGTCAATCAAGGCACTGTCTGGTATACTCATGATCAGCAAATGGACATCAAAAAGTTCTCCAGTGCCACCTGGTCATGAAAATTTCAAAAATTCCATGGTATTTCTCTAGCCATTTTTCAAGGATGAAGTTGGAGGCACTATGATTTTCAATTCACTCAGGAACCTTTAAATGTTGAGGAAGCTCATTTCAATGAAAGCTCTGGAGAACACTCACAGGCAAGGCTTCCCAAAGGGTCGCCAAAAGGTCACATGAAGCCAGGCCCATTGAGGTCTGCAATGTGAGATCATGTGTGTTTTGCCTCTCAACTATGGCTGCCAAGTCTTTCAGAATAAAATCATGTGATATTCTGGCTGAGATTCCTCGTGCCTTGTGGAAAGCCTTTCTGGGCACAGATCTCAGTTTCAAAGGGCGACTGTCATTCATGGCCTCCTAAAATCCCAACACAACTCATGGCAATAATTCTCTGAGGTCAGTTCCAGAACTCAGTCTCTAAAGGGAATCACACCAGAGTTCAAGACCAGGTGGAGCCAGTCATCTTTTTCAACCGCCACACAATCTTCCAAAATTAAAACCCAAACACTCCCACAAGGCCCTCATCTTCTTCCATATAGATACTCATTATAAACTCTGGCTGGAGGTTTCCATGAGGGATGCAGAACAAGATAGTGTCCAAAGTTAGCTCCCTTGCCCCTCATTTGCCTAAAGTCGGGGTGGCCTGAACACCTTCCTGTGAACCTGGAGTGATCAAATAGTGTGCCGTTAATACTGCTCTGCTTCTCCAATTTGAGGATGACTGACTGTGGGGTTTAGATTCTTTATGTGAATTGGAAGCATGAGAAAATGCAAGCACCTTTGGGCTTGCCTCTCCTTGGCTTTAAAGAATGCATTTGACCCAAAGAATCCCTCTTCTCACTTGATGGAGGTCAGGAACCTTACAGAGGAAGGCAAGAGACTTCATCCGCAATGACTGCTCTTTTGATCATTTTGGTTTTGGATGAACACATGGGATCCATCAGGTGCTGAGAATCTAACCACAGACTCACACAGGGCCAAGAGGCTGTTTCAGACAAATCCATTTCCAAAGCAATTAAGCAAAGAGCTACAGGTGATGTCCATTCATTTCCATTTGAAAACTTTTTTCTTCAGGCTTCACAAAGAATTGGCCTGTGGTAAATACCTTCCTGATATTCAGGGCAACAGAACAATAGGTAAGCAAAAAGCCCAAATCAGGGTTTCTCCACTGAGACTTTCCTGGTCACACTAGCTACCCACTACATGGCCATATAACAGAGCTTTTAGGTGGTAAATATCTTGGACACAAAACCATGAAGCTATTCTGCAGAGTGTCCAGAATTCAGAAAGAAAACAGAAACTTATGAAGATATCAGGTGTTGCCCTTTGATAACAAAAGCCACAGTCCATTTATAAATTGGGCAAGATGAATGCTGGGAAGCTTTCTACTAGACAGGACACATCCTTTGATGCATTCTTATTTCTAATGTCTACAACCACGGACACAGTGGGATACACAGACATAGAAGCACTCGCATTGCAAAACGACTAACTAGAAACAGTCCACGCCAATCCAAACAAACAGTCTTTCCTACCTATTCTCAGAACATGAGACAAGACCATGAACATACACCCACACCCACAAAGGCACCACCTTTGCTCCAAGTAGTTCTGTGATTACCCAGAGTGTCCTCTGAATGGTGGGCCATACTATATTCCCCCCAAATGGCCTGTCGTGTCTCAAATCTGGTCTCCTTGGCCAATTCTGTGAAGTTGTCATTAGCCATGGGTGAGCCACTACCTGCTTTCTCAGGAAAGGCCCCTCTTCAGAGCTTTTCTGGCATTTGAACATCCTCACATCTGTAGGCACTAAGAAAGACTGACTCTGTCCTTCGTAAATTGAAGCAAGTGAGACCACTGGGCCTGGGACTGCGACTGGCTCTGGGTGCCATTCTTCCTGGATCCCAAGTTCAGAGAGTTCCATCACAAAGGAAGTGAGGTGAGGTCACTTCCTTCAGAAACTGAATGAGGTCACTGCTTTGGCAACAACTTTGTCCAAATAGTTACTTCTAAGGGCCCATGAGATGGAGGCTGTTCCTACTTTCTGTAACACTTTCAAAAGTTAGAATGGTATATCAACCATAGGCACCTGGGAACACCTCTTCACACAGGCCTGGTTTGGTCTATCTTCTATACCTTAAGTTGATAGAGGCTGATACAGACACATCCCTTCATCCTCACCAGGTTGTTTGCCATGGAAGATGACTTTTGCTCTCTCGGGAACTTCACAGCTGCCTACATCTTCTCCAGGGATTATTTCTACATGGACCTTTGATGTTCTCAGCAGGTGGAAGATTCCCTACATTCCGGTATTTAAAGAGAAACTCTGTCCCTCCTCTTCTGTAAAGTTAGATTGAGGTAACAGTGTATATTTAGGGTTAATAACATGTTCGATTTGGGTTAGGAATCTCTCTGCCGGATGAATAATGGTATTGGGAACCTGTGATATTTACAAGAATATATAGGTGAAATATAAGTATGAAAACAGAAATGTAGGTAAGATATGAAGCCAGAAGGGCATTGGGCCCTTGAGTGGGATACTTAGGTTTGAATTATGTTCTGCACATGTGTCTCAGATGAATTGATATAAAATGGCATAGGACCTTTTACCTTGAATGATTGATTGTTGAAGAGAACATCGAGTTAAAAAGTGATAGTCAGTAGGATTAGTAAGATAGTCAGTAGGTTTATAAAGAAGAGTGAGTATAGGATTTGGACCAAAAGTTCTTTAGCAATAGAGTTTCGGGTAGAGAGTGAATGTAAATGTCAGCATATGTGAAGTATGAGTCACAATGATGAACTAGGGAAAATATGTAGGAAAGCAGATATCAATAGAGATATTAGGAAATCAGGCAAAGTGTAAAGTGAGTGATAGAATTAGACATTTGCAACAGGCTTGAGGTTGAATATATAATCTTAGAAAGAAACAAATATGTAGTCATCAATAGGATTGACATTTGAGAGCATTAGGTAACCAGGACATGGTTGTTTTTGGTAATCCATGCTCACTTTCCATTTAGGCTTTGATACAATCATGAGTTTGACCTTTGCTTTTTGTGTCCAGAATATTACTGTGATAAAATGTATATATAGATAAGGTGACATCAGTATTTCTTCCACCATTTCTGGGAGCAATATTTTGAAGAGGTACAAATTAGTAATGGGGGGACAAATAGGTGTGCACTGTGTTTATGAATATAGAGATAATGCATTAATAGACCATACAGTGAATAAATAACATAACTGGTTCCAACTTTAAATAATGGATTGAATTGAAATGTGAAAATATACAGGAAATTTTATATTGATATGCATACATTCATTCCAACCAGTTTTACATCTAATGGTAATATTAATGTTATAGTTTATCATGAAGAGTGTGTGAGTTTAGCTTCAAAATTGATTATGGAAATCAAAAATAATGTGTTTGGAAAGAAGTCTCATGAAAAGACCAGTCAAGTAACATGGAAGAATTCATGTGTTCTGAAGCAGGAAGTGAAACAAATTCTTATTAATTTGCTAACTTGTGGATGAAATATATGTCCTATGATGTGCAAAAACTGAAGAAATACTAATGTACCAGTGTTGAATTAAAATAAAGGTCAAAATAGACATTAAGTCCCATAGGAATCTACTTGCATTGATGTTAAACTGGGTCTGTTACTGTAAAAATATTAGGATTTGTAAGCACCATTGATTGAAGTTAGTTCTCATACTGGGAAACAAATATGTATTTCAGGTAGATGAATATTTCTGAGAATAATCTTGTGAAAAGTTGATTATAAATCCACATACATGAATATGAATGAATTGATGGAGTGTATATAAGAGACATATATTTCATATTTTAAAAAATCTGGAGAGTGTGTGTGTGTGTGTATATATATATATATATATATATATATATATATATATATATATACAGAAAAACACAAAAATACATTAAAAAGTATCAATATATATGCCAAACGTAATTTATCAGTAATATATATCATCCACAGATGAAAATATATTTATTTTACTGAACATGGATTTATGTATAAATTGTTCTACTGGGAAGCTCACCCATAGTTTTAATTTTCAGTTCCACCAGCGTTTACGAGATCTCTTCTCACAACTTGTTTCTGCCCAGTCAGCCAACTCAAAAAAATGTACGTGTGAGACCATGTAGGATTCTATATTTGCATATAAAAATACATGTGCTGAGTAGGCTGCATAGAAAGGAAGACAGGAATTTACATATGTGTTAACATTAAAAACACATGGAGGACTATTTCAATTAAAAATTGAGTAGATTTAGAATACCTACCCTCTATCATGCAAAAAGGAAGTCCAACAATACACCATGCCTGCTGTAAACTGCTTGTATTTTCATTCTGTTTGGGTATTTTTCTCCATCATATTAGGATTAGTAGTCAGAGTCTAGTAGGGTATGAGATAGTGTCAAGAATTCAGTATTTCAAATGGAAAATTGTAAAATGAATCAATGTGTATGCAAATGTGTGCTACACAAAAATTTTCCCACTCTCATTCAGAACAATGCCTTGACATTACCTTCACCCCAAGTAAGACACATTTAGAGGAGAAGAGTTAGACAATCTTTGAATGCATATCTGAAATGAAAAATGTTCAGGAGTTCACAACCTTGGAGTTGGTAGAGGAGTTTCCAAAAGTAAGGGAAAGTGTAAAATCTCCACAAACATGGAGATTTACCAGCCTAAAGACTTCTGGAGAAACTGCCTCTAGGTTGGGCACTTGAAATATATGTTGTTGTCAGGAGCTTTAGCTTCCTTTCTAGTGAGACAATCAAAGCTTGGTCTGCACATCTGTGACCTGGAGGACATGGTTTATAATTCTCCAATGAACATGAAGCAGCAGTGTTGATTTCTCTCTTTGTAGGTAAACTATGGCCACTGGGTCTAAGTGTCTCCCCATGTAGACTGCTAAGCCATTAGGTCATCCTCCACTTTTCAAAACGTTTCTTGATACTGCACTCGGAGTTTGGTATTTGCTTCATGAAATACAAGGAGTTCAACTGGGACAAAGGGCTGGAGGAAGTTCTTTCACGTGTGGTGGGTCAGGGTCTGCAGGAGAATGCACCAACAGGGCTTGTATACCACATAGGTTGCTCCCTTGACCATAGAAACCTGATTTTGAACATTGCCCTGAAACCTCTCTATATAACCAGATGTCTTTACATACAGGATCTGCTGGCTGCACCATGTCAGTCTCAAGCCATTTGGAAGCCAATGGCAGATCCACATGACCCCACCACAGATGTTTTATCACACACTTGCTCACCCCCGCTCTGGGCCCATTACTCAACAGGCTTCAAATGACTGGCATCTCTTTTCTACACCATTTTCATGAAAACCAGTCAATCAACACACTGTCTGGTACACTCATGAACAGCAACTGGACATCCAAATGTTCTCCAGTGCCACCTGGTCAAGGAAATTTCAAAAATTTCATGGTATTTATCTAGCCAATTTTCAAGGATGAAGTTGGAGACACTGTGGGTTTCAATTCATTCAGAAATTATTTAATGGTGAGGAAGCTCATTTCAATGAAAGCTCTGGAGAACTGTCACAGGCAAGGCTTCCCAAAGAGTGGCCAAAAGGTCACATGAAGCAAGGCCCATTGAGGTCTACAATTGAGGTCCATGTGTGTTTTGACTATCAAATATGTCTGACAAGTTTTTCAGAATAAAATTGTGTGATATCCTCCTGAGATTCCCAGTGCTCTGTGGAAAGCGACACTGGGCCTAGATCTCAGTTTCCAAGGGTGACTCTCATGCGTGGCCTCCTAAATCCCAACACAATTCATGGCAATATTTCTCTGAGGTAAGTTCCAGAACTCAGTCTCTAAGGGGAATGACACCATAGTTCAAGCCCATTTGGATCCAGTCATCTCTTCCAACCGCCACACGAATGACCACAATTAAAACCAAAACACTCCCACATGGCCCTCATCTTGTTAAATATAGATACTCATCATAAACTCTGGCTGGAGGTTTCCATGCGGGACGCATCCCAAGACAGTGTCCAAAATATTCTCCCTTGCCCCTCATTTGCCTAAAGTCAGGGTGGCCTGGACACCCTTCCTGTGAACCAGAAGTGATCAAATAGGCCTGCCGTTAATACTGCTCTGCTTCTCCAATTTGAGCACTATTGACTCTCAGGTATAGATTTTTTTATGTGATTTGGAGTCACGAGAAAACACAAGCACCTCTGCAGGACTTTGAAAAACTCATTTGACCAAAAGGATCCCTGTCTCACTTGATAGAGGTCAGGTACCTAACAGAGGAAGGCAAGAGACTCATCCACAATTACTGAATTTTTGCCATTATGGTTTTGATTGCACACATGGTATCTATCTTTAGATCCATCATGTGCTGAAAATTTAAGCCACAACCTCATACAGGGCTAGGAGGCTGATTCAAACACATCCCTTTCCAAAGCAAAGAACCACAAGTTATTCCCATTTATTTCCACTTTAAAACTGTTTTATTCAGGCTTCACAAAGGGGTGGCCTGAGGCAAAGACCTTCCTGACATTCAGGGCAACAGAACAATAGGTAAGCAAATGAACCAAAATATGGGTTCTTCACTGAGCGTTTACTGGTCACAATGATGTCTGAGTTTTCTAAGATGTTCCCATTTCCTATAGCTATCAAGTACATGGCCATGTCACAGAGCTTGGGGGTGGTATGTATCTTGGACACGAAACTATGAGGCTATTCTGGAGAGTGGCCAGAATTCAGGAAGAAAACAGGAACTTAGGAAGTTAGTAGGTGTTGCCCATCCATAAGGAAAGCCACAGTCCATTCATCAACTAGGCCTGATGAATGCTGGAAAGTTTTCCACTAGACAGGACACATACATTGATACATTCTCTTTTCGAATGTCTACAACCATGGACAGAGTGGGATACACAGACATAGAAGCACTCGCCTAGTCAAACGACTTTCTAGAAACAGTCCACTCCAATCAAAACAACAGCCTTTCCTACCTATTCTCAGAACATGAGACAAAACCACAAACTCACACCCACACCCACAAAGGCACCTCCTTAACTCAAGTAGGTCTGTGACTATCCGGAGTGTCCTCTGAATAGTGGGCCATACTATGTTCCCCTAAAATGGCCTGTACTGTCTCAGATCTGGTCTCCTTGGCCAACTCTGTGAAGTTGTCAACAGCCAGCGTTGAACCACTACCTGCTTTCTCAGTAAAGGCCCCTCTTCAGAGCTCTTCAGGCATTTGGCAATCCTCATATCAGTAGGTACCAAGGAAGACTGACTCTGTCCTTGGTAAATCCAAACAAGTGAGACCACTGGGATTGGGACTTGGACTTGCTCTCGGTGCCTGGCTTCCTGGATCCCAAATTCAGAGATTTCCATCACCAGGAAAGTGAGGTGAGGTCACTTCCTTCAGGAACTGAATGAGGTCACTGCCTTGGCAACCACTTTGTCCTACCAGATTCATCCAAGGTTCCCATGAGATGGAGGCTGCCACTACTTCCTGTGACACTTTCACAAGTTAGAATGGTATATCAACCATAGGCACCTGGGAACAGCTCTCCACACAGGCATGGTTTGATCAATCTTCTCTACATTAAGAAAGGAGAGGCTGATTCAGACACATCCCTTAATACTGACCAGGTTGTTTGTCATGGAAGATGACTTTTGCTCTATTAGGTCCTTCATAGCTGCCTGCAACTTCTCCAGGGTATCATTTCTGCTTGTACCTTTGATGTTCTCAGCAGGTGGAAGAGCCCCTACATTACTGTATTGTAAGACAAACTCTCTCCCGGCTCTTCTGTACAGTTAGTTTGAGGGTACAGTGTATGGTTAGAGTAATAACAGGTTTGATTTAGGTTAGAAATCATACTGAGGAATGAACAATGGTATTGGGAACTCGCGATATTTACGAGAATATATAGGTGAAATATAAGTATGAAAACAGAAATCTAGATAAGGTTTGAATCCAAGAAGGGCATTGGGCTGTTGATTGGGATACTTAGCTTTGAATTATATTCTGCACAGATGTCTCAGATAAATTGATATACAATGGCATAGGACCTTGTACCTTGGATGATTGATTGTCAAAGAGAATTTCCAGTCAAAAAGGGATAGTCGGTAGGATTAGGAAGATAGTTGGTAGGTATAGAAAAAAGAGTGAGTATAGGATTTCGAACAAAAGTTCTGTAGCAATAGGGTTTCGGATAGAGAGTGAATGTAAATTTCAGCACATGTAAAGAGTCAGTCACAATGATGAACTCAGGAAAATATGTATGAAAGCAGATATCAATGGAGACATTAGGAAATCAGAAAAAGCATAAAGTGAGGGTTAGTATTAGTCATTTTCAACAGGGTTGAGTTTGAATATATAATCTTAGAAAGCAACAAATATGTAGTCACCAATAGGATTGATTTGTGAGCATTAAGCAACCTGGAAATGGATGTTTTTAGAAATCCATGCTCACTTTCCATTTAGGATTTGGTGAAAGGTTAATAAGATAGGTACTTGTCACTTCCTGTTTTTCTGTATGCTTAACAAAACACTGTTGAAACCTTGAGGACTGTTTGCTAATTTTTTCCCCAGAATGTGCTGTCCCCGACTGCCAAACAGAGAATGTACACCCTCACCTGTTTGCCCGCAAACCGCCCACTCGCCCTGACCCATCAATAAGCTTCCCTCCCTGCCCTCTTCAAGGAAAGTATATAAGCTCTGCTTAAGCTGTTCTCATTGCTCTCTGCTCTATTCAAGTGAGCACTGAGCCCCAGATTGCTAGACTCCCAATAAACCCAGGGTAACTTTTGATGTGGAGGGGACCCCAGTAAACTTTGAAGTGGATACAGGGGCAGTATACTTAGTCCTTAAGGCCCCACTGGGCCCTCTATCAAATAAAAGCTCTCTAGTTCAAAGTGCTAACACCAGTAAATATGGGAATTAGACAACTAAGAAAACCATGGACATGAGGAAAGGAAAAATCCATCACTCCTTCCTAATAATCCCAGAATGCCTGGCCCCATTGATGGGCAAAGATCTGCTCACCAAGCTCCGGGCCAAAATGACTTTTAACCATGAAGGCCCCAAAATGATATTTCTAAATCCTTTAGTATAAACTCCTATATTCACGGCTTTAAATATGTCAGTAGAAGATGAACAGCAACTCTTCACACCCCCCAAGACTGATCAAACAGGCAAGCTACCCCAGAAATGGATAACAGATTACCCAGATGCCTGGAAAAAAACTGCTGGGTTAGGACTAGCCATGAAACAACCTCCAAAAACAGTGGAGTTCAAAACCTCAGCCTCCCCAATCAATGTCAAAAAATATCCTCTGAGCAAAAAAGCTAAAGATGGGATAAGGCCCCATATTCAGAAATATCTGGCCTTAGGGTCCTAAGGCCTTGTCAATCATCCTAAAACACTCCCCCGCTACCAGTATAGAAAGCCAGGAGCCGGGGACTATCCCCCATTAAAGACATAAGAGAGACCTACAACAGAGTGTAGGACATTCACCCCAGTGTACCTAATCCGTACAATCTGCTTATCACTCTGAACCCTTAGAGGAAATGGTATACTGTTCTGGACTTAAAAGATGCTTTCTTTTGCTTGCCTCTGCATAAATATAGTCAGTTGCTGTTTGCTTGCTAGTGGGTAGACCCAGAAACTGGAACGTGTGGTCAACTAACTTGGACTAGACTCCCCAAAATGGTTGAAAAACTCCCCCACTCTCTTTGATGAAGCCCTCCAAAGAGATCTCAACAGCTTCAGAACTACGCACCCCGAAGTCACCCAGCTTCAATACGTGGATGATCTGCTACTGGCACCCAACACCAAGGATATCTGTGAATCTGGGACCCAAGCAGTATTATGTGAGCTTCCTCAACTCGGGTATAGAGCTTCTTCCTAAAAGGCCCAAATTTGCCAGCAAGAAGTAATCTTCCTGGGCTATTCCTTTAGGGGCAGTAAACGATGGCTCACTGAGCCCAGAAATCAAACGGTTGTGCAGAAACCACCCCCATCTAACAGCAGACAACACAGAGAGTTTCTTGGGACTGCTGGGTTTTGCAGGTTAAGGATTCCTGTGTTTGGGTCCTTAACTTCTCATTTACACCCGCTGTTAAAGGAGATGCCCAATTCTAATGGACCCCTGAGATCCAGCAAGCTTTTGATAATATCTAAGGACACTGACACTGTACTCCTCAACTTCACTGAGCAAAGCCTGAAATTTCAGAAAGCCCTACACTACGTTAAAAATGTACATCAGTTCACTCACCTTGGTTCAAAGAAATTGCAGGCATTCCTGAAGGATCAAGAACAGAGTTTTCCACTAACCGACTCACAGTGAAAGGAAATAACTGAACAGGTAAAAAAAAGCCTGTCGGGTCTGTCAATAGGTTAATGCTTACCCTTCCAACTTTCCTGCAGGAAAGCACCTACGAGGAACCAGACCAGGACAATTCTGGGAAGTGGACTTTACTGAAATTAAGCAAGCATGGTATGGACTTAAATATCTCCTACTCTTTGTAGATATATTTCAGGATGGATTGAAGCCTCCCCCCCCCAAAAAAAAAAGGCGCAAATGGTGGTCAAGAAGATCCTGAAAGATATTTTTCCAAGGTACGGCCTGCCTAAGGTAATAGGGTCTGATAATGGACCAGCGTTCATGGCCCAGGTAACTCAGGGGTTAGCCAGGACCCTGGGGATTAATTGGAAGTTACATTGTGCTTATAGACCCCAGAGTTCAGGACAGGTAAAAAAATTAAATAGAACCATTAAAGAGACCTAAACGGAATTAAGCTTAAAGAGTAGCATAAAAGATTGGACTATGCTCCTGCCTTATGCACTATTTCATGCAAGAAATACTCCCTCTGTTTCTTTGTGTAACCTCACCCCCTATGAAATTCTCTATGGGGCCCCATCTCCAGTAAGGGACCTAACCCTAACTCAAAGATCTAACGATCCCTTCCACACCACCTTGCTTGACAGACTTAAAGTTCTGGAAGGAACTCAGCAATACCTGTGGAAACAGCTGGCCACTGCCTACCAACCTGCTGAAGAGGGTACTCCACATCTATATCAAGTAAGAGACTTTGTCTACATAAGACAACATCAGGTGTCATCCCTGGAACCCGGCTGGACAGGACCATACCAGGTGCTACTTATAACACCTACAGTGCTAAAGTTAGACGGAATCACTTCCTGGTTCCTAATTCTCATCTCAAGCCTGTGCCCTGTCCAGAATCTGGCTGAAAAATGAAAAAGACTGGTAACATTTTCAAATTGTAAATTCGCCATGTGAATAAGACTATAGACTCTCCAATTGGTCACCAGTAGTCCTAACCCTCATCAACCCGTTCAGCAGCGATGGCTGATCACAAATCCTACTAGACAAGAAGTATGGTCTATCGCACATACAGCCCACTTAGGGACCTGGTGGCCATCTCTCCACCAAGAAATTTGTCAGCTGGCTATACGTCTTTCCTATTGGGAAATCCCTGATGAAGAGGATCCCCAAAAATTCCATTAAATACTTTCCATACAATAGATAATGGAAACAAACATTATGGATGTAGGGACACGCGAGCCAGATGCAGGTTGGCTAGCCTAGATTACTATGTTTGCCTGGCGGACTACCAAAGCCAAAAACAGCCACGACTGTGTGGGGGAAAAGCCAACTTCTTCTGTAAATAATGGGGATGTGAGGATACAGGGGCTACCTGGTGGAAGCAAAACTCCTCATCAAATTCAGTACACAGCATTGGCCATATTACCAGTTAGATAACAAAAACCGATGGCCACCAGAAGGGTCTCTAGATCCTCAAATTTTCCGTGACCTTTTCAACTTCGACAAGTGCTCAAAAGTGTGGAAGGAAATTCCCCTACGTGTAGGCCTTTTCCCTCCTATGCTCAAATCCTGAACTATGCTTCTCCAATAGATACTCACCCGCAGCCTTCTGCCCCAGACTCTCTGCTGTCACTCCCACATCAGCAACCTGATTTCTCAGCTCCAGTTACTAGATCAAAAACCCAAATTTCCGTCGGTTCTCAGACCATTGCCCCTTGCTGAGCTTGCAGGTACTGAGGTACCCTTCCACCCACTCACTCCTCTCTCCTCCTGTCAGTGCCCACACCGGGTCCCACCAGATCCTCTTACCAGCTAACCCAAAGCTCAAACCAGCTAAGGCCTATCAAAGATGTAATTAAAATGGCCTTTAAAGTTGCTTTGTCATCACTGAAAACAGGTTACTAAGAATTTAAAGTCCCTCACAGGCTTTTTGGGATACTCACTCCCGTCTTCCCCTCTGCTCTACCTGTTCTACTGCTCAAGTTTTGTTGCCAGGAAAATCCCAAACCCCTTTCCCATAATTCTTTTATATCTCTTTTTCCTCATCCTCAGATCCACGGAGCTGCTCTCATCCCCTGCCTTCCCTGTCTTCCCCTCTGTATCAGGCCCACAGAAAAGTCTTAAATGACCTTCTCCAGAAGTCTTCACCATGGCTGACTTTAAGCCTTTCAGCAACACAGTTCCTATAAAAGAGTTCAATGTAGATAAACTTCCTCTATTTGTGTTGCTCTGTTCTACTTGGCCACTGGCTGGAAAAATCAGCACTCCTAAGCTAGACACCCCCTTAGTAGTTTTTAGCAAAATATATGAAGAAGGCCTCTGCCCTAGAGCTGGGGCTTCATAGAGATGGCTACATTTCTAAGATATAGAAGTTACCAACTGGGCTCCATGGTAACAGCTGGCAGGGAGGAAAAGAAAAAAAAGAAGAAAAAAGCTCTCCCCCTCCCAGGTGTCCTTAAGAAGTTAACTTTCCCAGAACAGAGGAAAAAAAAACAGAAACAAAAACTGCTTTTTGTGAACTTCTGCAGACTGTGAACTTCTGAGCCCCTTCCCTTACATGCTGGGTACAAAATTCTGAAACAACCTAAACTTTGGGTTCAGGGATTAATTGATTACAACAGAAGCAATGCCCTCTAAATCCGGATGCAACCAAATAAGACTGTTTCCCTGTCTTCTGTGCTATCTTAGGTACCTTGCCTTGTCCATCTCTACAGCAGTACAATTCTATACACTTAAACATTGTTTATGTTTTCATAAAATGGTCAACAGATGTGATTAATTATGTAATGGTGCAGATGTTTTCCAGAGTGCTCTATCATGACGCAGGTACATTTAAATATCAAATAGGGGGGCAAACAACCCGGTTCTGCCAGGAACCTGTATCCCTCACTTTAGTCATCCTATTATGAATAGGAGTTGCTGCAGGGGTGGGCACAGGAACCACTGCCCTGGTCCATGGGACACAACAAATGACCCAATTAGAAGCAGTAATAGACCAAAACTTAAAGATATTAAAAACCTCCTTCACAGCTTTACACGAATCTTTAACCTCTCTCTCTGAAGTTATTTTACAGAACAGTCGAGGGTTGGACCTCCTCTTCATGAGAGAAGGGGCCTTCGTCCTGCATTGAGGGAAGAATGTTGTTTTTATGCCGACCATACTGGAGTTGTAAAAGAATCTATGATTAAATTAAGAAGATGCCTTGAAGAGCATCAACAAGAGAGAGAGGCCCAAAAAAGGTGGTTTGAGTCTTGGTTCACAAAGCCCCCTCATTAACTACATTTTCATCAGCCCTGGCCAGTCCATTAATAATCCTCATATTATTGGTAATTGTAGGACCCTGTTTGATCAACCGTGTAGTTTCCTTTCTCCATGCTCAAATTGGACAAGTTAAACTTATGGTAATCAGAAAACAATATACCACACTAGTAAACATAAAATGTGACACCCCCAATGATCATTTTTATGATTAAAAGTAACCAAAAGAAGAAGTGGGGAATGAAAGGTTAATAAAATAGGTACTTGTCACTTCCAGTTTTTCGGTATGCTTAACAAAACACTGTTGATGTCTTGAGAACTGTTTGCTAATCTAGTTCCCTGAAAGTGCTGTACCCAACTGCAAAACTGCAGAATGTACTTCCTCACCCATTTGGACGCAAACCGCCCACTCGCCCTGACCCATCAATAAACTTTCCTATCTGCCCTCTCCAAGGAAAGTATATAAGCTCTGCTTAAGCTGTTCTCAGGACTCTGTGCTCTATTCAAGGGAGCTCTGACCCCAGCATGCTGGACCCCCATAAATCCTTGGCTGTTGCATGAGACAGTCTCTGGTAGTCTCTTCCTCCGACACTCGCCTGACCTTTACATTGGTAAAATAATAAGTGTCATCTTTGCTTTTTGTGTCCAGAATATTACTGTGATAAAATGTATATGTAGATAAGGTGACGTGAGTATTTCTTCCACCATTTCTGGGAGCAATATTTTGAAGATGTATATATTAGTATTAGGGGTACAAATAGGTATATCCTGTGACTCTGAAATAGAGATAATGCATGAATAGACCATAATGTGAATAAATAATACAATGGGTTCCAAATTTAAATAATGGATTCCATTGATATCTGAAAATATACAGGAAATCTTATATTGATATACATACATTCATTTCAACCACTAATACATCTAATGGTAATATTAGGATTATGGTTTATCATGAAGAGTGTGTGAGTTTTGCTTCAAAAGTGATCATGGAAATTAAAAATAATGTGTTTGGAAAGAAGTCTCATGAAAAGCCCAGTCAAGAAACCTAGAGGAATTTATGTGTTCTGAAGCAGGAAGTGATGAAAGTGAAACAACTGCCTATAAGTTTGCTAACTTGTGGATGGAATATATATCCTATCATGTGCATAAATTGAAGAAATAGTATTGTACCAGTGCTGAATAAAAATGACCTTCAAAATACACATCATGTCCCACTGGAATCTACTTGCATTGATGTTAAACTGGGTCAGTTACTGTAAAAATAATAGTATTTGTATGCAAAATAAACTGAAGTTAGTTTTAAGTACTGGAAACAAATATGTATTTCAGGTGGATGAATATTTCTGTGAAAAATCTTGTGAAAAGTTGATTATAAATCCATATACATGAACATGAATGAATTTAGAGAGTGTATATAAGACACATATATTTCTGGAGAGTATATATACATATATATATATATATATATATATATATATATATATATATATATATACACACACACACACACACACACAAACACATACACACACACACAAAATACACACACACACACACAGAGACATTAAATTAGCAATATATATGCCAATCGAAATTTATCATGATATATATATCATCCACAGATGCAAAAATATTTCTTTAATTGAACATGGATTTATGTATAATGTTGTTCAACTAGGAAGCTCACCTATAGGTTGAATTTTCAGTTCCAACAGCGTTTAAGAGGAGTGATCACTTCTCACAAATTGTATTTGCCAAATCAGCCACCTCACAAAAATGTACATGTGATACCATGTATGATTCTATATGTGCATTTAAAAGTACATGTGCTAAATAGGATACAGAGAAAGGGAGACAGGAATTCACATATTTGTTAACCTTAAAAACACATGGAGAACTATTTAAATTAAATATTGACTAGATTTATAACACCTACCATTAATCATGCAAAATACAAGTACAACTATACACTATGATTTCTCCTAACTGCTTGTATTCCTATTCTGTTTGTGTTATTTTTCTCCATCATATTAGGAGTAGTAGTCAGAGTCTAGTAGGGTATGGGTTCATGTCAGAGATTCAGTATTTTGAATGGAAAATTGTAAAATGAATGCAATGTGTATGTAAATATGTGCTACAAAAAAATGTTCACACTCTCATCCAGAACATTGCCTTGACATTGCCTTTGTTCCGAGTAAGACACAATTAGAGGAGAAAAGTTAGAAAATCTGTGAATATATATCAGGAATGAAAAATGCTCAGGAGTTCACAACCTCCGAGGTGGTAGAGGAGTTTTCAAAAGTAAGGGACAGGGTAAACATTTCTCAAACATGGAGCTCTGCTGGTGTAAAGACTTCTTGAGAAACTTCCTCTGAGGTTGGGCACTTAAAAATATATGTTGTTGTTAGGAGCTTTAGCTTCCTTTGTTGGGACACCATCAAATCTGGGTGTGCAACAATGTGACCTGGAGGATATTGTTTCTAATTTTCCAATGAACATGAGGCAGCCATGCTGAATACTCTCTTTGTAGTTTAACTATGGTCACTGGGTTGTAAGTGTCTCCACGTGTGGACTGTGAAGCCATTTGGTCATTCTCCAATTTTCGTGGTGTTTCTCACAGGTGCACTGGGAGTTTGGTATTTGCTTCATGAAATACAAGGAGCTAAACTGGGACACAGTGCTGGAGAGAGTTCTGTCCCGTGTGGAGGGTCACGGTCTGCATGAGAATGCACCAACCAGGATTCAATTCCACATAAGTTGCCCCCATTTCCATAGCAACCTGATTCTGAACATTGCCCTGAAACCTCTCTATATAAAAAACACCTTTGCATAGAAGGGTCTGCTGGCTGTACCATGTCAGTCACAAGCCTTTGGGAAGCCAATGGCAGATCCACATGTCACCACCACACATGTTTTATCACACACCTTCACACCACTGCTCTAGGCCCACTAATGAGCAGGATCCAACTTACTGGCATCACTGTTCTACACAAATTTCATGAAACCCAGTAAATCAAGGCACTGTCTGGTACACTCATCATCAGCAACAGGACATCCAAAAGTTCTCCAGTGCCACCTGGTCATGGGAATTTCAAAAATTTCATGGTATTTATCAAGCCATTTGTCAAGGATGAAGTTGGAGGCTCTGGGGGTTTCAATTCATTCAGGAACCATTAAATGTTGAGGAAGCTCATTTCAATGAAAGCTCTAGAGAACACTCACAGGCAAGGCTTCCCAAAGAGTAGCCAAAAGGTCACATGAAGCCAGGCCCATTGAGGTCTACAATGTGAGGTCCATGCGTGTTTTGACTCAACTGTGGCTGCAAAGTCTTTCAGAATAAAATCATGTGATATCCTGGCTGAGATTCCCAGTGCTCTGTGGAAAGCCACTCTGGGCCTAGATCTCAGGTTCCAAGGGCAACTCTCATGCATGGCCTATTAAAATTCAAACACAATTAATGACAATGCTTCTCTGAGGTCAGTTCCAGAACTCAGACTCTAAGGGGAATCACACCAGAGTTAAAGCCCAGGTAAACCCAGGCATCTCTTCCAACTGCCACACAACTTACCACAATTCAAAACAAAATTCTCCCACATGGCCCTTATCTTCTTCCATGTAGACCCTCATCATAACCTCTGGATGGAGTTTTCCATGAGGGACACAGACCAAGACAATGTCCAAAATAACCTACCTTTCCCCCGATTTGCCTAAAATCAGTGTGGCCTGGAAACCCTGACTGTGAACGAGGAGTGATCAAATAGGTCTGCCATTAATACTGCTTGGCTTCTCCAATTTGAGGCCTACTGACTGTGGGGTTTAGATTCTTTATGTGAATTGGAGTAATGAGAACACCCAAGCACGTATGGGCTAGCCTCTGCAGGGCTTTGAATAACTCACTTGACCCAAAGGATCCCTATTCTCACTTGATAGATGTCAGGAACCTTTGAAAGGAAGGCGAGAGTCTTCATCCACAATGACAGCTCTTTTGGCTATTTTGGTTCTGTATGCATCCATGGGATCTTTCTTTAGATCCATCAGGTGCTGAGAATCTAAGCCACAGCCTCACACAGGGCCAAGAGGCTGATTCAGACACACCCCTTTCCAAAGCAATTAAGCAAAGAGCCCTAGGTGATGCCCATTCATTTCCATTTGAAAACTGTTTTCTTCAGGCTTCACAAATTGGTGGCCCGAGGCAAAGAACTTCGTGACATTCATAGCAACAGAATAATAGGTAAGCAAAAGGAGTGCATATCCCACTTGAATCAAAGTGTGAAATATGATATATCAAGAACTATGTAATGTTTTGAACAACCTACAATAAAAATTAATTAAAAAAAAAAGGCCCAAAGCAGGGTTTCTCCACTGAGATTTAGTGGTCACACATATTTCTGATTTTTCTGAGATGCTCACAATTCACTTGAGCTATCCAGTACATGGCCATGTCACAGAGCTTGGAGGTGGTACATACCTTAGAGACAAAACCATGAGACTATTCTGGAGAGGGGCCAGAATTCTGGAAGAAAACTGTAACTTAGGAAGATTGCAGGTGTTACCCATTGATAAGGCAATCTGAACTCCATTCATAAATTAGGCAGGATGAATTCTGGGAAGCTTTCTACTAGACAGGACACATCCATTGATGCATTCTTTTTTTCTAATGAGTACAACCACGGACACAGTGAGGTAAACAGACATAGAAACACTCACCTTGTCAAATGACTTACAATAAACAGTTCATTCCACAGCACATAAAGCGCCTTGCTTACCTATTCTCAGAAAATGAGACAAAACCACAAACCAACACCCACAAAGGCAGCTCCTTCCCCCAAGAAGGTCTGTTACTATCCGGAGTGTCCTCTGACTGGTGGGCCATATTATTTTCCCCCTAAATGGCCTGAAATGTCTCAGATCTGGTCTCCTTGGCCAACTCTGTGAAGGTGTCAGGACCCAGAGGTGAGCCACTACCTGCTTTCTCAGGAAAGGCCCCTCTTCAGAGCTTTACTGGCATTTTGCAATCCTCACATCAATAGGTACCAAGAAAGACTTACTCTGTCCTTGGTAAATCCAAACAAGTGAGACCACTGGGACTGGGACTGGGACTGACTCTGGGTGCCTGGCTTCATGAATCTCAAGTTCTGAGATTTCCTTCACTAAGGAAGTGATGTGAGGTCACTTCCTTCAGGAACTGAATGAGGTCACTGCCTTGGCAATCACTTTGTCCAACCAGTGGCTTCCAAGTCTCACATGAAAAGGAGGCTGTCCCTAATTCCTGTGACACTTTCACAAGTTAGAATCTTATATCAACCATAGGCACCCGGGAACAGCTACCCACACAGGCCTGGTTTGGTCCATCTTCTCTACATTAAGAATAGAGAGGCTGATTCAGACAGAAACCTTCATCCTGACCAGGTTGTTTGCCATTGAACATGACTTTTGCTCTCTCAGGTCCTTCATAGCTGCGTATATATTCTCCAGTGATCATTTCAGCATGGAACTTTGAGGGTCTCAGTAGGTGGAAGACCCCCTACATTTCTTTACTGTAAGACCAACTCTGTCCCTTCCCTCTGTAAATTTAGATTGAGGGAACAGTGTATGCTTAGGGTTAACAACATGTTTTATTTGTGTTAGGAATCATTCTGCTGGATGAATAATGGTATTGGGAACCTGAAATATTTATAAGAATATGTATTTGAAATATAAGTATGAAAAGAGAAATCTATTTAAGATTTGAAGCCAGGAAGGGCATTGGGCCCTTGATTATGATATTTAGCTTTGAATTACATTCTGCAATGTGGTCGCAGGTAAATCTACATACAATGGAATAAAACCTAGTACCTCAGATGCCTGAATGTCGAAGAGAACATCCAGTCAAAAAGGGATAGTCAGTAGGATTAGGAAAATAGTAGGTTTAGGTTGAAGAGTGAGTCTTTGAGTTGGAAATATAGTTCTTTAGCAATAGGGTTTCGTTTAGAGACTGAATGAAAATATCAGCACATATGAAGAGTCAGTCACAATGATGAACTGGGGAAAATATGTAGGAAAGCAGATATAAAATAGAGACATTAGGAAATCAGGCAAAGTATAAAGTGAGTAACAGGATTAGACATTTTCAACAGGGTTGAGGTTGAATATATGATATTAGAAGAAACAAATATGTAGTCACCAATAGGATTGAAA
This sequence comes from Callospermophilus lateralis, assembly GCF_048772815.1. Taxonomy (NCBI): domain Eukaryota; kingdom Metazoa; phylum Chordata; class Mammalia; order Rodentia; family Sciuridae; genus Callospermophilus; species Callospermophilus lateralis. The sequence continues at coordinate 648,807 of NW_027513937.1, forward strand.
TTTGAGAGCATTAGGCGACCTGGACATGGATGGTTTTAGTAATATATATTCACGTTCAATTTAGGTTTTGGTACAATCATAAGTGTTACCTTTACATTTGTGTCCAGAATATTACTGTGATAAAAATGTATATGTAGATCAGGTGATATGAGTATTTCTTCCACCATTATGGGGAGCAATATTTTTACAACCTATAAATTAGTATTGGGGAAAAAAATAGGTGTACCCTGTTTTGATGAATATAGAGATGATGAATGAATAGACCAAACTGTGAATAAATAATATTACTGGACCCAACATTAGAAATTGGAATTGGAATAAATTGATATCTGAAAATATACAGGAAATCTTATATTGATATTGGCATACATACATTCATTACAACCAGTTGTACATCTAATGGTAATATTAGTGTTACGGTTGATCATGAAGAGTGTGTGAGTTTTGCTTCAAAATTGATTATGCAAATCGGAAATAATGTGTTTGCAAAGAAGTCTCATGAAAGACCAGTCAAGAAACATGGAGGAATACATGTGTTCTGAAGCAGGAAGTGATTGAAAGTGAATCAAAAGTTTTAAATTTTGAAATTTTGGATGAAACATTTATCCTTTGATGTGCATAAACTGAAAAAATAGTACTGTACCAGTGTTGAATAAAAATGAATGTCAAAATACACATCATGTCCCATAGGAATCTACTTGCATTGATATTAACCTGGGTAAGTTACTGCAGAAATGTTAGGATTTGTATGCACCTTTCATTGAAGTTAGTTTTCAGTACTAGTAAACAAATATGTGTTTCAGGGGGATGAATATTTCTGAGAATAATCTTGTAAAAATTTGATTATAAATCCACATACATGAATATGAATGTATTTAGGGAGTGTATAATAAGACACATATATTTTATATTTTAAAAAATCTAGAGATTGTATATATATATATATATATATATATATATATATATATATACACACACAAACACAAAACACACACAGACATTAAAGAGTAGCAGTATATATGCCAATCGAAATTCATGGTGAAATATATATCGTCCACTGATCCAAAAATATTAATTTTACTGAACATGGATTTATGAATAATGTTGTTCAACTAGGAAGATCACCCATAGGTTGAATTTTAAGATCCAACAGCATTTACGAGGAGTTATCTCTTCTCATAATTTTTATCTGCCACGTCAGCCTCCAAACAAGTATGTACATGTGATACCAGCTAGGATTCTATATGTGCATATAAAAATACATTTGCTGAATAGGCTACAGAGAAAGGGAGATAGAAATTCACATATTTGTTAACTTTAAAAACACATGGATAACTATTTCAATTAAAAATTATCTAGATTTATAACACCTACCCTACATAATGCAAAAGGCAAGTCCAACTATACACCATGCCTTCTCTGTACTGCTTGTATTTCTATTCTGTTTGGGTTATTTTTCTCCATCATATTAGGATTAGTAGTCAGAGTCTAGTAGGCTATGGGTTAGTGTCAGGGATTCAGTATTTTTAATGGGAAATTGGAAAATGAATCCAATGTGTATGCAAATATGTGCTACACAAAAATCTTCCCACTCTCATCCACAACAATGCCTTGACATTACCTTCACCCCAGGTAAGACACAATTAGAGGAGAAGAGTTAGAAAATCTGTGAATGCAAATCTGAAATGGAATATGCTCAGGAGTTCACAACCTTGGAGGTGGTAGAGCAGTTTCCAAAAGTAAGGGACATGGTAAACACTCCACAAACATTGAGCTCTGCTGGCCTAAAGACTTCTTGAGAAACTGCCTCTGAAGCTGGGCACTTGAAATATATGTTGTATTAAGGAGTTTTAGCTTCTTTTGTAGTGAGACCATCAAAGCTGGGTCTGCATCTATATGACCTGGAGAACATGGATTCTTATTTTCAAATGAACCTGAGGCAGCAGTGCTGAATTCTCTCTTTGTAGGTAAAGTGTGGCCACTGGAGGCTAAGTTTCATCCCGTGTGGACTGTGAAGCCATTTGGTCCTCCTCAAATTTTTGTGGTGGTTCTTGCTGCTGCACTGGGGCTTTTGGTTCTTGCTGCTGCACTGGGCTTTTTGAACAACAAGTTCAACTGGGACACAGTGCTAGAGGGAGTTCTGTCACGTGTGGTGGGTTAGGGTCTGCAGGAGAATGAAACAACCAGGCTTCTTTCTCACATAGCTTGCACCCTTGACCATATCAACCTGATTCTGATCATTACCTTGAAAGCTCTCCAAATAAAAAGATGCCTTTACAAATAAGGGTCTGCTGGCTGCACCATGTCAGTCACAAGCCATTTGGAAGCAAATGGGCTAATCACATGGACCCACCACAGATGTTTTATCACACACGTGGCTACCACTGCTCTAGGCCCACTACTCAGCAGGCTCCAACTTACTACCATCTCTGTTCTACATTATTTTTATAAATTCCAGTCAATCAAGGCACTTTCTGGTACACTCATGATCAGCAGCAGGACATCCAAAGATACTCCAGTGCCACCTGGTCATGGGAATTTCAAAAATTTCAAAGTATTTATCTAGCCATTTTTCAAGGATGTAGTTGGGAGGCACTGTGGCTTTCAAGAACCATTAAATGTTGAGGAAGCTCATTTCAGTGAAACTCTGGAGAACTTTCATAGGCATCGCTTCCCATAGAGTGGCCAAAAGGTTACATGAAGCCAGGCCTATTGAGGTCTACAATGTGAGTTCCATGTGTGTTTTGACTCTCAAGTATGGCTGCCAAGTCTTTAAGAATAAAATCATGGGATAATTTGGCTGAGATTCCCAGTGCTCTGTGGAAAGCCACCCTGGACCTTGATCTAAGTTTATAAGGGCGACTCTCATGCATGGCTTCCTAAAATCCCAACTCGATTCATGGCAATACTTCTCTGAGGTCACTTCCAGAACTCAGTCTCTAAGGGGATTCACACCAGAGTTCAAACCCAGGTGGACCCAGTCATCTCTTCCAACTGCCACACAAATGACCACAATTAAAACCAAAATAGTCCCACATGGCTCTCATCTTCTTCCATATAGACACTCATCATAACCTCTAGCTGGAGGTTTCTATGAGGAGCGCAGGACAAGACAGTGTCCAAAATACGCACTCTTGCTCGTCATTTCCATAAAGTCAGAGTGGCCTGGACACCCCTTCTGTGAACCAGAAGTGATCAAAAAGGCCTACCATTAATACTGCTCAGCTTCTCCAATTTGAGGCCTACTGACTGTGGGGTTTAGATTCTTTATGTGCATTGGGGTCATGAGAAAACCCAAGCACCTATTGGCTAGCCTCCGCAGGGCTTTGAAGAAGTCATTTGACCCAAAGGATTCCTATTCTCACTTGATAGAGGTCAGGAACCTTACAGAGGAAGGCAAGAGATTTTATCCACAATGACTGCTCTTTTGGCCATTTTGGTTTTGGATGCACACATGGCATCTTTCTTTAGATCCATCAGGTGCTGAGAATGCAAGCCACAGCCTCACACACAGCCAACAGACTGGCTCAGACACATCCCTTTCAAAAGCAATTACTCAAAGAGAGACAGGTGATGCTCATTCATTTCCATTAGAAAACTGTTTTATTCAGGTTTCACAAAGTGGTGCCTTAGGCAAAGACCTTCCTGACATTCAGTGCTACAGAACAATAGGTAAGCAAAGGCCCAAAGCAGGGATTCTCCACTGAGACACTCATGATCACACAGATATCTGAGTTTCCTGAGATTCTCGCCATTCCCTTCAGCTATCCAGTACACGGCCATGTCACAGAGCTTTGAGGTGCTACATATCTTGGTCACAAAACCATGAGTCTATTCTGGAGAGTGGCCAGAATTCAAGAAGAAAACAGAAACTTAGGAAGACAGCAGGTCTTGCCCATCAATAAGGCAAGCCTCCGTCCTTTCATAAATTGGGCAGGATGAATGTGGGGAAGCTTTCTCCTAGACAGGACACATCCATTGATGCATTTTCTTTTGTAATGTCTACAACCATGGACACAGTTGGATACACAGACATAGAAACACTTGCTTTGTCAAATGACTTACTAGAAACAGTCCATTCTAAACCAAAGAAACCGCCTTTCCTACCTATTCTCAGAGCATGAGACAAAACCACATACACACACTCATTCCCACAAAGGCACCTTTTTCCCCCAAGAGGGTCTGTGACTATCAAGAGTGTCCTCTGCCTTGTGGGCCATACTATGTTCCCCCGAAATGGCTTCTCTATTCTCAAATCTGGACTCCTTGGCCCACTCTGTGAAGTTGTCAGGAGCCAGCGGTGAGCCAATACCTGCTTTCTCAGGAAAGACCCCAATTCATATCTTTCCTGGCATTTGGCCATCCTCACAACTGTAGATACCAAGAAAGATTGACTCTCTCCTTGGTAAATCCAAAAAGTGAGACTTCTGTGACTGTTATTGGGCCTGATTCTGGCTGCCTGTTTTCAGGGATCCCAAGTTCAGAGAGTTCCATCACCAAGAAAGTGAGGTAGGTCACTTCCTTCATGAAGTGAATGAGCTCACAGCCTTGGCAACCACTTTGTCCTAACAGTTGCTTCCAAGGGTCCCATGAGATGGAGGCTGCCCCTACTTCCTGTGACACTTTCACAAGTTAGAATGGTATATCAACCATTGGTACCGGGGAAAAGATCTCCACACAGGCCTGGTTTGGTCCATTTGCTCTATATTAAAAAGAGAGAGGCTTATTCAGACACATCCCTTCATAGTGACCAGGTTGTTTGCCATGGAAGCTAACTTTTGCTCTCTCAGGTCCTTCATAGCAGTCTACATCTTCTTCGGGGATCATTTCTGCATGGATCTTTGATATTCTCAGCAGGTGGAAGATCCCCAACATTCCTCTTTTGTAAGACCAACTCTGTCCCTGCACTGCTCTAAAGTTAGATTGAGGGAACAGTGTATGGTTAGGGTTAATAATATGTTCAATTTTGGTTAGCAATCATTCTGCTGGATGAATAATGGTATTGGAAACCTGTGATATTTTCAAGAATATATAGGTAAAATATAACAGAAATCTAGGGAAGATTTGAAGCCAAGTAGGGCATTGGGCCCTTGAGTGGGATACTTAGCTTTGAATTATATTCTGCACAGATGTCTCAGATAAGTCAATATACAATGAAATTGGATCTTGTACCTCGGATGATTGAATAACAAACAGAACATCTAGTCATAAAGGAATAGTCCGTAGGATTACCAAGGTAGTCAGCAGGTTTATAAAGAAGAGTGAGTATAGGATTTGGACCAAAAGTTCTTTACAAATAGGGTTTCGGGTAGAGAGTGAATGTAAATGTCAGCACATGTGAAGAGTCAGTCACAATGATGAACAGGGGAAAATATGTAGGAAAGCAGACATAAATAGAGACATTAGGAAATCAGCAAAAGTATAAAGTGTGTAATTGGTTTAGACATTTTCAACAGGGTTGAGTTTGAATATATAATCTTAGGAAGAAACAAATATGTTGTCACAAATAGGATTGAATTCGAGAGCATTAGGTAACCAGGACTTGGATGTTTTTTTGAAATCCATGTTCACTTTCCATTTAGGCTTTTTTAAAATCATAAGTGTGACCATTGCATTTTGTGTCCAGAATATTATTGTGATAAAATGTATGTGTAGATCAGGTGACATGAATATTTCTTCCACCGTTTCTGGAGCAATGTTTTGTAGACGTATAATTTAGTATTTGGGGTACAAATAGGTGTACCCTGTGTCTATGAATATGCAGATTATGCATGAATAGACCATACTGTGTATAAATAATATAACTGGTTCCACTTTAAATAATGGATTGAATTGATATCTGAAAATATAAAAGAAATCTCATATTGATATGCAATCATTCATTCCAACCACTTATACATCTAATGGTAATATTAGGGTTATATTTTATCCTGAAAAGTGTGTGAGTTTTGCTTCAAACGTGATTATGGAAATCAAAAATAATGTGTTTGGAAAGAAGTATCATGAAAAGAATAGTCAAGAAACCTGGAGGAATTCATGTGTTCTGAAGCAGGAAGTGATTGAATGTGAAACACATGCATATAAATTTGCGAACTTTTGAATGAAATATATACAGTATGATGTGCATAAGCTGCAGAAATAGTAATGTAGCAGTGTTGAATAAAAATGAACATCAAAATACACATCATGTCCCCTAGGAATCTACTTGCATTGATATTAATCTGGGTCAGTTACTGTAGACATATTAGGATTTTTATGCACCATTTACTGAAGTTAGTTTTCAGTACTAGGAAACAAATATGTATTTCAGGTGGATGAATATTCTGAGAATAATCTTGTGGAAACTTGATTTTAAATCCATATAAATCGCAAAACATTATAAACAAAAAACACACACAGACATTAAAATGTAGCATAGTATATGCCAATTGAAATTCATCTTGAAATATATATCATCCACTGATCCAAAACTATTTGTTTAATGAACTTGGATTCATGAATAATGTTGTTCAACTAAGAAGCTCCCCCATAGTTTGAATTTTCTGTTCCAACAGTGTTTAGGAGAAGTGATCTCCTAAATGTGTATGCAAATATGTGCTACACAAAAATATTTCCACTCTCATCCAGAACAATGACTTGATATTACCTTCGCCCCAAGAAAGACACAATTGGAATAGAAGAGTTAGAAATTCTGTGAATACATATCTGGAATTAAAATGCTCAGGAGTTCACAACATTGGAGTTTGCAGAGGAGTTTCCAAAAGTAAGGGAGAGGCTTGATAGACCCAACCTGATTTTTTATTAAAATTGGGAACCATCTTGCCACAAAGCCGTGAAAAGATAATTTTGGCTTTACTCTAAATTACTGCAAATTCTGAACCTGCTTGGAACGCCTGCCCGTGCCTTGAACTCATCCACACCTGGCTCTCTGACCAGATAACAGTACTTTCTGAAACTTTAGTGACACCTCATAAATATTGGCCTTCCCTGGCCAGACAACAACCCTCTCTGAGGCCCTAATTGTCCTCATTATTTCTGATATTGGGGCCAGCAAAAAAAAAAAAAATGTAAACTACCATTAGTGTGATGCTTTCAAAGTTTTGTTATCTGTAACCACCCGTTTGTGTAACTTTCTGGGCTATATAGCTGGGCTGTAGGAAAGGTGGGGTTGCTGTCTTGTTCCCGCCATTTTGGGAAGCAGAGGCAGCCCAGCCTGTTGAAATAATAAGCTTGCCTTAATTTGATTTTAATTGGAGTCAGTGGTCTTTTCTTGCATCCTAGTCCAAAATTTTGGAGTTCCCCAGTGAGATGACCCTGCCCGAGCAGATCACAAAACCAGACTGCTGAAAATTCTGAAGCTGGCCTTCCCTCCAGGGCACTGGGCTGGAGAACCACTCTAGGAGGTGCACAACTTGAGATGTTCCAAGGCCTTGGAGTGAGCCGTCAGTCTGGGGAGCACTGCAGTGAACCACCACACTAAAACTATTATCAAGCCCCTGGTGGAGGAGGCCTCCATAGGTAAGTGGCGCCTTTATAACATCTGATATCTGGTTAAGGGAGATCTCTTCTGATGACAGAGAGGTGGCCTGGGGAGGCTCACATACACTCCTGTCCAGGACAGTAATGAGAATCATGCTGTCCTCTGTTCTGTTCTGTAGGGAATTCCTCTGGAAGGGTAGAGAGGTGCCGATGGGCACACACACGCTCCTACCCTGGAGCTTTAGCAAGATGTTGCATTGCTCCTCTGTTTTTCTGTTTCGGCACCAGGATTCTGTTTTTCTGTGTTTTGTTCTGTGGTCTATATGTTTTTTGTTGTTTTTTTTGTGCGTTTTTTTGTTTGATTTCTGTGGTAAAATTTTAAGGATATTGGACGTGAAAAAGGGTAACAAAGCAAGTAAGCCTGACACCCTTTCGACTGTGTTTTAAGGAACTGTGATGAACTTTACCCACCTTTGTTAAGCAGGAAGAAAGAAGCCCCTAGCTGGCTGCCTGGAGCACACCCACTGCACAGGGCAATGCCTGCTGGGGAACGAAGAACTGAGTATACCCCAGGTTAACAAGTGAAACTCTTTAAAATCCCTTGTCCCTCCAGATCATGAGAGTCACAACCTTTTGGCAGAGTCCCCTTGTTTTTCCTTTGTTAGCAAAGCAATAAACCTCCATTTTCTTTTTCTCAAAACCCTGTCCTCATTATTAAATTAGCATTAATTTGCTTCAGGGTCAGAAACCGAACTTTAAGTTACAAATTTTGATACCCGGCCCCGTCCCAGAACTTTTTGAGAGCTGACGACTGAAATGTTAGGAGATGGTGCATGCTTGGAGTGGACCTGAAACAGAAGAGCTAATCCTGTAAGTAAAAGGAGGGACTGAGGGACCCCAGCAACTGCCAAAGCCCTGTTGCTTCAGGGAATTCCCTCCTTCCTTCCCTGCACTGTAAGAATTATGACACCTCTGTCTTCTTTTAAAAGAGAAAAATAAAAAGGGGACACTAAATGCAGTAAAGTCACCATGGAGACCCTTGATTTTACATTTCAGGTAGCTTCTCTGTGAAAACATCTGGTCCCCTTGTGGGGACATCTGTGGTGCCACTGGTGCAGGAGATTTTTCTCTTATCTGCTCTGTTTTAAAGGCTTCTGTCTGTCAGCCATATTCTGGAGTACCTTTCTGTCTGTCTTGTGCCTTTGTTTTTGGCACTTTAAGACATGTGCAATAATGTGTTTATATTATAAATTGTTTCTTGAGAATGATCTTAGCTGAATGTGTGTCTAAATGATGATGTTTTATTGTAAAAATCTGGTATCTGAATGCGTTTTTTGAAGCATTGCACAATATTGCAGTTAAAAGTCGGGTTTAGGTAATTGTTTAGTTTTTGATTTCAGATAATTCATGCCAGAGAACTTAAATACTTAGGATGGAAAACTAAAGAACTCTACTTCCAAGTTGGCAAGTAACTTCCCAATCATGCAGTCTTTTTTTCTCCAATTCTGAATTGGGTAGCCTGGGAAAATGTCACTGTGTTTACCAGTGCATTAATTTGGACAAGGATAGTAAATCATAGTATGATATCTGTTGACAAAACAAGATGTAAAGATATAAAATTTTGTGAATTGTATCTTAAACTTGTAGCATAATTTTCAACATCCTAACCAGAAAATTATGGTTAAAATGCCTTAGGCCTGAGGTGTCTGCTCAGAATAGCAGTTTTTTCCTGCTCCTTCCAGACCTCAGCCAGGACTTCTGTTGAAATGCAAATGAAAGTCTCCTGTAAGCTCAGTAGGAGACTGATCTGAGGCCTAAGGGAAAAAAATGGTAAATTGTATGGTATTTACTAATTACCGGCCAGTCATTTTTTCTAGGACTCATAATTTTTTCTTAGATTCTTTTTTTTTTTTTTTGAGTTTATGATTTTGATCCTACAGACCTAGGTTAATGTTTTTCTGATCAGTTTTATCTTTGACCACTGTGGAGTTTTAAAAACATTGCAATGGTGATTTCACCTGTGAAAAGCTACAAGGCCTTCACTATTATTAGGTGTGCACACTTTTGTTATGTGTTTTATGTCTCTCTCTCTCTCTCTCTCTCTCTCTCTCTATATATATATATATATATATATATATATATATATATATATACACATATGTCCGTATATCATTCAAATGATACACAAATTAACATATATAAGGAGCACTCATATAAAAAAGCGCTCATAAAAACAAATTTTTAAATGTGGACCACAGATCTTTAATTCACGTGGTTTAAATGTTTCAATTTAGATTGGATAAACAGATAAATATAAATGTCTTCAAATTTATGCCTATAAGTTTTTCTAGGTGTTAAAAAATGTAATAAAATATTATTGTCTACCAAAGGTCTATATGACTTTGTTCTAGGACTTTTCCTTCAACCAAAAAATGGTTTACACTGTTCAATACATTTGTCTAATATTTTGATTAAAAAGTAAAGTAAATTTGATTTGGATTTACTCATTCATGAGTGTTTTTGTTTGATATCTGATTGATATACTAAGGTCTATCAATTTTTAGTACAAAATCTGTATAAAATGTTTACAATCTTATACAGACTTTCTACTAAAGTCTGTGTAAGATTGTAAAAATTAGTCATGTGTTAAAGAGACAAAAATTTCTTAAAACATAAGATTACTCATAACATTGTGTTTATTAAGTCTTATTTTTTCCAGAGCAAGCAACCATAAAAATTAAACAACTGTTTAAAACAGAACTGTTATTTTAGAGCACTGTACTGCCATTTCTTTAAAAGATAAACTTGGTTAATGTAGAAACATCAATGTAACTGTGATGCTATTAATGTGCTCATATCTTCCAGTTATACAACTCGATAAGGTAGAAACATTAAAAGAGCATTATATCAAGCTGGTGTTCTGAAGTTGTATGGTAAATAAAATATATATTGGGGATTTATTTACCTGTTATCAATAAGATATGTAAAGTTTTATGTTACACTTTACATTGTGCAACAATTTAAATGTATTTTTAAATTAATGAGAGCCTAATCTATTTGAATGTTAAAAACATTCAGCCATTCTTTAATTCATGTTTCAAAAGTGATATTATATGGTGTTAGCTAATGTTCATGTGACCTCAAACAATTTATGTAAACTTTGTAAAAGGATATTAAAAAACGAAGATCAGCTTTAGAACTAAAACACTTATGATTTATAAAGAGCCCTGTCTTACCTGAGATAAGGCTCTGTGTCCCATCTTACTACATGTGAGAATGACTACGAAAGCAGTAGGTCAGATTTTATTTCATTTAAAGTTATGTTCAAAAGTTTTGTTTTTTTCTTTTTTTTTTTTTCTCTCAAGTTTACTAGGATCTCAAACAGGGAATATAAAGTAAAACTCACCCAAAAAATTCAGGGTAGCATTACATTAACTAAGTATTTTTACTCTTGTTAAAAAATTTTGTTTTTTAATTTGCTTATAAGTGATCTAAAGATTCCCTGTTGGTGTTTTAACTATGGCTGGAATCTTTCAGAATAAAATCTTGTGATATCCTGGCTTAGATTCCCAGTGCTCTGTGTAAAGTCACCCTGGGCCAAGATCTCAGATTCCAATGGTGAATCTCATGTGTGGCCTCCTGAAATCCCAACACAATTCATGGCAATACTTCTCTGAGGTCAGTTACACAACTCAGTCTCTAAGGGGAATCACAACAGAGTTCAAGCCCAGGTGGACCCAGGCATCTCTTCAAATTGCCACACAAATGATGACAATTAAAACCAAAACACTCTCACATGGCCCTCTTCATCTTTTTATATAGACACTAATCATAACCTCTAGCTGGAGGTTTCCATGAGGGGCACAGCCCAAGACAGTGTCAAAAATAATCTCCCTTGTCCCTCATTTGCCTAAAGTCAGGGTGGCCTGGACAACCTTAGTGTGAACCAGAAGTGATCAAATAGGCCTGCCGTTAATACTACTCCACTTCTCAAATTTGAGGCCTACTGACTGTGGGGTATAGATTTTTAGTGTGAATTGGAGTTATAAGAAAACCCAAGCACCTATTGTCTCCCCTCTGCAGCCCTTTGAAGAACTTATTTGACACAAATGATCCCTATTCTCACTTGATGGAGGTCAGGAATCTTACAGAGGAAGTCGAGAGGCTTCATCCACAATGACTGAACTTTTTTCCATTTAGGTTTTGGATGCCCACATGGGATCTTTCTTTAGATTCATCAGGTGCTGAAAATCTAAACCACAGGCTCACACAGGGCCAAGAGGCTGATTCAGATACATCCATTTCCAAAGCAATGAAGCAAAGAGCCACAGGTGATGCCCATTCATTTCCATTTGAAAACTGTTTTCTTCAGGCTTCACAAAGGGGTGGCCTGAGGCAAAGACCTTTCTGACATTCAGAGCAACAGAACAATAGGTAATCAAAAGGCCCCAAGCAGGGTTTCTCCACGGAGACTTTCCTTGTTACTCTAATATGTGAGTTTTCTGAGTTGCTCGCCATTCCCTTCAGCTATCCAGTACATGGCCATGTCACAGAGCTTGGAGGTGGTACATATCTTGTACAAAAATACATGATACTAATCTTGAGAGTGGCCAGAATTCATGAAAAAATGGAAAATTAGGTAGATAGCAGGTGTTGCCCATGGATAAGGCAAGCCTCAGTCCATTCATTAATTGGAAAGGATGCATGCTGGGAAGCTTTCTACTAGACAGGACACACCCAATGAGCTATTTTTTTCTAATATCCACAAAGAAAAACACAGTGGGATACACGGACATAGAAACAGTCTCCTTGTCAAATGACTTACTGGAAACAGTCCACTCCAATCCAAACAAACCTCCTTTTTTACCTATTCTCAGAACATGGAAAAAAACCACAAACACAAACCAACACCCACAAATGCAACTCCTTCCCCCAAGTAGGTCTGTCACTATCTGGAGTGTCCTCTGACTGGTAGGCCATACGATGTTCCCCACAAATGGCCTTTCTGTCTCAGATCTGGTCTCCTTGGTCAACTCTGTGAAGTTGTCAGGAGGCAGTGGTGAGCCAATTCCTGTCCTCTCAGGAAAGACCCCTCTTCAGAGCTTTCTTAGTATTTGGCAACCCTTACATCAGTAGGTACCAAGAAAGACTGACTCTGTCCTTAGTAAATCCAAACAAGTGAGCCCACTGCGACTGGGACTTGGACTGGCTCTGGTGCCTGGCTTCCTGGATCACAAAATTCAGAGAGTTCCATCGCCAAGGAAATGAGGTGAGGTCACTACCTTCAGGAAATAAATGAGGTCCCTGTCTTGGCCACTACTTTGTCCTAACAGTTGCATCCTAGTGTCTCCTGACATGGAGGCTGCCCTACTTCCTGTGATACTTTCACATGTTAGAATGGTATAGAAACCATAGTCACCTGGGAACAGCTCTCCACACAGGCCTGCTTTGGTCCATCTTCCCTGCATTAAGAATAGAGAGGCTGACTCAGACACATCCTTTCATCCTGACCATGTTGTTTGCCATGGAATATGACTTTTGTTCTCTCAGGTCTTTCATAGCTGCCTACATCTTCTCCAGGGATTATTTCTGCATGGATTTTGAGGTACTCAGCAGGTGGAAGATCTCCTAACTTCCTGTATTGTAATATCAACTTTATCCCTGCTCTTCTGTAAAGTGAGATTGAGGGAACATTGTATGGTTAGGGTTAATAGCATGTTCCATTTGGCTTAGGAATCATTCTGCTGGATGAATAATGGTATTGGGAACCAGCAATATTTATAAGAATATAGAGGTAAAATATAAGTATGAAAACAGAAATCTAGGTAATATTTGAAGCCCAGAAGGATTTGGGCTCTTGATTGGGATCCTTAGCTTGAGTAATGTTTTGCACCGAGGTCGATGCAAATCGATATACAATGGCATAAGACCCTGTACCTCAGATGATTGAATGTAGAAGAGAACATCCAGTGAAAAAGGGATAGTGTGTAGGATTAGAAAGATAGTCAGTAGGTTTAGGAGGAAGAGTGAGTCTAGGATTTGGACCAAAAGTTCTTTAGCAATAGGTTTCGGTTAGAGAGTGAATATAAATGGCACCATATGTGAAAAGTTGGGCACAATGATGAACTGGGAAAAATATGTAGAAAGGCAGACATCAATAGAGACATTAGGAAATCAGGCAAAGTATAACGTGAGTGATAAGATTTGACATTTTCAACAGGGTTGAGGTTGAATACATAATCTTAAAAAGAAACAAAAATGTAGTCACCAATTGGATTGACATTTCAGAGCATTAGGCAAACTGGACATGGATGTTTTTAGTAATCCATGTTCACATTCCATTGAGGCTTTATTGCAATCATAATGGTGACCTTTGCATTTTGTGTCCAGAATATTACTGTGATAATATGTATATGTAGATCAGGTGACATGAGTATTTCTTCCACCTTTTCTGGGAGCAATATTTTGAAAACATATAAATTAGTACTGGGGATACTAAGAGGTTTACCCTGTGTTTATGAATATAGAGATGATGCATTAATAGACCATACTGTGAAAAAATTATGTGACTGGTTCCAAATTTACATAATGGATTGTTTTAATATCTGAAAATATAGACGAAATCATATATTGATATATGTACATTCATTCCAACAAGTTATATATCTAATGGTATTATTAGGGTTACCGTTTATCATGAATAGTGTGTGAGTTTTGCTTCAAAAATGATAATGGAATCGAAAATAATGTGTTTAGAAAGAAGTCTAGTGAAAAGACCAGTCAAGAAACATAGAGGAATATATGTGTTCCAAAGGAGGAAGTGATTGAAAGTAAACCAAATATTTATAAATTTGTGAACTTGTGAATGAAAGGATATATTTTATGATGTCCATAAACTGAATAAATAATAACGCACCAAGTTTGAATAAAAATGAACTTTAAAAAACACATCATATCCAATAGGAATGTATTTGCATTGATGTTAAACTTGGTCAGTTAGTCTAGAAATATTAGGATTTGTAAGAACCCTTCCCTGAATTTAGTTTTCAGTACTAGGAAACAAATATGTATTTCAGTGGATGTATATTTCTGAGAATAAACTTGTTAAAAGTTGATTATAAATCCACATATATGAATATGAATGAATTCAGGTGGTGTATAAGAAGACATATATTTCATATTTTGGAAAATCTGGAGACTATATATATATATATATATATATATATATATATATATATATAGAGAGAGAGAGAGAGAGAGAGAGAGAGAGAGAGAGACAAACACACACACATTATAATGTCGCAATATATATGTCAATCGAAATTCATCATGAAAAATAACTCATCCGCATATCCCAAAATATTCATTTTACTGAACATGGATGTATGTATAATGTTGTTCATCTAGGAAGCTCACCCATGGGTTGAATTTTCTGTACCAACAGCGTTTAGGAGGAGTGATCTCTTCTCACAAATAGTATCTGCCAAGTCAGCCACCTTACAAGAATGTACGTGTGAAACCAGGTAGGATTCTATTTGTGCATATAAAAATACATGTGCTTAATAGGCTACAGAGAAAGGGAGACAGGAATTCATATATTTCTTAACTTTAAAAACACATGGAATAGTGTGTAGTGTCCCTCTTTATCCCTTTTGATTAACTTTGGCTTAAAAAAAAGAATTTTATTGAGAATTTTTGTATATATCTTTGTCAGGAATATTGCTCTGAAGATTTCTTTCCTTGATGTGTCTTTGTCTGATTTTGGTATGTGAGTGATAATAGCCTCATGGAATGAGTCTGGAGGAGTTCCATCCTTTTCTATTTTATGGAATAATTTGAGGAGTATTGTGATGAATGCTTCTTTGAAGGTCTTGTAGAACATGGCTGAGAATCTGTCTGTTCCTGGGCTTTGCTTGATTGGTAGGCTGTTGACAGCAACTTCTATTTCATTGCTTGAAATTGATTTGTTTAAATTGTTCACGTCCTACTAATTAAGTTTGGGTATATCTCTAAAATTTTATTGATGTCATCATGGTATTTTAATTAATTAGACTATAAATTTTCAAATTAGTTTTCAATTATTCTCTGTATTTTAGTTGTGTACTCAGTAAAAGTTCCTTTATGATCCTTAATTTTAGTAATTTGAGGTTTTTTTTCTTCATTAGCTTGGTTAAGGAAGTGTCAATTTTATTTATTTTTCAAAGATTAAATTTTGTGTTGTGTCAAAAAAAATAACACATGGAAAATTATTTCAATAAATTGAATAGATTTATAACTCCTACCTTATATTATGCAAAAGGCAAGTCCAACTATACACCATGTCTCTTCTGAAATGCTTGTATCTATTCTGTTTGGGTTCTTTTTCTCCATTATATTAGTATTAGTGGTAAGAGTCTCGTAGGGTATATGAATGTTTCTGAGAATAATCTTGTGAAAAGATAATTATAAATCCACATTCATGAATATGAAAAATTTAGGAAGTGCAAAATAAGACACATATATTTCATACTTTGAAAAATTTGGAGAGTATATCTATATTTATATCTATATATCTATATCTATATCTATATCTATATCTATCTATCTATCTATCTATCTATATATATATATATATATATACACACACACACACACACACACACACACACACAACACTCACAGACATTAAAAAGTACCAATATAAATGCCAATCGAAATTCATCAGTAAATATATATCATCCACAAATGCAAAAAATATTTATTTTACTAAACATGAGTTTATATATAATGTATTTCTAATAGGACGCTCTCCTATAGGTTGAATTTTCATTTCCAAAAGCATTTAGGAGGAGTGAACTCTTCTCACAATTTGTATCTGCCAAGACAGCCACCTCACAAAAATGTACGTGTGATACCTGGTAGGATTCTATATATGCATATAAATATACATGTGTGAATAGGCTACAGAAAAGGAAAACAAGAATTCACATATTTGTTAAGTTTAAAAACACATGGACAATATTACAATTAAAATTTGTCTAGATTTATAACTCCAACCTTATATAAGGCAAATGTCAAGTCCAACTATACAACATGTCTCCTCTGAAGTGCTTGTATTTCTATTGTGTTGGGTTAATTTTCACGATTATATTAGGATGAATAGTCTGAGTCTACTAGGTATGGGTTATTGTCAGGGATTCAGTACTTCGAATGAAAAATTGGAAAATGAATCCAATGTGTATGTAAATATACGCTGCACAAATATCCTCCCGCTCTCATCCAGAACAATGCCTTGACATTACCTTCACCACAAGTAAGACACAACTAGAGGAGAAGAGTTACAAAATCAGTGAATACATATCTGGAATGGAAAATGCTAAGGAGTTCACATTCTGGAGGCGGTAGAGGAGTTTCAAAAAGTAAGGGACAGGGTAAACACTCCACAAACATGGAGCTCTGCTGGCCTAAAAACTTTTTGAGAAACTGCCTCTGAGCTTCCGCACTTGAAATATATGTTGTTTTCAGGAGATTTGGCTTCCTTTGTAGTGAGACCATCAAAGCTGGGTCTACATCTATGTGACCTGGAGGACATGGTTTCTTATTTTCCAATGAACAAGATGAAGCAGTGCTGAATCCTCTCTTTGTAAGTAAACTGAGGCCACTGGGGACTAAGTGTCTCCCCGTGTGGACTGTGAAGCCATTTGGTCCTCCTCCATTTTTTGTGGAGTTTTTGCTGCTGCACTGTGAGTTTGGTAGTTGTTTCACGAAATACTAGGAGCTAAACTGGGACACAGTGCTGGAGGGAGTTCTGTCACGTGTGGTGGGTCAGGGTCTGCAAGAGAATGCACCAACTAGGCTTCTATCTCTCACAGCTTGCCCCATTGCCCCCTTTTCCATATCAACCTGATTCTTAATTTTCCTCTGAAAACTCTCCATATAACAAGATGCCTTTACATATAAGGGTCTGCTGGCTGCACCATGTCAGTTACAAGCCATTTGGAATCCAATGGTAGATCCACAAGGCCCTTCCACGAATGTTTTATCAAACACCTCCCCACCACTGCTCTAGAACCACTACTCAGCAGGCTACAAACTACTGGCATCTCTGTTCTACACCATTTTCATGAAACTCAGTAAATCAAGGCACTGTCTCGTATAATCATGATCAGCAAAAGGACATCCAATGTTTCTCCAGTACCACCTGGTCATAGGTATTTCAAAAATTTCATGGTATTTATCTAGCCATTTTTCAAGCATGAAGTTGGAGGCACTGTGGGTTTCAATTCATTCAGCAAAGATTAAATGGTGAGGAAGCTCATTTCAATAAAATCTCTGGAGAACTCTCACAGGCAAGGCTTCCCAAAGAGTGGACAAAAGGTCACATTAGGCGAGGCCCATTGAGG
Organism: Callospermophilus lateralis; assembly: GCF_048772815.1. Taxonomy (NCBI): domain Eukaryota; kingdom Metazoa; phylum Chordata; class Mammalia; order Rodentia; family Sciuridae; genus Callospermophilus; species Callospermophilus lateralis. Next base: position 666,668 of record NW_027513937.1, read on the forward strand.
TCTATAATGTGAGGTCCATGTGTGTTTTGACTCTCAACTATGGCTGCCATTTCTTTAAGGATAAAATCATGTGATATCCTTGCTGAGATTCCCAGGCCTCTGTGGAAATCCACCCGGGGCCTAGGTCTCAGTTTCCAAGAGCGACTTTCATGCATGGCATCTTAAAATCCCAACAAAATTCATGGCAATGCTTCTCTGAGTTCAGTTCCAAAACCCAGTCTCTAAGGGGAATCACACCAGAGTTCAAGCCCACGTGGACACAGTCATTTATTCCAATGCCACACAAATGAGCAACATTAAAACCAAAACACTCCCACATAGCCCTCATCTTATTCCATATAGTCAATCATCTTAACATCTGGCTGGAGGTTTCCATGAGGGGCGCAGCCCAAGACAGTGTCCAAAATCAGCTCGTTTGCCCCTCATTTGCCTAAAGTCAGGGTAGGCTGGACACCGTTTCTGTGAACCAGGAGTGAACAAATAAACCTGCCGTTAATACTTCTATGTTTCTCCAATTTGAGGTCTACTGATTTTAGGTATCAATTCTTTAGGTGATTTAGAGTCAAGCGAAAACACAAGCACCTCTGCAGGGCTTTGAAGAACTCATTTGACCTAAATAATCCCTATTCTCATTTGATGGAGTGCAGCAACCTAACAGAGGAAGGCAAGAGACTTCATCCAAAATGAATGATATTTTTTGCCATTGTGGTTGTGGAGGCTCACATGGGATCATTCTTAAGATCCATCAGGTGCTGAGAATCTAAGGTACAGCCACACACAGGTCCAAGAGGCTGATAAAGACACATCCCTTTCCAAAGCAATTAAGCAAAGAGCCACAGGTGAGGCCCATTCATTTCCATTTGAAAACTGTTTTCTTCAGGCTTCACAAAGGGGTGGCCTGAGGCAAAGACCTTCCTGACATTCAGTGCAACACAGCAATAAGTAAGCAAAAAGCCCAAAGCAGTGTTTCTGCACTGAGACTTTCCTGGTCACACTGATATCTGAGTTTTCTGAGATGCTCGCCATTCTCTTCAACTATCCTTTACATGGCCATGTCACAGAGCTTGGAGGTGGTACATATTTTGGACACAAATCCATGAGCCTATTCTGGAGAGTGGCCAGAATTCAGGAAGAAAACAACAACTTAGAAAGATAACAGGTGTTGCACATCGATAAGACAAGCTGCAGTCCATTCATATATTGGGCAGGATGAATTATAGGGAAGATTTATACTAGACAGGACACATCCATTAATGCATTCTCTTTTCTAATGTCTACAACAACGGACACAGTGGGATACACAGAAACAGAAACACTCGCCGTGTCAAATGACTTACTAGAAACTGTCCACTCCAAACCAAACAAAACGCCTTTCCTATCTATTCTCAGAACATGAGACAAAACAACAAACCCACACCCACTCCCACAAAGGCACCTCCTGCCCCCAAGTAGGTCTTTGACTATCCGAAGTATCCTCTGACTGGTGGGCCATACTATGTTCCCTCGACATGGCCTGTCTTCTCTCAGATCATGTTTCCTTGACCAACTCTGTGAAGATGTCAGGAAAAAGTGGTTAGCCACTACCTGTTTTCTCAGGAAAGGTCCATATTCATAGCTCTCCTTGCATTTGGCCATCCTCACATCATTAGGTACCAAGAAAACTGACTCTGTCCTTGGTAAATCCAAACAAGTGAGCCCACTGGGCCTGGGACTGGGACTGCCTCTGCGTGCCTGGCTTCTTGGATACCAAGTTCAGAGAGTTCCATCACCAAGGAAATGAGGTATGTCACATTCTTTGGAACTGAATGAGGTCACTGCCTTGGCAACCACTTTGTCCTAACAGTTGCTTCCAAGGGTTACATAAGATGGAGGTTTCCCCTACTTCCTGTGGCACTTTCATAAGGTAGAATGTATATCAACCATTGGCACCCTGGAACAGCTCTCCACTCAGGCCTGGATTGTTCCACCTTGTCTACAGTAAGAAGAGAGAGGCAGATTCAGACACATCCCTTCATCCTGACCAGGTTGTTTGCCATGGAAGATGACTTTTGCTCTCTCAAGTGCTTCATACCTGCCTACAACTTCTCCAGGTATCATTTGTGCATGGACATTTGAGGTTCTCATCTGGTGGAAGATCCCCAACTTTCCTGTATTGTAAGAACCCCTCTGTCCCTGCTCTTCTGTAAAATGATTGAGGGAACAGTGTATACTTGGGGTTAAAAACAGGTTTGATTTGGTGACGAATGATTCTGTGCGATGAATAATGGCATTGGGAACCTGCAATATTTACAAGAATATAGAGGTGAAATATAAGTATGAAAACAGAAATCTAGGTATGCTTTGAAGCCCAGAAGGGTTTTGCCCTTGATTGGGATACTTAGCTTTGAATTATGTTCTGCAAAGATGTCTCAGATAATTCGAATTACAATGGCATAGGACGTTGTACATTGGATGATAGAATTTAGAAGAGAACATCAGGTCAAAAAGGGATATTCAGTAGGATTAGGAAGATAGTCGGTAGGTTTAGGAAGAAGAGTGAGTACAGGATTTGGACCAAAAGTTCTTTAGCAATAGACTTTTGGTTATAGAGTGAATGTAAATGTCAGCACATATGAAGAGTCAGTCACTATGTTGAACTGGGGAAAATATGTAGAAAAGCAGATATCAATAGAAACATTACGAAATCAGGCAAAGTATATAGTGAGGGATAGAATTAGACATTTTCAACAGTGTTGAGTTTGAATATATAAATAGGAAAAAACAAATATGTAGTCACCAATAGGATTGACAATTGACAGCATTAGGCAACCTGGATGTGGATGTTTTTAGAAATCCATGTTCACTTTCCATTTAGGCTTTGGTACAATCATAAGTGTGACCTTTCCATTTTTTGTCCAGAATATTACTGTGATAATGAGGTGACATGAGTATTTCTTTCACCATTTCTGGGAGCAATATATTGAAGATGTAATATTAGAATCGGGGTACAAAGAGGTGTACCCTGTTTCTATGAACATAGAAAAAAAGCATGAATAGACCATACTGTGAATAAATAATATAATTTTTTCAACTTTAAATAATGAATTGAACTGATATCTGAAAAATTAAAGGAAATCGTATATTGATATACAATCATTCATTCCAACCAGTTATATATCTATTGGAAATATTAGTGTTTTGGTTTATCATGAAGAGTGTGTGAGTTTTTCTTCAAAATGATTATGGAAATTCAAAATTATGTGTTTGGAAAGAAGTCTGATGAAAGGACCAGTCAAGAAACCCTGACAATACATGTGTTCTGAAGCAAGAAGTCATTAAAGTTGAAACAAATGCCTATTAATTTGTGAACTTGTGGATGCAATGTATATCCTATGATGTGCAAAAACTGAAGAAACAATAATGTACCAGTGTCGAATACAAATGAATGACAAATTACATATCATGTCCCATAGGAGTCTTCTTGCATTGATGTTAGACTGGGTCAGTTACTGTTGAGTAATTAGGATTTGTATGCACCATTCACTGAAGTTAGGTTTCAGTACTATGAAACAAATATGTATTTCAGGTGGATGAATATTTCTGATTATAATCTTGTGAAAAGTTGATTATAAATCCACATACATGTACATGAATGAATTTAGAGAGTATATATTAGACACATTTTTTCATATTTTGAAAAATTTGGAGAGTATATATATATCTATGTCTATACACACACACAGACATACACACACAGAGACACACACACACACACACAGACACACACACACACACAACATTCACAGACATTAAAAAGTACCAATATAAATGCCAATCGAAATTCATCAGTAAATATATATCATCCACAGATGCAAAAATTTTTATTTTACTGAACATGAGTTTATGCATAATTTTGTTCTACTAGGACGTTCTCCTATAGGTTGAATTTTCATTTCCAACAGCATTTAGGAGGAGTGAACACTTCTCACAATTTGTATCTGCCAAGACAGCCACCTCACAAAAATGTATGTGTGATACCTGGTAGGATTCTATATATGCATATAAATATACATGTGTGAATAGGCTACAGAAAAGGGAAATAAGAATTCATATATTTGTTAAGCTTAAAAACACATGGAGAATATTTCAATTAAAATTTGACGAGATTTATAACTCCTACCTTATATAATGCAAATGTCAAGTTCAACTATACAACATGTCTCCTCTGAAGTGCTTGTATTTCTATTGTGTTGGGTTAAATTTCCCCATTATATTAGGATGAATAGTCTGAGTCTACTAGGTAAGTTTTAGTGTCCGGGATTCAGTACTTCAAATGGAAAATTGGAAAATGAATCCAATGTGTATGTAAATATATGCTGCACAAATATCCTCACGCTCTCATCCAGAACAATGCCTTGACATTACCTTCACCCCAAGTAAGACACAATTAGAGGAGAAGAGTTACAAAATCAGTGAATACATATCTGGAATGGAAAATGCTCAGGAGTTCACAAACTTGGAGTTGGTAGAGGAGTTTCCAAAAGTAAGGGACAGGGTAAACACTCCACAAACATGAAGCTCTGCTGCCCTAAAAACATTTTGAGAAACTGCCTCTGAGCTTCCGCACTTGAAATATATGTTGTTTTCATGAGATTTGGCTTCCTTTGTAGTGAGACCATCAAAGCTGGGTCTGCATCTATGTGACCTGGAGGACATGGTTTCTTATTTTCCAATGAACAAGAGGAAGCAGTGCTGAATCCTCTCTTTTTAGGTAAATTAAGGTCACTAGAGACTAAGTGTCTCCCCATCTCCCCGCGTGGACTGTGAAGCCAATTGGTCCTCCTCCACTTTTTGTGGTGTTTAGGCTGCTGCACTGTGAGTTTGGTATTTGTTTCACGAAATACTAGCAGCTAAACTGGGACACAGTGCTGGAGGGAGTTCTGTCACGTGTGGTGGGTCAGGGTCTGCAAGAGAATGCACCAACTAGTCTTCTATCTCTCACAGCTTGCCCCATTGCCCCCTTGTCCATATCAACCTGATTCTTCATTTTCCTCTTAAAACTCTCCATATAACAAGATGCCTTTACATATAAGTGTCTGCTGGCAGCACCATGTCAGTTACAAGCCATTTGGAATCCAATGGTAGATCCACATGGCCCTACCACGGATGTTTTATCAAACACCTCCCCACCACTGCTCTAGACCCACTACTCAGCAGGCTCCAACTTACTGGCATCTCTGTTCTACACCATTTTCATGAAACTCAGTAAATCAAGTCACTGTCTGGAATACTCATGATCAGCAATAGGACATCCAATGTTTCTCCAGTGCCACCTGGTCATAGGAATTTCAAAAATTTCATGGTATTTATCTAGCCATTTTTCAAGCATGAAGTTGGAGGCACTGTGGGTTTCAATTCATTCAGCAAACATTAAATGGTGAGGAAGCTCATTTCATTGAAATCTCTGGAGAACTCTCACAGGCAAGGCTTCCCAAAGAATGGACAAAAGGTCACATTAGGCCAGGCCCATTGAGGTCTACAATGTGAGGTGCATGTGTGTTTTGACTCTCAACTATGGATGCCATTTCTTTAAGAAAAAATCATGTGATGTCCTTGCTGAGATTCCCAGGCCTCTGTGGAAATCTACCCGGGGCCTAGGTCTCAGTTTCCAAGAGCGACTTTCATGCGTGGCCTCTTAAAATCCCAACAAAATTCATAGCAATGCTTCTCTGAGTTCAGTTCCAAAACCCAGTGTTTAAGGGGAATCACACCAGAGTTCAAGCCCACGTGGAACCAGTCATTTTTTCCAATGCCACACAAATGACCAACATTAAAACCAAAACACTCCCACATGGCCCTCACCTTATTCCATATAGTCAATCATCTTAACATCTGGCTGGAGGTTTCCATGAGGGGTGCAGCCCAAGACAGTGTCCAAAATCAGCTCGTTTGCCCCTCATTTGCCTAAAGTCAGGGTAGCCTGGACACCGTTGCTGTGAACCAGGAGTGAACAAATAAGCCTGCCGTTAATACTTCTATGTTTCTCCAATTTGAGGGCTACTGATTTTAGGTATCGATTCTTTAGGTGATTTAGAGTCATGCGAAAACACAAGCACCTCTGCAGGGCTTTGAAGAACTCATTTGACTCACAGAATCCCTATTCTCATTTGTTGGAGTGCAGGAACCTAACAGAGGAAGGCAAGAGTCTTCATCCACAATGAATGATATTTTTTGCCATTTTGGTTTTGGAAGCTCACATGGGATCATTCTTAAGATCCATCAGGTGCTGAGAATCTAAGTCATAGCCACACACAGACCAAGAGGCTGATAAAGACACATCCCTTTCCAAAGCAATTAAGCAAAGAACCACAGGTGAGGCCCATTAATTTCCATTTGAAAACTGTTTTCTTCAGGCTTCACAAAGGGGTTGCCTGAGGCAAAGACCTTCCTGACATTCAGTGCAACACAACAATAAGTAAGCAAATAGCCCAAAGCAGTGTTTCTGCACTAAGAGTTTCCTGGTCACACTGATATCTGAGTTTTCTGAGATGCTCGCCATTCTCTTCAACTATCCTTTACATGGCCATGTCACAGAGCTTGGAGGTGGTACATATTTTGGACACAAATCCCTGAGCCCATTCTGGAGAGTGGCCAGAATTCAGGAAGAAAACAACAACTTAGAAAGATAGCAGGTGTTGCACATCGATAAGACAAGCTGCAGTCCATTCATATATTGGGCAGGATGAATTATAGGGAAGATTTATACTAGAAAGGACACATCCATTAATGCATTCTCTTTTCTAATGTCTACAACAACGGACACAGTGGGATACACATAAACAGAAACACTCGCCTTGTCAAATGACTTACTAGAAACTGTCTGCTCCAAACCAAACAAACCGCCTTTTCTATCTATTCTCAGAACATGAGACAAAACAACAAACCCACACCCACTCCCACAAAGGCACCTCCTTCCCCCAAGTAGGTCTCTGACTATCCGGAGTGTCCTCTGACTGGTGGGCCATACTATGTTCCCCCGAAATGGCCTGTCTTCTCTCAGATCTTGTTTCCTTGACCAACTCTGTGAAGATGTCAGGAAAAAGCGCTTAGCCACTACCTGTTTTCTCAGGAAAGGTCCATCTTCAGAGCTCTCCTGGCATTTGGCCCTCCTCACATCATTAGGAACCAAGAAAACTGACTCTGTCCTTGGTAAATCCAAACAGGTGAGCCCACTGGGCCTGGGACTGGGACTGCCTCTGGGTGCCTGGCTTCTTGGATACCAAGTTCAGAGAGTTCCATCACCAAGGAAATGAGGTATGTCACATTCTTTGTAACTGAATGAGGTCACTGCCTTGGCAACCACTTTGTCCTAACAGTTGCTTCCAAGGGTTACATAAGATGGAGGTTTCCACTACTTCCTGTGACACTTTCATAAGGTAGAATGTATATCAACCATTGGCACCCGGGAACAGCTCTCCACTCAGGCCTGGATTGTTCCACCTTGTCTACAATAAGAAGAGATAGGCAGATTCAGACACATCCCTTCATCCTGACCAGGTTGTTTGCCATGGAAGATGGCTTTTGCTCTCTCAGGAGCTTCATACCTGCCTACAACTTCTCCAGGTATCATTTGTGCATGGACATTTGAGGTTCTCATCTGGTGGAAGATCCCCAACTTTCCTGTATTGTAAGAACCCCTCTGTCCCTGCTCTTCTGTAAAATGATTGAGGGAACAGTGTATACTTGGGGTTAAAAACAGGTTTGATTTGGTGACGAAAGATTCTGTGCGATGAATAATGGGATTGGGAACCTGCAATATTTACAAGAATATAGAGGTGAAATATAAGTATGAAAAAAGAAATCTAGGTATGCTTTGAAGCCCAGAAGTGTTTTGCCCTTGATTGGGATACTTAGCTTTGAATTATGTTCTGCAAAGTTGTCTCAGATAATTTGATATACAATGGCATAGGACCTTGTACATTGGATGATTGAATTTAGAAGAGAACATCCAGTCAAAAAGGGATATTCAGTAGGATTAGGAAGATAGTCGGTAGGTTTAGGAAGACGAGTGAGTATAGGATTTGGACCAAAAGTACTTTAGCAATAGACTTTTGGTTATAGAGTGAATGTAAATGTCAGCACATATGAAGAGTCAGACACTTTGTTGAACTGGGGAAAATATGTAGAAAAGCAGATATCAATGGAAACATTACGAAATCAGGCAAAGTATAAAGTGAGGGATAGAATTAGACATTTTCAACAGGGTTGAGTTTCAATATATAAATTAGGAAAAAACAAATATGTAGTCACCAATAGGAGTGACAATTGACAGCATTAGGCAACCTGTACATGGATGTTTTTAGAAATCCATGTTCACTTTCCATTTAGGCTTTGGTACAATCATAAGTGTGACCTTTCCATTTTTTGTCCAGAATATTACTGTGATAATGAGGTGACATGAGTATTTCTTTCACCATTTCTGGGAGCAATATATTGAAGATGTCAAATGAGAATCGGGGGTACAAATAGGTGTACCCTGTTTCTATGAACATAGAGAAAAACCACGAATAGACCATACTTGAATAAATAATATAACTTTTTTGAACTTTAAATAATGAATTGAACTGATATCTGAAAAATAAAAGGAAATTGTATATTGATATATAATAATTCATTCCAACCAGTTATATATCTAATGGAAATATTAGTGTTTTGGTTTATCATGAAGAGTGTGTGAGTTTTGCTTCAAAATGATTATGGAAATTCAAAATAATGTGTTTGGAAAGAAGTCTCATGAAAAGACCAGTCAAGAAACCCTGACAATACATGTGTTCTGAAGCAAGAAGTGATTAATGTTGAAACAAATGCCTATTAATTTGTGAACTTGTGCATGAAATGTATATCCTATGATGTGCAAAAACTGAAGAAACCATAATGCACCAGTGTCGAATACAAATGAATGACAAATTACATATCATGTCCCATAGGAGTCTACTTGCATTGATGTTAGACTGGGTCAGATACTGTGGAATAATTAGGATTTGTATGCACCCTTCACTGAAGTTAGTAGTCAGTACTAGGAAACAAATATGTATTTCAGGTGGATGAATATTTCTGATTATAATCTTCTGAAAAGTGGATTATAAATCAACATAAATGAACATGAATGAATTTAGAGAGTGTATACTAGACACATATATTTCATATTTGGAAAACTTTGGAAAGTATATCTATATCTATATCTATACACACACACACACACACACACACACACACACACACACACACAACACTCACAGACATTAAAAAGTACCAATATAAATGCCAATCGAAATTCATCAGTAAATATATATCATCCACAGATGCAAAAATATTTATGTTACTGAACATGAGTTTATGTATAATGTTGTTCTTCTAGGACGCTCTCTTATAGGTTGAATTTTCATTTCCAACAGCATTTAGGAGGAGTGAACACTTCTCACAATTTGTATCTGCCAAGACATCCACCTTACAAAAATGTACGTGTGATACCTGGTAGGATTCTATATATGCATATAAATATACATGTGTGAATAGGCTACAGAAATTGGAAACAAGTATTCACATATTTGTTAAGTTTAAAAACACATGGAGAATATTTCAATTAAAATTTGACTAGATGTATAACTCCTACCTTATATAATGCAAATGTCAAGTCCAACTATAGAACATGTCTCCTCTGAAGTGCTTGTATTTCTATTGTGTTGGGTTAATTTTCCCCATTATATTAGGATGAATAGTCTGAGTCTACTAGGTATGGGTTAGTGTCAGGGATTCAGTACTTCGAATGAAAAATTGGAAAATGAATCCAATGTGTATGTAAATATATGCTGCACACATATCCTCCCGCTCTCATCCAAAACAATGCCTTGACATTACCTTCACCCCAAGTAAGACACAATTAGAGGAGAAGAGTTACACAATCAGTGAATACATATCTGGAATGGAAAATGCTCAGCAGTTCACAACCTTGGAGGTGGTTTAGGAGTTTCCTAAAGTAAGGGACATGGTAAACACTCCACAAACATGTAACTCTGCTGGCCTAAAAACTGTTTGAGAAACTGCCTCTGAGCTTCCGCACTTTAAATATATGTTGTTTTCATGAGATTTGGCTTCCTTTGTAGTGAGACCATCAAAGCTGGGTCTGCATCTATGTGACCTGGAGGACATGGTTTCTTATTTTCCAATGAACAAGATGAAGCAGTGCTGAATCCTCTCTTTATAGATAAACTGAGGCCACTGGGGACTAAGTGTCTCCCCGTCTCCCCGTCTCCCCGTGTGGACTGTGAAGCCATTTGGTCCTCCTCCACTTTTTGTGGTTTTTAGGCTGCTGCACTGTGAGTTTGGAATTTGTTTCACGAAATACTAGCAGCTAAACTGGGACACAGTGCTGGAGGGAGTTCTGTCACGTGTGGTGGGTCAGGGTCTGCAAGAGAATGCACCAACTAGGCTTCTATCTCTCACAGCTTGCCCCATTGCCCCCTTGTCCATATCAACCTGATTCTTAATTTTCCTCTTAAAACTCTCCATATAACAAGATGCCTTTACATATAAGGGTCTGCTGGCAGCACCATGTCAGTTACAAGCCATTTGGAATCCAATGGTAGATCCACATGGCCCTACCACGGATGTTTTATCAAACACCTCCCCAGCACTGCTCTAGACCCACTACTCAGCAGGCTCCAACTTACTGGCATCTCTGTTCTACACCATTTTCATGAAACTCAGTAAATCAAGGCACTGTCTGGTATACTCATGATCAGCAATAGGACATCCAATGTTTCTCCAGTGCCACCTGGTCATAGGAATTTCAAAAATTTTATGGTATTTATCTAGCCATTTTTCAAGCATGAAGTTGGAGGCACTGTGGGTATCAATTCATTAGGCAAACATTAAATGGTGAGGACGCTCATTTCAATGAAATATCTGGAGAACTGTCACAGGCAAGGCTTCCCAAAGAATGGACAAAACGTCACATTAGGCCAGGCCCATTGAGGTCAACAATGTGAGGTCCATGTGTGTTTTGACTCTCAATTATGGCTGCCATTTCTTTAAGAATAAAATCATGTGATATCCTTGCTGAGATTCCCAGGCCTCAGTGGAATTCTACCCGGGGCCTAGGTCTCAGTTTTCAAGAGCGACTTTCATGCGTGGCCTCTTAAAATCCCAACAAAATTCATGGCAATGCTTCTCTGAGTTCAGTTCCAAAACCCAGTGTCTAAGGGGAATCACACCAGAGTTCAAGCCCACGTGGACCCAGTCATTTTTTCCAATGCCACACAAATGACCAACATTAAAACCAAAACACTCCCACATGGCCCTCACATTTTTCCATATAGTCAATCATCTTAACCTCTGGCTGGAGGTTTCCATGAGGGGTGCAGCCCAAGACAGTGTCCAAAATCAGCTCGTTTGCCCCTCATTTGCCTAAAGTCAGGGTAGCCTGGACACCGTTGCTGTGAACCAGGAGTGAACAAATAAGCCTGCCATTAATACTTCTATGTTTCTCCAATTTGATCGCTACTGATTTTAGGTATCGATTCTTTAGGTGATTTAGAGTCATGCGAAAACACAAGCACCTCTGCAGGGCTTTGAAGAACTCATTTGACTCACAGAATCCCTATTCATATTTGTTGGAGTGCAGGAACCTAACAGAGGAAGGCAAGAGTCTTCATCCACAATGAATGATATTTTTTGCCATTTAGTTTTGGAAGCTCACATGGGATCATTCTTAAGATCCATCAGGTGCTGAGAATCTAAGTCACAGCCACACACAGGTCCAAGAGGCTGATAAAGACACATCCCTTTCCAAAGCAATTAAGCAAAGAGCCACAGGTGAGGCCCATTCATTTCCATTTGAAAACTGTTTTCTTCAGGCTTCACAAAGGGGTGGCCTGCTGCAAAGAACTTCCTGACATTCAGTGCAACACAACAATAAGTAAGCAAAAAGCCCAAGGCAGTGTTTCTGCACTGAGACTTTACTGGTCACACTGATATCTGAGTTTTCTGAGATGCTCGCCATTCTCTTCAACTGTCCTTTACATGGCCATGTCACAGAGCTTGGAGGTGGTACATATTTTGGACACAAATCCCTGAGCCCATTCTGGAGAGTGGCCAGAATTCAGGAAGAAAACAACAACTTAGAAAAATAGCAGTTGTTGCACATCGATAAGACAAGCTGCAGTCCATTCATATTTTGGGCAGGATGAATTATAGGGAAGATTTATACTAGACAGGACACATCCATTAATGCATTCTCTTTTCTAATGTCTACAACAACGGACACAGTGGGATACACATAAACAGAAACACTCGCCTTGTCAAATGACTTACTAGAAACTGTCTGCTCCAAACCAAACAAACCACCTTTTCGGTCTATTCTCAGAACATGAGACAAAACAACAAACCCACACCAACTCCCACAAAGGCACCTCCTTCCCCCAAGTAGGTCTGTGACTATCCGGAGTGTCCTCTGACTGGTGGGCCATACTATGTTCCCCCAAAATGGCCTGTCTTCTCTCAGATCTTGTTTCCTTGACCAACTCTGTGAAGAAGTCAGGAAAAAGTGGTTAGCCACTACCTGTTTTCTCAGGAAAGGTCCATCTTCAGAGCTCTCCTGGCATTTGGCCATCCTCACATCATTAAGTACCAAGAAAACTGACTCTGTCCTTGGTAAATCCAAACAAGTGAGCCCACTGGGCCTGGGACTGGGACTGCCTCTGCGTGCCTGGCTTCTTGGATACCAAGTTCAGAGAGTTCCATCACCAAGGAAATGAGGTATGTCACATTCTTTGGAACTGAATGAGGTCACTGCCTTGGCAACCACTTTGTCCTAACAGTTGCTTCCAAGGGTTACATAAGATGGAGGTTTCCCCTACTTCCTGTGACACTTTCATAAGGTAGAATGTATATCAACCATTGGCACCCGGGAACAGCTCTCCACTCAGGCCTGGATTGTTCCACCTTGTCTACAATAAGAAGAGAGAGGCAGATTCAGACACATCCCTTCATCCTGACCAGGTTGTTTGCCATGGAAGATGACTTTTGCTCTCTCAGGAGCTTCATACCTGCCTACAACTTCTCCATGTATCATTTTTGCATGGACATTTGAGGTTCTCATCTGGTGGAAGATCCCCAACTTTCCTGTATTGTAAGAACCCCTCTGTCCCTGCTCTTCTGTAAAATGTTTGAGGGAACAGTGTATACCTGGGGTTAAAAACAGGTTTGATTTGGTGATGAATGATTCTGTGCGATGAATAATGGGATTGGGAACCTGCAATATTTACAAGAATATAGAGGTGAAATATAAGTAGGAAAACAGAAATCTAGGTATGATTTGAAGCCCAGAGGGTTTTGCCCTTGATTGGGATACTTAGCTTTGAATTATGTTCCGCAAAGATGTCTCAGATAATTTGATATACAATGGCATAGGACCTTGTACATTGGATGATTGAATTTAGAAGAGAACATCCAGTCAAAAAGGGATATTCAGTAGGATTAGGAAGATATTCGGTAGGTTTAGGAAGACCAGTGAGTATAGGATTTGGACCAAAAGTTCTTTAGCAATAGACTTTTGGTTATAGAGTGAATGTAAATGTCAGCACATATGAAGAGTCAGACACTATGTTGAACTGGGGAAAATATGTAGAAAAGCAGATATCAATGGAAACATTAGGAAATCAGGCAAAGTATAAAGTGAGGGATAGAATTAGACATTTTCAACAGGGTTGAGTTTCAATATATAAATTAGGAAAAAACAAATATGTAGTCACCAATAGGATTGACAATTGACAGCATTAGGCAACATGGACATGGATGTTTTTGAAATCCATGTTCACTTTCCATTTAGGCTTTGGTACAATCATAAGTGTGACCTTTCCATTTTTTGTCCAGAATATTGCTGTGATAACGAGGTGACATGAGTATTTCTTTCACCATTTCTGGGAGCAATGTATTGAAGATGTAAAATTAGAATCGGGGGTACAAATAGGTGTACCCTGTTTCTATGAACATAGATAAAAACCACGAATAGACCATACTGTGAATAAATAATATAACTTTTTTGAACTTTAAATAATGAATTGAACTGATATCTGAAAAATAAAAGGAAATTGTATATTGATATACAATCATTCATTCCAACCAGTTATATATCTAATGGAAATATTAGTGTTTTGGTTTATCATGAAGAGTGTGTGAGTTTTGCTTTAAAATGATTATGGAAATTCAAAATAATGTGTTTGGAAAGAAGTCTCATGAAAAGACCAGTCAAGAAACCCTGACAATATATGTGTTCTGAAGCAAGAAGTGATTAATGTTGAAACAAATGCCTATTAATTTGTGAACTTGTGGATGAAATGTATATCCTATGATGTGCAAAAACTGAAGAAACAATAATGTACCAGTGTCGAATACAAATGAATGACAAATTACATATCATGTCCCATAGGAGTCTACTTGCATTGATGTTAGACTGGGTCAGATACTGTAGAATAATTAGGATTTGTATGCACCCTTCACTGAAGTTAGTAGTCAGTACTAGGAAACAAATATGTATTTCAGGTGGATGAATATTTCTGATTATAATCTTGTGAAAAGTTGATTATAAATCCACATACATGAACCTGAATGAATTTAGAGAGTGTATACTAGACACATATATTTCATATTTGGAAAACTTTGGAGAGTATATCTATATCTATATCTATACACACACACACACACACACACACACACACACACACACACAACACTCACAGACATTAAAAAGTACCAATATAAATGCCAATCGAAATTCATCAGTAAATATATATCATCCACAGATGCTTCTTCCAGACCCAGTCTCCTCTCCACACACTCCTCCCTTAACACCTGTTAGTCTAGTCTATTATAATACCCCAGAGGAAAAAGGGACTCTTGCCGCAAAATGGGAAGGCCCCTATCCTGTCATTCTCTTTACCCTTACCGCCGCCAAACTCTCCTTACCAGACAACTGTCTCACTCCCTGGATTCACATGTCTAGGTTGAAGCCACATCACCAGGAGGCCCCACCTGCTGAAGACAGGGCCACCCCAGAGGAACTCCAAGAATCACCTACTGAACCTCCCCTTTACTCCTGCTCTCCACACCCATCTCACCCATTTTAGTTGTGGCTCACACGGTTTTCCTTGCAGCCCAATTCCTCTTAAAGAAGGCACAATGAGCTCTCCCAACACCCTAGTCTTCTCTAACTGCTTGTTTTTTGTGCTCTGCTTATTTTCTGTGCTCTGTCAGGACTGGTCTTTACCCTCCTCACCTACCATGCATTTATTCACTTTTCGGGAACGATACTCAGAACATGGCATGCAGAAGGTCTGCGCAGTGGATGCAACTACTTGCTTCATCCACAACTGCACCTCTATTTCCCTAAAATTGTCACCTCCAAGGACCTTCGTCCCTGGTAGCTGAAACTGGCCTTTCATTTCCTTCCTTTTTGATCAAACAAAAGACTATTGTCATTGGTGGCCTGAGATATATAATGGGTGCCCCTATTGGTCATGCATGTTCCATGATGAACATGGTAGCTATTCTTACCACTCATTTGGTTACCCTGAAGGGTGGACTTCTAGTTACATAAAGTGGCATAAAGGCTCTTCATCCAGTAACAATGGATGGTATACTTTAGATAAACATGACCCCAAGGCCAAACGATGGGGCTATGTTGAGTTTGCTGTCTATGCTCGGACAACCTCAGTCAGACCCACAGGGTGGATGACTATTGGCCGCACCCTGATTACGCAACCTAAGGCAACCATCCAGGTAGTCGAACACATTAAGGACTCAGAATCAAAACTTTGAGATCATATCCATAGCTCATCCAAAGAGGATTCAGAGCCTTCAACCCTCTCAGGTCCCCCTCCCACATGGCTCAATTTGCTACACCAAACTTTTTGATTATTAAACTCCACCCCTCTTTCTGTGCCTACTTCTCAGTGCTTTCTCTGTGCTTCACTTAGTCGTCCACTTCTAGCAGCAGTCCCATTAGCGGCAGGAAATATTCCAGCAAAACCCTACAATTTCTCTAAAAAGGACAACCCCTACATGTGACACGTATCCCACTGTGGGAAAGTTATTCCACCAATACTTTATTTCCTTTCATCTGTTTCCACCTGCCAATAATGAATCCTTTACCCATTTGTTCCTTGAGCTACAGCACCCCATAGAGCCCTGTGTTTATGCAACCTGGACATTTCCTCTGGTATAATGGTTCTTTAAGTACCTCAACCATCAATGTCTCTGGCGCCTGTTTCTTGGTTACTGTAGTTCCTCAGCTATCTTTGTATACTCCCACCGAATTCTGACAGTTGGCCCTACCTTCCCGCACCCGTAGGGTAGTCTTTCTGCCGGTTCTGGTAGGCCTCATTTTAACAACCTCAGTGACAGGTCTCGGACTCTCTGGTGGAGCTATAGGTCATGCTCTATGGGATCCAATGACCTTCAACAAAAACTGCAGGAAACACTCAATACCATGGCTGAGTCTCTGGGTTCCTTGCAGCGGCAGGTTACTTCATTGGCACAAGTGGCTTTACAGAACCAAAGGGCAATTGATCTTCTCACTGCAGAAAAAGGGGTTACATGCCTATTCCTCAGAGAGGAATTTTGCTATTATGTTAATGAATCTGGGCTAATAAAAAAAATGTTGTTAAATTGCAGGAATTATCGACCCAATTGCTCAAACCTACCTCCTCCATTCCCATAACGGGGTTCTTCCAATCCTATCTTGCCATGTACTTACTACATATCTTGGATCCCCTTATTTGGATGCTCCTTTTTTGTGCTCTCTTGCCCTGCATAATGAAGTGCCTTCAAACCCAACTGCATAAAATTCCTAATCAAACTTTCAACCAGCTTTTGCTTAGTCACTACCAGCCTCTGATGACCGATGAATCCCCAACATCTCCAAGAGAACAGTTCACTCAGTGATGAAGCTCACTACCAGGCACGATGGAATGCAACGGGTATTAGACAGCGGGAGACAACGAGCTCGGAGAACCTCTTAATCTGCCATCCTGGATTCATAGTCTTTACCACCTTCTAAGCTTTCTCATGGTTCTTGGCCTCTTCTATGTCAGTCCCCCCACATGGAACTTCTGCCAAAAATTGACATTTGCTTTAATTTTTATCTTCATTCTGTTTTTATTCGCTCTGATCTTCTTCAGGCGCTGGCGACACCATGTCCAGGCAACGCTTCCAGTATTTCCTTGAGTCTCTGTTACAGGACCAGTGGCTGATACCAACAATCTCTTCCATCCAGGACTGGTTCCATGCCATCGACATCTTTGGCTTCAGGGAACATTCATTGACTTCACCCCTATGAAAATAGCTGTCTATAGCCACTGGGTTTTATTTCTGGCTGCCATGATATCCCCATACCTGCCCCCTGAGCATTCCTCCACTTCTCTTTCTAGGCCCCACACCACCCCCACACAGCAGGAAGCAGCCAGATCTGACAAACGACACCCCACTTCCTAAGAAAACAAAAAGGGTGGAATGTTGGGAAAAGAATAAATGGCAGCCATACCCCAGAGAAAAACCCCAACATGGCGCCTAAGGACTTCTTCTTCCTACCTTCTTCATTTCTGCAGTGGCGCAAAAAGTTCCCGCCCTTGTGAACTCTCCCGCCAGCGCCAATTTCAAATCTCGCTTGTGGGGAACCTTAGCCCCAATGAGAACTAATTCCTGGGCTCTGGAGCTGATAATTGAAAGAACTTGTCAATAAACGGGTTGCTGCCATTTATGTAAGCCATACCATCTCCCCCTTAGTTCTATATAAGCACACAGCTTTTAGCAATAAATTTGGAATTCTCCCGGTGAAGTGTCATTGCGTGGGGAATTATTTCACTCATGTTCAGCAACAGGATATCCAAAGGTTCTCCAGTGCCACCTGGTAATGGGAATTTCAGAAATTTGATAGTATTTATTTAACCATTTTTGAAGGATGAAGTTGGAGTCACTGTGCATTTCAATTAATGCAGGAACCATTATGTGGTGAGGAAGCTCATTTAAATGAAATCTCTGGAGAAATCTCACAGGCAAGGCTTCCCAAAAAGTGGCCAAAAGGTCACATGAAGCCAGGATCTTTGAGGTCTACAATATGAGTTCCATTTGTGTTTAGACTCTCAATTATGGCTGCCAAGTCTTTCAAAATAAAATCATGTGATATCCTGGCTGAGATTCTCACTGCACTGTGGAAAGACACCCTGGCCCTCGATCTCAGTTTTCAAGGGCGCATCTCATGCGTGGCCTCCTAAAATCCCAACACATTTCATGGCAATACTTCTTTGAGGTAAATTCCAGAACTCAGTCTCTAAGAGGAATCATGCCAGAATTCAAGCCCAGGTGGATCCAGTTATCTCTTCCAACCGCCAAACAAATGACCACAATTAAAACCAAACACTCCCACATGGCCCTCATCTTCTTCCATATAGACACTTATCATAACCTCTGGCTGGAGTTTTTCATGAGGGGTGCAGCCCAAGACAGTGTCAAAAATAAGCTCCCTTGCCCCTCATTTGCCTAAAGTCAAGGTGGCCTGGACACCCATCCGGTGAACCAGGAGTGATCAGATAGGCCAGCTGTTAATACTGCTCTGCATCTCCAATTTGAGGCCTACTGACTGTCAGTTATAGATTCTTTATATGATTTGGAGCCATGAGAAAACCCAAAAACCTATGGGTTAGCCTCTGCAGGGCTGTGCATAACTCATTTGAACCAAAGGATCCGTATTCTCACTTGATGGTGGTCAGGAACCTTACAAATGAATGCGAGAGACTTCATTCACAATAATTGCTCTTTTGGCCATTTTGGTTTTGGATGCACACATGGGATCTCTCTTTACATCCATCAGGTGCTGAGAATCTAAGCCACAACCTCACACAGGGCCAAGAGGCTGATTCAGACACATCCCTTTCCAAAGCAATTAAGCAAAGAGCCACAGGTGATGCCTATTCATTTCCATTTGAAAACTGTTTTCTTCAGGCTTCACAAAGGGGTGGCCTGAGGCAAAGACCTTCCTGACATTCAGGGAAACAGAACAATTGATAAGCAAAAGGCCGAAAGCATGGTTTCTCCACTGAGACTTTCTTGGTCACACTGATATCTGAGTTTTCTGAGATGCTCGCCATTCCCTTCAGCTATCCAGGACATGGCAATGTCACAGAGCTTGGAGGTGGTACATATTTTGGACACAAAACCATGAGACTATTCTGGAGAGTGGTGAGAATTCTGGAAGAAACAGGAACTTAGGAAGGTAGCAGGTGTTGCCCATGGATAAGGCAAGCTGCAGTCCATTCATAAATTGGGCAGGATGAATGCCGGGAATCTTTCTACTATACAGGACATATGAATTGTTGCATTCTATTTTCTAATGTCTACAACCACGGACACAGTGGGATACACAGAAATAGAAACACTTGCCTTGTCCAACGACTTACTAGAAGAAGACCACTCCAAATCAAACAAACCGTCTTTCCTACCTATTCTCAGATCATGAGACAAAACCACAAAATCACACCCACCCCACAAAGACACCTCCTTCCCCCATGTAACTCTGTGACTATCCGGAGTTTCCTGTGAGTGGTGGGCCATACTATGTTCCCCCAAAATGGCCTGTCCTATCTCAGATCTGGTCTCCTTGGCCAACTCTGTGAAGTTGTCAGGAGCCTGCAGTGAACCACTACCTACTTTCTCAGGAAAGGCCCCTATTCAGAGCTCTCCTGGTATTTGGCCATCCTCACATATGTTGGTACCAAGAAAGACTGACACTCTCCTTGGTAAATTCAAACAAGTGAGCCTACTGGGTCTGGGACTGGACTGGCTCTGGGTGCCTGGCTTCCTGGATCCCAAGTTAAGAGAGTTCCATCACCAAGGAAGTGAGGTAGATCACTTCTTCAGGAACTGAATGAGGTCATTGCCTTGACAACCACTTTGTCCTAACAGTTGCTTTCAAGAGTCCCATGAGATGGAGGCTGCCCCTACTTCCTGTGACACTTTCACAAGTTAGAATGGTATATAAACCATGGGCACCCGGGAACAGCTCTCCACCTAGGACTGGTTTGGTCCATCTTCTCTACATTAAGAAGAGAGAGGCTGATTCATACACATCCCTTCATGCTGACAAGGTTGTTTGCCATAGAAGATGACTTTTCTCTCTCAGGTCTTTCGTAGCTGCCTACATCTTCTCAAGGGATCATTTCTGCATGGACCTTTGATGTTCTCAACAGGTGGAACATGCCCTACATTCCTGTATTTTAAGAGCAACCCTGTCCCTGCTGTTCTGTAAAGTTCGATTGAGAGAACAGTGTATGGTTTGGGTTAGTAACATGTTCAATTTGGGGTTAGGAATCCTTCTGCATGACGAATAATGGTATTGGGAAACTATGATATTTACAAGAATATATAGGTGAAATATAAGTATAAAAACAGAAATCTAGGGAAGATATGAAGTCCAGAAGGGCATTGGGCCCTTAATTGGTACACTTAGCTTTGAATTATTTTCTGCAAAAATGTCTCAGATAAATCTATATACAATGGCATAGGAGCTTGTACCTTGGATGATTGAATGTCGAATAGAACACCCACTCAAAAAGGGATTGTCGGTAGGATTAGAAAGATAGTCAGTAGGTTTACAAAGAAGAGTGAGAATAGGATTTAGACCAAAAGTTCTTAAGCAATAGGGTTTCAGGTAGACAGTGAATGTAAATGTCAGCACAAGTGAAGAGTCAGTCACAATGATGAACAGGGGAAAATATGTAGGAAAATAGATATAAATAGAGACATTACTAAATCAGGCAAAGTATAAAGTGAGTGATAGGATTAGACATTTTCAACAGGCTTGAGGTTGAATATATAATCTTAGGAAGAAACAAAAATGTAGTCACCAATAAGATTGACATTTGAGAGCATTAGGCCACCTGGACATGGAAGGTTTTAGTAATCCATGCTCACTTTCCATTTAGGCTTTGGTACAACCTTAAGGGTGACCTTTGATTTTTTTGTCCAGAATATTACTGTGATAAAATGTATATATAGATCAGGTGACATGAGTATTTCTTCCACCATTTTTTGAGGAATATTTTGAAAACGTATAAATTAGTATTGAGGGTAAAAATAGGTGTACCCTGTGACTATGAATATAGAGATAATGCATGAATAGACAATACAGTTAATAAATAATGTAACTGGTTCCACTTTAAATAATGTATTGAATTGATATCTGAAAATACATAAGAAATCATATATTGATATATAATCATTCATAACAACTAGTTATACGTCTAATTGTAATCCTAGGGTTATGGTTTATCATGAAGAGTGTGTGAGTTTTGCTTCAAAAGTGATTATGGAAATCAAAAATAATGTGTTTGGAAAGAAGTCTCATGAAAAGACCAGTTTGAAACATGGAGGAACACGTGTTTTCTGAAGCAGAAAGTGAATGAAAGTGAAATAAATGCCTATAAATTTGTGAACTTGTGGATGAAATATATATCCAATAATGTGCATAAACTGAAGAAATAGTAATGTACTAGTTTTGAATAAAAATGAACTTCAAAATACTTATCATGTCCCATAGGAATCTACTTGCATTGATGTGAAAATGGATCAGTTACTGTAGAAATATTAGGATTTATATGCACCATTCACTGAAGTTAGTTTTCAATACTAGGAAAAAAATACGTATATCAGGTGAATGAATATTTCTGAGAATAATCTTGTGAAAAGTTGATTATAAATCCATATACATAATCATGAATGAATTTAGGGAGTGTATAATAAGACACATATATTAAATATTTTGAAATATCTGGAGAGAATATATATATATATATATATATATATATATATATATATATATATCCACACACAGATGTTAAAAATTAGCAATATATATGCCAATCAAATTACACCGTGAAATATGTATCATCCACAGATCCAAAAATATTCATTTTACTGGATATGGATTTATGTATAACTTTTTTCAACTAGGAAGCTCACCCATAGGTTGAATTTTCAGGTCAAACAGCGTTTAAGAGGAGTGATCTCTTCTCACACTTTGTATCTACCAAGTCATGTAACTCACAAGAATGTACGTGTGATACCAGGTAGGATTCTATATGTGCATATAAAAATACATGTGCTGAATAGAATACAGAGAAAGGGAGACAGGAATTCACATATTTGTTAACTTTAAAAGCACATGGAAAACTATTTCAACAAAAAATTGACTAGATTTATAACTCCTACCCTATATAATGCAAAAGGCAAGTCCAAGTATACAACATGCCTCCTCTGAACTGCTTGTATTTCTATTCTGTTTCCGTTATTTTTCTCCATTATATTAGGATTAGTATTCAGAATCTAGCAGAGCATGTGTTAGTGTCAGGGATTCAGTATTTCAAATGTAAAATAGAAAAATGAATCCAATGTGTATGCAAATATGTGCTAAACAAAATCTTCCCACTCTCATCCAGAACAATTCCTTGATATTTTTTTCGCCCAAAGTAAGACACAATTAGAGGAGAAGAGTAATAAAATCTGTGAATAATATGCTCAGGAGTTTACAACCTTGGAAGTGGTAGAGGAGTTTCCCTAGTATGGGACAGGGTAAACACTCCATAAACATGGAGCTCTGCTGGCCTAAATACTTCTTGAGAAACTGCCTCTGAGTTTGGGCACTTGAAATATATGTTGTTGTCAGGAGCTTTAGCTTCTTTTTAGTGAGACTATCAAAGCTGTGTCTGCATCTATGTGACCTGGAGGACATGGTTTCTTATTTTCCAATGAACATGAGGCAGCAGTGCTGAATTCTCTCTTTGTAAGTAAACTGTGGCCACTGGGGGCTAAGGGTATTCCCATGTGGACTGGGAAGCCATTTGGTCATCCTCCACTTTTCGTGGTGTTTCTTGCTGCTGCACTGGGACTTTGGCATTTGCTTCATGAAATAAAAGAAGTTCAACTGGGACACAGTTCTGGAGGCAATTCTTTCATGTGTGGTTGGTCAGGGTCTGCAGGAGAATGCACCAACCAGGTTTCTATCCCAAATAGCTTGGCCCCATGTCCATAGTAACCTGATTCTAAACATTGCCCGGAAACATCTCCATATAACCAGAAGCCTTTACATGGAAGGGTTTGCTGGCTTCACCATGTAAGTCACAAGCCATTTGGGATCCAATGGCAGATCCACATGGCCCCACCACAAATTTTTTATCACACACCTGCCTACCACTGCTCTAGGCCCACTACTCAGCAGGTTCCAACATATTGGCATCTCTGTTCTACACCATTTTCATGAAACCCACTCAATCAAGGCACTGTCTTGCATATTTACGATCAGCAACAGGACATCCAAAGTTTCTCCAGTGCCACCTGGTCATGGGAATTTCAAAAATTTCATGGTATTTATCTAGGCATTTTTCAAGGATGACGTTGCAGGCACTGTGGGTTTCAATTCATTCAGGAACCTTTAAATGGTGAGGAAGCTCATTTCAATGAATGCTCTGTAGAACTCTCACAGGCAAGGCTTCCCAAAGAGTGGCCAAAATGTCACATGAAGCCAGGCCTATTGAGGTCTACAATGTGACGTCCATGGGTGTTGTGACTCTCAACAATGGCTGACAAGTCTTTCAGAATTAAATCATGTGATCTTCTGGCTGAGATACCCAGGGCTCTGTGGAAAGCCACCCTGGGCCTAGATCTCAGTTTCCAAGGGTGATTCTCATGGGTGGACTCCTAAAATCCCAACAAAATTCATGGCAATACTTCTCTGAATTCAGTCTCTAAGGGGAATCACACCAGAGTTCAAGCCCAGGTGGTCCCAGTCATGTCTTCCAACCGGACACAAATGACCAAAATTAAAACCAAAACCCTCCCATATGGCCCTCATCTTCTTCCATATAGACACTAATCACAACCTCTGGCTGAAGGTTTCCATGAGTGGCGGAGTCCAAGAGAGTGTCCAAAATAACTCCCTTGCCCCTCATTGGTGTAAATTCAGGGTGGTCTGGACACCCTTCATGTGAAACAGGAGTGATCAAATATGCTAGACGTTAATACTTCTATGCTTCTCCAATTTGTGGAAAACTGAGTGTCAGGTATATATTTTTATGTGATTTGCAGTCATGAGAAAACACAAGCTCCTCTGCAGGTCTTTGAAGAACCCATTTGACCCAAAGGATCCCTATTCTCACTTGATGGAGTTCAAGAACTTTAAAGAGGAAGGGGACAGACTTCATCCACAAGGACTGCTTTTTGGCCATTTTGGTTTTGGATGCACACATGGGATCTCTCTTTACATCCACCACGTGCTGAGTATCTAAGCCACAACCTCACACAGGGCCAAGAGGCTGATTCAGACACATCCCTTTTCAAAGCAATTAAGCAAAGAGCCACAGGTGATCCATATTCATTTCCATTTGAAAACTGTTTTCTTCAGGCTTCACAAAGGGGTGGCATGAGGCAAAGACCTTCCTGACATTCAGGGCAACAGAACATTAGGTTAGCAAACGGCCCAAAGCAGTGTTTCTCCACTGAGACTTTCCTGGTCACACTGATATCTGAATTTTCTGAGACGCTCGCCATTCCCTTCAGCTATCCAGTACATGGCCATGTCACAGAGCTTGGAGGTGGTACATAACTTGGTCACAAAATCATGAGCCTATTCTGGAGAGTGGCCAGAATTCAGGAAGAAAACAGGAACTTAGGAAGATAGCAGGTGTTACCCATCCATAAGGCAAGCCGCATTCCTTTCATACATTGGGCAGAAAGAATTCTGGTAAGCTTTCTACTAGCCTGGACACATCCTTTGATGCATTGCATTCTCTTTTCTAATGTCTACAACCATGGACACAGTGGGATACACAGACATAAAAACACTCGCCTTGTCAAATCACTTGTTAGAAATCGTCCACTCCAAACCAAACAAACTGCCTTTCCTACCTATTCTCAGAACATGAGACAAAATCACAAACACACACTCACACCCACAAATTCACCTCCTTTCCCAAAGTAGGTCTCTGACTATCGGGTGTGACCTCTGACTGGTGGGCCGTACTATGTTCCCATCAAATGGCCTGTTCTGTCTCAGATCTGGTTTCCTTGGCCAACTCTGTGAAGTTGTCAGGAGACAACGGTGAGCCACTTCCTGCTTACTCAGGAAAGGCCACTCTTCAGAGCTTTCCTGGCATTTGGCCATCCTCACATCAGTAGATACCAAGAAAGACTGACTCTGTCTTTGGTAAATCAAAAGAAGTGAGACCACTGGGACTGGGCCTGGGACTAGATTTGTGTGCCTGGATGCCTGTATCCCAATTTCAGAGAGTTCCATCACCAAGAATGTGAGGTGAGGTCACTTCCTTCAGGAACTGAATGAGGTCAATGCCTTGGCAAGCACGTTGTCCTAACATTTGCTTCCAAAGGTCCCATGAAATGGAGGCTGTCCCTAATTCCTTTGACACTTTCACAAGTTAGAATGGTATATCAAACATTGGTAACCAGGAACAGCTCTCCACAGAGGCCTCGTTTGGTTCTTCTTCTCTACATAAAGAAGAGAGAGGCTGATTCAGACACATCCCTTCATGCTGACCAGGTTGTTTGCAATGAAAGATGACTTTTGCTCTCTCAGTTCCTTCATAGGTGTCTACAACTTCTCTAGGGATCATTTGCGCATAGACCTTTGAGTTTCTCAGCAGTTGGAAGATCCCCTAAATTCCTGTATTTTAAGACCAACTCTGTCCTTGCTCTTCTCTAAAGTTAGATTGAGGGAACAGTGTATGGTTAGGGTTAATAACAAGTTTGATTTGGAATAGAAATCATTCTGCTGGATGAATAATGGTATTGGGAACCTGCGATATTTTCAAGAATATATAGGTAAAATATATGAATCTGAAAACAAAAATCTAGGTAAGATTTGAAGCCCAGAAGGGCATTGGGCTTTTGATTGGGTATTAAGCATAGGACCTTGTAACTTGGATGATTGATTTTCAAAGAGAACTTCCAGTCAAAATGGATAGTCAGTAGTATTAGGAAGATAGTCGGTATGTTTATAAAGGAGAGTGAGTATAGGATTTGGACCAAAAGTTCTTTAGCTATAGGGTTTCGGGTATTGAGTGAATGTAAATGTCAGCACATGTGAAGAATTAATCACAATGATGAACTGGGGAAAATATGTAGGAATGCAGATATCAATAGAGACTTTAGGAAATCTGGCAAAGTATAGTCGGTAGTGAAATGTTAATAAAATAGATTCTTGTCACTTCCTGTTTTACTGTATGCTTAATAAAACACTGTTGAAATCTTGAGAAGTGATTTCTAATCTTTTTCCCAGAATGTGCTGTCCCCATCTGCCAAACTTCAGAATGTACTCCCTCACCCAGTTGCACGCAAACTGCTCACCCGCCCAGGCCCATCAATAAACTTTCCTCCCTGCCCTCTTCAAGGAAAGTATATAAGCTCTGCTTAAGCTGTTCTCAGGGTTCTCTGCTCTATTCAAATGAGCTCTGAGCCCCAGCATGCTGGACCCCCAATAAACCCTTTGTTTTTGCATGAGAGAGTCTCTTGGTGGTCTCTTCCCCCAATGCTCTTCCGATATTTATATATGGAGGTTCCACCGAAATCCAGCAGTGGTGAACGAGAGACCCCAATGGGCTACTCTCAGGGTAAGTAAGGCACCTCTTTCTGGTTTCAGGTTTCAGGTTAGGGCTTGGCAAAATGGCTGTCGATGAAGTGTGTGAGCTCTCTTTGATGGTGGCTGGCAGACGTGTCACAGAGCCACAAGCCAAGTCCCTGGGGGACGCCACAGAGGACTCGGGAATCAAGGAATAATAGTCTCCTCGACTCAGTGATACTTTGTTTCAGATTCGGTATTGCCAGCCCATCGGGTTTTGCCACCTGCTCAGTCTTGGTCTCAGTGTTGGACGTCCATTGCCTGTCTTTATTGTTTTCTCTTGTCTGTGTCCTGTGTCGTTGCTTTTACTGTTTGTGTATCTTTCATTATGGGACAGATCACTTCAATGCCTCTGTCCCTGACCCTTGATCTATGGACCAAAGTCCGCTTAAGGGCTCAGAATGTTTCTTTTTTAGTAAAACGCTGGACCTGGCAGACTCTGTGTGCCACAGAATGGCCCACCTTTGGATTCGGATGGCCCCTAGAAGGATCTTTCTACTTCCCACTAATTTAAAAAGACAGAGATATTGTCTTACAGCCAGGGCCACATAGCCATACTGATAAACAGGAATATACCTTAACTTGGCAGGACCTCTGCAAATCTCCTCCTCCGTGGGTGAAGCCTTTCCTTGCTGTGTCCCCGTTCCTACTCCTTCCCCCACGATCTCTCAACCCCTCTGCTCCTCCTCCTCCTCCACCCTCTGTTCTCCCTGAGTCACAAGATTTGACTCTACTGGACTCTCGTCCCCCTCCTTATCTTCTACCCTTGTCCCACAACCCCCAACACCCTCTAAGTGATTCTCCAGCTGCTGACTCAGCCTCTCCGCAATTGGAGGACGCTAAGCCAGCCCAGGGCCCTCCAGATAACTCCCCTGCGTCACACACAGCCCCTCCTCCCCTGGAGGAAGCTGGAGTTGCTAAAGGAACTCGCCGGTGGCAAATGATTGAAAACCCTGGAACTCCCGTGTTGCTTCCCTCCATCCCTAAGGACCAATGATTGACGATGGCCATAGGGAAAAAATGCAAGCCTACCAGTATTGGCCTTCTCCTCTTCAGACCTATATAAATGGAAAAATAACAATCCCCCTTTTACCGAGGACCCAACCTGGCTCTCAGGTCTGGTGAAGTCATTGATGTTTTCACACCAACCTACTAGAGATGACTGCCAACAACTCCTAGGGACTCTCTTCTTGACAGAGGAACAAAAGAGAATCCTCCTGGATGCTAGAAAAAAGTATCCTCGGACCAAATGCGTGACCGACAAAACTTCCCAATATATTCAAAGCCGGCTTTCTCTTGAAACAACCCAACTGGGACCCCAACACCTTTGAAGGTAGGGAGCATCTGTCCACTTATCGCCGGGCTCTAATAGTGGGTATCTTAGTGGCCGCTAGGTGACCAACTAATTTGGCCAAGGTAAGAGAGATTATTTAAGGGCCTGATGAATCTCCCTCTATGTTCTTAGAGATAATTATGTAGGCATATAAGAGACATACTCCTTTCGATCCTCAGGCAGAGGATCAAAAGGCATCTGTCACAATGGCCTTTATTGGGAAAGCTGCCCTGGATATTAAAAGAAAGTTACAATGCTTAGATGGATTACAAGATATGACTTTGAGGGATTTATTCAGAGAACCCGAGAAGGTATACTTTAAGAGAGAAACTGAGGAAGAGAAGGGAGCTGAGTGAGGATAAAAGAAACAAAAGACAGACTAAGGCATTGACTAAGGTCCTGGTCACAACAACAAATAGGCCAGAAATTAAGAAACAGAGAGACAGGAAGGGATACCTGGGCACACACTAGAGGCCACCCCTGGCCTGAGATCAATGTGCCTACTCTAAAGAAAAAGGACACTGGGCCAAAGAGTGCCCTAGAAAGAGACAGCCATGCCAGCCAGATATTCTGACTCTGGAGGAATACTAAGAAAGTCCGGGCTCAGATCCTCTCCCTGACCTCAAGGTAACTTTTGAAGTGGAGGGGAACACAATAAACTTTGAAGTAGATGCAGGGTGAATATACTCAGCCCGTAAGGCCCATTGGGCCCTCTACCGAATAAAAGGTCTCTAATTCAAGAGTCTAACAGAAGTAAATATCGGGCTTTGACAACTACGAGGACCATGGACCAGGGAAAAGGAAAAATCCATCACTCCTTCCTAGTAATCCCAGAATGCCTGGCCCCATTGATGGGCAGAGTTCTGCTCACCAAGCTCTGGGCCAAAATAACTTTTAACCCTGAAGGCCCTCAAGTGGAATTTTTTAATTCTTCAGTAACTACTCCTATAATCATGGCTCTAACTATGTCAGTAGCAAATGTTCATCAACTCACTCACCTTTGTTCAAAGAAACTGCATTCATTCGTGAAGGATCAAGAACACAGTTTTCCACTAACCTACTCACAGCAAAAGGAAATAACTGAATGGGTAACAAAAGCCTGTCAGGTCCATTAATTGGTTAAAGCTTACACTTCCAAGCTTCCTGCAGGAAAGCACCTATGAGGAACCAGACGAGGACAATTCTGGGAAGTGGACTTTACTGAAATTAAGCCAGTAAGGTATGGACTTAAATAACTCCTAGTCTTTGAACATACATTTTCAGGATGTATTGAAGCCTTCCCCACACACACACACAAAAAAAGAAATAAAAAAGAAGAAAAAAGAAACATTGCAAATGGTTGTAAAGAAGATCCTGGAAGATATTTATTCTCCCCTTGACGACCAGTAGTCTTAACCCTAATCAGCCCCTTAAGCTGCGATGGCTGATCACAAATCCTACTGGACACGAAGTATGGCCTATCTCGAATACAGCCCCCTTACGAACCTGGTGGCCATCTCTCCACCCAGTCATTTGTCAGCTGGCTATAGGTCTTTCCTATTGGGATATCCCTGATTAACAGGATCCCACTAAAATTCCATTAAATCCCTTCCGTACCATAGATAATGGAAACAAACATTATAGATGTAGGGACACGTGAGCCAGATGCAGGTTGGCTAGCCTAGATTACTATGTTTGCCCGGCAGACTATCAAAGCCACAAACAGTCACGGCTGTGGGGGGGGGAGAGCAGACTTCTATTGTAAGTCATGGGGATGTGAGCATACAGGGACTGTCAGATGGAACCCAAACTCCTCATCAAATTCTGTACACAGCATTGGCCATATTACGAATTAGATAACCAAAACCGATGGCCCCCAGAGGGGTCTCTAGATCCTCAAATTCTGTGTGACCTTTTTAACTTCTGCAAGTGCTCAAAAGGGTGAATGGAGATTCCGCTATGTGGAGGCCTTCTCTCTCCTTTGCTCACATCCTGAACTATGCTTCTCCAATAGATGCTCACCCTCAGCCTTGTGCTCCAGACTCTCTGCTGTCACTCCCACCTCAGCAACTTGATTTCTCCCCTCCAATATCTAGATCAAAAACCCAAATCTCGACTGGTTCTCAGACCATTGCTCCCTTGCTGAGGTTGCAGGTACTGAGGTACCACTCCATTCACTCACTCCTCTCCTCTCCTGTCAGTGCCCGCACCGGGTCCCACACAGTCCTCTTACCACCTAATGCAAAGCTCAAACCCGCTGAGAAGAATCCTCAGACCCTAATACAAGATGTAATGAAAATGGCCTTTAATGTTGCTTTGTCATCACTAAAAACAGGTTACTAAGAATTTAAAGTCCCTCACAGGCTTTTTGGAATCTCACTCCCGTCTCCCCCTCTGTTCTATCTGTTCTATTGCTCAAGTTTTTGTTGCTATTAAGATCCCAAAGCCCTCTCCCAATATTCTTTTACATCTCTCCTTCCTCATTCTCAGATCCACAGAGCTGCTCTTATCCCTGCCTTCCAAATTGTCCCCCTCTGTACCAGGCCCACAGAAAAGTCTTAACTGACCTTCTCCAGAAGTCTTCACCATGGCTGATTTAGGACTTTCAGCAAAAGAATCCCGATAAAAGAGTTCACTGTAGATAAACTTCCTATTTTTGTGTTGCCCTGGTCTCCTTGGCAACTGGCTAAAAAATTCAGCACTCCTGATCTAGACACACCCTTACTAGTTTTTCACAAAATATTTGAAAAAAAGGCCTCTGGCCTTGAGCTGGGGCTTCACAGAGATGGCTACATTTCTAAGATAAAGAAGTTACAAACTGGGCTGTATGGAAACAGCTGGAAGGGGGAAAAAAAGAAAGGGAAGACACCCCCACCCAGGTGTCCTTGAAAAGTTAACTTGCCCAAACTGAGGAAAAAACAGAAACAAAAACTGCTTTTTGTGAACTTCTGCAGACTGTGAACTTCTGAGCCCCTTCCCTTACGTGTTGGGTACAAAATTCTGAAACTACGTAACTTGGGTTTCAGGGGATTAATTGATTACAACAGAAGCAATGCCCTCTGAATCTGGTTGAAACCAAAAAAGACTGTTTCCGTGTCTTTGGTGCTATCTTAGGTGCCTTGCCTTGTCCGTCCCTACAACAGTATAATTCTATATACTTAAACATTGTTTATGTTTTCATGAAATGGTCAACAGATGTGATTAATTGTGAAATGGTGCAGATGTTTCCCAGAGTGCTCTATCATGACGCAGGTTCATCTGAAGATCAAAGAGGGGGACATACAACCCGGTTCCGCTGGGAACATATGTCCCTCACCTTAGCCATTCTATTACGAATAGGAGTTGCTGCAGGGTTGGGCACAAGAACCACTGCTCTGGTCCATGGGACACAACAAGTGACCCAATTAGAAGCAGCAATAGATCAAAACTTAAAGATTTTAGAAACCTCCATCACAGCTTTGCAGGAATCTTTAACCTCTCTCTCTGAAGTTGTTTTACAGAACAGTCGAGGGTTGGACCTCCTTTTCATGACAGAGGGGGGCCTTTGTGCTTCATTGAGAGAAGAATGTTGTTTTTATGTCGACAATACTGGAGTTGTAAAAAAATCTATGAGTAAATTAAAAAGATGCCTTGAAGAGCAACAACGAGAGAGAGAGAGGCACAGAAAGGGTAGTTTGAGTCTTCTTTTACACAGTCCCCCTGGTTAATTACGTTTTTATCAACCCTGGCCGGTCCAATAATAATCCTCATATTATTACTAACTATAAAACCCTGTTTCCTCAACCATGTAATTTCTTTTCTCCAAGCTCAAATTGGACAAATTAAAATTATGGTAATACCCCACTAGCAGACATAGAATGTGACACCCCACAAAGATCACTTTTATGATTAAAAGTAGCCAGAAAAAGAAGTGGGGAATGAAAGGTTAATAAAATATGTACTTGTCACTTCCTGTTTTTCTGTACACTTAACGAAACACTTTTGAAATCTTGAGAACTCTTTGCTAATCTTGTTGCCAGAATGTGCTGTCCCCAATTGCCAAACTGCAGAATCTACTCCCTCACCCGGTTGAATAGAAACCTGAACTGTACTTGGATCATTGAATGTAGAAGAGAACATCCATTCAAAAAGTTATAGTCAGTTGGATTAGAAAGATAGTCGGTAAGTTTAGGAAGAAAAGTGAGTATAGGATTTGGAACAAAAGTTCTTTAGCAATAGGGTTTTGGTTAGAGAGTCAATGTAAACGTCAACACAAGTGAAGAGTCAGTCACAATGATGCACAGGGCAAAATATGTAGGAAAGCAGATATCAATAGAGACATTAGGAAATCAGGAAAAGAATAAAGTGAGTGATGGGATTAGATATTTTCAACAGGGTTGAGGATGAATATATGAGCTTAGGATAAAACAAATATGAAGTCAACAATAGGATTGACATTTGATAGCATTAGCGTAGCCCAAGACAGTGTCCAAAATAAGCTCTGTTGCCCCTCATTTGCCTAAATTCCCGGTGGCCTGTACACCCTTCCTGTGTACCAGGAGTGATCAAATAGGCCTGCCCTTAATACTGCTCTGCTTCTCCAATTTGAGTCCTACTGAGTGTTGGGTACAGATTCTTTATGTGAATTGGAAAGATGAGAAAACTCAAGCACCTATTGGATAGCCTCTGAATAGATTTGAAGAACTCATTTGACCCAAAAGATCCCTATTCTCACTTGATGGAATTCAGGAACCTTACAGAGGAAGGCAAAATACTTCATCAACAATGACTGCTCTTTATGCCATTTTGGATTTTATGCACCCATGGGATCTTTCTTTAGATCCATCAGGTACTGAGAATCTAAGTCAAAGAATCACACTGGGCCAAGAGGCTGATTCACACACATCTCTTTCCAAATCAATTAAGGAAAGAGCCAAAGGTAAAGCATATTCATTTCCATTTGAAAAATCTTTCCTTCAGGATTCACAAAGGGTTGGCCTGAGACAAAGACCTTCCTGACTCTCAGGGCAACAGAACAATAGGTAAGCAAATGGCCCAAAGCAGGGATTCTCCACTGAGACTTTACTGGTCACACTGATATCTGAGTTTTCTGAGATGCTCGCCATTCCATTCAGCTATCCAGTATATGGCCATGTCACAGAGCTTGGAGGTAGTACATATCTTGGACACAAAACCATGAGCCTATTCTGGAGATTGGCCATAATTCAGGAAGAAAACAGCAACTTAGGAAGGTAGCAGGTATCGCCCATCAATAAGGCAAGCCGCATTCAATTCATAAATTGTGCTGGATGAATGCTGGGAAGCTTTCTATGAGACAGGACACATCCATTGATGCATTCTCTTTTCTAATGTCTACAAGTACGGACACAGTGGGATACACAGACATAGAAACACTTGCATTGTCAAACGACTTACTAGAAACTGTTCACTCCAAACCAAACAAACCGCCTTTTCTAACTATTCTCAGAACATGAGACAAAACCACAAACCCACACCCGCAATGGCACCTCCTTCCCCCAAATAGGTCTGTGACTCTCCGGAGTGTGCTCTGACTGATGGGCCATACTATGATGCTCCGAAATGGCCTGACCTGTCTCAGATCTGGTCTTCTTGGCCAACAATGTGAAGTTGTTAGAAGCCAGGAGTGAGCCACTATCTGCTTTCTCAGGAAGAGCCCCTCTTCCGAGCTTTCCTGGCATTTGGCCATCCTCACATCAGTAGGTATCAAGAAAGACTGACTCTGTCCTTTGTAAATCCAAAAAAGTGAGACCACTGGGACTAGAACTGAGACTGGCTCTGGGTGCCTGGCTTTCTGTATCCCAAGTTCAGAGAGTTCCATCACCATGGAAGTGAGATGAGATCACGTCCTTCAGGAACTGAATGAGATCACTGCCTTGGCAACCACTTTGTCATAACAATTGCTTCCAACGGTCCCATGAGATGAGGGCTGCCCCTACTTCCTGTGACACTTTCACAAGTTAGAATGGTATATCACCCGTAGGCAAAAGGGAACAGCTCTCCACACAGGCCGGGTTTGGTCCATCTTCTCTACATTAAGAAGAGATAGGCTCATTCTGACTCAACCCTTAATCCTGACCAGGTTGTTTGCCATGGAAGATGATTTTTGCTCTCTCAGGTCTTACATAGCTGCCTACATCTTCTCCAGAGATCATTTCTGCATGGAGCTTTGAGGTTCTCAACAGATGGAAGATCCACTGCATTCCTGTATTGTAAGACCAACACTGTCCCTGCTCTTCTGTAAACATAGATGTGAATTGGAGTCATGAGAAACCCCACGAACCTATGGGATAGCCTCTGCAGAACTTTAAAGAATTCACTTGACCCAAATGATCCCTATTCTCACTTAATGGAGGTCAGGAACCTTACAGAGGAAGGCGAGAGACTCTATCCACCATGACAGTTCTTTTGTCCATTTTGGTTTTGGATGCACACATGGGATTTTTCTTTAGACCCATCATGTGCTGTGAATCTAAGCCACAGCCTCACATAGGGCCAAGAGGCTGATTCAGACACATCCATTTCCAAAGCAATTAACCGAAGAGGCACAGGTAATGACCATTCAATTCCATTTGAAAACTATTTTCTTCAGGCTTCACAAAGTGTGGCCTGAGGCAAAGACCTTCCTGACATTCAGGGCAACAGAATAGGTAAGCAAAAGGCCCAAAGCAGGGTTTCTCCACTGAGACTTTCTTGGGCATAGTGATATCTGAGTTTTCTGAGATACTCACCATTCCCATCAGCTATCCAGTACATGGCCATGTCACAGAGATTGAGGTGGTACATATCTTGGACACAAAATCATGAGCGTATTCTGGAGAGTGTCCAGAATTCAGGAAGAAAACAGGAATTTAGAAAGGTAGCACGAGTTGCCCATCCATACGGCAACCTGCAGTCCATTCATAAATTGCACAGGATGAATGCTTTGAAGCTTTCTCGTAGACAGGACACATCCATTGATGCATTCTCATTTCTACTGTCTACAATCACGGACACAGTATGATATATAGACACAGAAACACTCACGTTGTCAAAGGACTTACTAGAAACAGTCCACTCCAAAACAAACAAACCAGCTTTCCTAACTATTCTCAGAACATGAGACAAAACCACAAACTCACACTCACACCCAAAAAGGCACCTCTTTCCCCCAAGTAGGTCTGTGTCTATCCGGAGTGTCCTCTGACTTGTGGGCCATACTATGTTCCCCAAAAATGGCGTGTCCTGTCTCCGATCTGGTCTCTTTAGCAAACTCTGTGAAGTTGTCAGGAGCCCGTGGTGAGAAACTATCTGCTTTCTCTGGAAAGGCCAGTCTTCATAGTTTCCAGGCATTTGGCTGTCCTCACATCAGTAGGTACCAAGAAAGAGTGACTCTGTCTTGTTAAATCCAAACAAGTGAGCCCACTGGGACATGGAGTGGGTTTGACTCTGTGTGCCTGGTTTCCTGGATCCCAAGATCACAGACTTTCATCAACAATAATGTAAGGTGAGGTCACTTCCTTCAAGAACTGAATGAAGTCACTGCCTTGGAAACCACTTTGTTTTAACAGTTGCTTCCAAGGTTCCCAAAAGATGGAGTCTGCCTCTACTTGCTGTGACTCATTCATAAGTTAGAATGGTATATCAACCATAGGCACCGGGGAACAGCTCTCCACACAGGCATGGTTTGGTCCATCTCCTCTACATTAGGAAGAGAGAGGCTAATTCAGACACATCCCTTCAACCTGACCAGGTTGTTTGCCATGGAAGATGACTTTTGCTCTCTCAGATCCTTCATACCTGCCTACACCTACTCAAGGGATTATTTCTGCAGGGACTTTTGAGGTTCTCAGCTGGTGGATGATACCCTACCTTCCTGGATTTTAAGACCAACTCTGTCCCTGCTCTTCTGTAAAGTGAGATTGAGGGAACAGTGTATGGTTAGTGTTAATAGCATGTTCGATTTGGGTTAGGAGTCATTCTGCTGAATGAATTACGGTATTGGGAACCTGTGATATTTATAAGAATATAAATGTGAAATATATGCATGAGATCAGAGATCTGGGAAAGATTTGAAGCCCAGAAAGGCATTGGGCCCTTGATTGGTATACTTAGATTGAATTATGTTCTGCACCGAGGTCTCAGATAAATCGATATACAATGGCATAGGACCCTATACCTCGGATGATTGAAAGTAGAAGAGAACATCCAGTCAAAAAGGGATAGTCTGTAGGATTAGGAAGATAGTCAGTAGGTTTAGGAAGAAGAGTGAGTCTCGGAGTTGGACCAAAAGTTCTTTAGCAATTGGTTTTCAGTTAGAGGGTGAATGTAAATGTCAGCACATGTGAAGAGACAGTCACAATGATGAACTGGGAAAAATATGTAGGAAAGCAGATATCAATAGGGGCATTAGGAAATCAGGAAAAGTATAAAGTGAGTGATAGGATTAGATATTTTCAACAGGCTTGAGGTTAAATATATAATCTTAGGAAGAAACAAATATGTAGTAACCAATAGGATTGACATTTGAGAGCAGTAGGCACCCTGGACATAGATGCTTTTAGTAATCCATGGTCACTTTCCATTTAGGCTTTGGTACAATCATATGTGTGACCTTTGCATTTTGTGTCCAGAATACTACTGTGGTAAAATGTATATGTAGATCAGGTGACATAAGTATTTCTTCCACCATAAAGGGGAGTAATATTCTGGAAACTTATAAATTAGTACTGGGGATACAAATAGGTGTACCTTGTGTTGATGATTATTGAGATGATGCATGAATAGACCATATTGTGAATAAAGTATGTAACTGGATCCAACATTAAATAATGGATTGAGTTTGCATCTGAAAATATATTGGAAATCTTATATTGATATATATACCATCATTCCAACGAGTTATATATGCAATGGTATTATTAGGGTTATGGTTTGTCGTGAAGAGTGAGTTTTGCTTCAAAAATGATTATGGAATCGAAAATAATGTGTTTAGAAAGAAGTCTAGTGAAAAGACCAGTAAAGAAACATGGAGGAATACATGTGTTCTGAAGTAGTAAGTAATTGAAAGTGAACCAAATGCCAAAAAAATTTGTGAAGTTCTGGATGAAAAAATACATCCTATGATGTCCATAAACTGAAGAAATAGTAATGTACCAGTGTTGAGTAAAAATGAACTTCAAATTACACATCATGTCCCATAGCAATCTACTTGCATTGATGTTAAACTGGGTCAGTTACTGTAGAAATATTAGGATTTTTAAGCACCATCCACTGAACTAAGTTTTCAGTAGTAGGAAACCAAAATATATTTCAGGTTTATGAACATTACTGAGAATAATCTTGTGAAAATTTGAATTTAAATGAACATAAATGAATATGAATGAATTTAGGGAGTGTATAATAAGACACATATTTTTCATATTTTTTTAAAATCCGTAGAATATACACACACACACACGCACACACACACACACACATGCACACACACACATTAATATTTAGCAATATATATGCCAATCGATATTCATCATGAAATATAATTCATTCACAAATCCAAAAATATTCATTTTACTGAACATGGATTTATGTATAGTGTTTTTCACTAGGAAGCTCACCCATAGGTGGAATTTTCAGTTCCATCATTATTTAGGGAGAGTCATCTCTTCTCACAATTTTTATATTCCAAAGTCAGTGATCTTACAAGAATGTACGTGTGATACCAGGTAGGATATTGTATATGCATAAAAAAATTACATGTGCTGAATAGGATACAGAGAAAGGGAGACAGGAATTTACATATGTGATAACTTTAAAAAATCATGGAGAAATATTAAAATGAAAAGTTTACTAAATTTAAAACACATACTCTTGATAAAGAGGAAGACAAATACAAATATACACCATGCTTCCTATAAAAGGACTGTACTTCTATTCAGTTAGGTTTTTTTTTCTCCATGATATTAGGATTAGTAGTCAGAGTCTAGTAGGGTATGGGTTAGTGTCAGGGATTCAGTATTTCAAATGGAAAATAGGAAAATGAATCTATTGTGTATGCAAACATGTGATACACAAAAATCTTCCCTCTCTTATCCAGAACAATACCTTGACATAACCATCGCTAAAAGTAAGACACAATTAGAGGAGAGGAGTTAGAAAACCTGTGAATACATATGTGGAATGAAAAATGCTCAGGAGTTCACAACACTGGAGGTGGTAAAACAGTTTACAAAAGTATGGGAGATGGTAAACACTTCAGAAACATGGAGCTGTGCTGACCTAAAGACTTATTGAGAAACTTCCTCTGAGGTTAGGCACAAGAAATATATGTATGGCAATATTTAAATCAATGGTTCTGCAACTGATGTGATTCTGCAATCTGGGTCTGCATCTATGTGACCTGGAGGACATGGTTCTTTATTTTGTAATGAACATGAGGCAGCAGGTCTGAAAACTCCCTTTGTAGGTAAACTGTTGCTACTGGGAGCTAAGTGTCTTCCCGTGTGGTCTGTGAAGCCATTTGGTCATCCTCCACTTTTCAGGGTGTTTCTTACTGCTGCACTGGGAATTTGGTATTTGCTTCATGAAATACAATATGTTCAACTGGGACACAATGCTGGAGGGAGTTCTGTCATGTGTGGTTGGTCAGGGTCGGCAAGAGAATGTACGAACCAGGCTTCTATCCCACATAGCTTTCCCCTTGACTATAGCAACCTGATTCTGAACATTGCCCTGAAACCTCTACATATAACAAGATGCCTTTACATATAAAGGTCTGCTGCCTGCACCATGTCAGTCGCAAGATTTGGAAGCCAATGGAAGATCCAGGTGGTCCTACCAAAAATATTTAATACACACCTATAGTCCACTGCTCTACGCCCACTACCCAGCAGGCTCCAACTTACTGGCATCTCTGTTCTACACCATTTTCACGAAACTCAGTCAATCAAGGCACTGTTTGTTATACTCATGATCAGCAACAGGATATCTAAAGGTTATCCAGTGCCACCTGGTCATGGGGATTTCAAAAATTTCATGGTATTAATCTAGTCATTTTTCAAGGATGAAGTTGGAGGCACTGTGGGTTTCATTTAATTCAGGAACCATTAAATGGTGAGGAAGCTCATTTCAATGAAAGCTCTGGAGAACACTCACAGGCAAGCCTTCCCAAAGAGTGGCCAAAAGGACACATGAATCCAGGCCCATTGAGGTATACAATGTGAGGTCCATGTGTGTTTGGACTCTCAATTATGGCTACCAAGTCTTTAAGAATTAAAACATGTGATATCCTGGCTCAGAATCCCTGAGCTCTGTGGAAAGCCATCCTGGGCCTAGATCTCAGTTTCCAAAAGCGATTCTCATGCGTGGTCTCCTAAAATCCCAACACTATTCATGGCAATACTTCTCTGAGGTCAGTTCCAGAACTCAGTCTCTAAGGGGAATCACACCAGAGTTCAAGCCCTGGTGGACCCAGTCATCTCTTCCAACTACCACACAAATTACCACAATTAAAACAAGAACCCTCCCATATGGCCCTCATCTTCTTTCATATAGACACTCATCATAATCTGGCTGGAGGTTTCCATGAGGGGTGCAGACCAAGACAGTGTCCCAAATAAGCTCCTTTGCCCCTCATTTGCCTAAAGTCAAGGTGGCCTGGACACCCATCCGGTGAACCAAAAGTGATCAAATAGGCCTGCCGTTAATACCGCTCCAATTTGAGGACTACTGTCTGTGGGGTTTAGATTCTTTATGTGAATTTTAGTCATGAGAAAACCCAAGCACAATGGGCTAGCCTCTGCAGGTTTTGTAGAACTCTTTTGACCCAAAGGATCCCATTCTCACTTGATGGAAGTCAGGAACCTTACAGAGGAAGTCGAGAGACTTCCTCCCAATAATTGCTCTTTTGGCGAATTTTCTTTTGGATGCACACATGGTAACTTTCTTTAGATCCATCAGGTGCTGAGAATCTAAGCCACAGCCACACACAGGGCCAAGGGCATGATTCAGACCCATCCCTTTCCAAAGCAATTAAGGAAAGTGCCACAGGTATGCCCATTCATTTCCATTTGAAAACTGTTTTGTTCAGGCTTCACAAAGGGGTGGCCTGAGGCAAAGAACTTCCTGACATTCAGGGAAACAGAACAATAGGTAAGCAAAAGGCCGAAAGCAGGGTTTCTCCTCTGAGACTTTCCTGGTCACACTGATATCTGAGTATTCTGAGATGCTCGCCATCCCCTACAGCTATCCAGTACATGGCCATGTCACAGAGCTTGTAGGTGGTACATATCTTGGACACAAAACCATGGGCCTATTCTTGAAATTGGCCGGAATTCAGGACGAAAATAGAAACTTAGGAAGGTAGCAGGTGTTGCTCATCGATAAGGCAAGCTACAGTCCATTCATAAATGGGGCAATATGAATGCTGAGAAGATTTCTACTAGACACGACACATCCATTGATGGATTCTCTTTTCTAATGTCTACAACCACGGAAACAGTGGAATACACAGACATAGAAACACTCGCCCTGTGAAAAGACTTACAAGAAACAGTCCACTTCAAATGAAACAAACCGACTGTCCTACCTATTCTCAGAAAATGAGACAAAACCACAAACCCACAACCACACCCACAAAGGCACCTCCTTCCCCTAAGTAGGTTTGTGACTATCCAGAGTGTCCTCTGACTTGTGGGCCATAATATGTTCCCCCAAAATGGCCTTTCCTGTCTCAGATCTTGTCTCCTTGGCCAACTCTGTGAACTTCTTAGGAGCCAACGGTGAGCTACTACCTGCTTTCTCATGAAAAGCCCTGCATCCGAGCTTTCCTGGCATTTGGCCTTCCTCACATCTGTAGGTACCAAAAAATACTGACCCTGTCCTTGGTAAATCCAAACAAGTGAGACCACTGGGACTGGGACTGGGACTGGCTCTGTGTGCCTGGCTTCCTGGATCCCACGTTCAGAGAGTTCCATCACCAAGAAAGTGAGGTGAGGTCACTTCCTTCCTGAACTGAATGAGGGCACTGTCTTTGCAGCCACTTTGTCCTAACTGTTGCTTCCAAGGGTCCCAAGAGATTGAGGCTGCCCCTACTTCCTGTGACATTTTCACAAGTTAGAATGGTATATCAACCAAAGGCACCCAGGAATAGATCTCCACACAGGCCTGGTTTGGTCCATGATCTCTACATTAAAAAAAAATCTGATTCAGACACAACCTTTTATCCTGACCGGGTTGTTTGCCATGGAAGATGACTTTTGGTCTCTCAGGTCCTTTATTGCTTCCTACATCTTCTCCAGGGATCATTTCTGCATGGACCTTTGAGGTTCTCAGCAGGTGGAAGTTTTTCTACATTTCTGTATTGTAATATCAACTCCTGCCCTGCTCTTCTGTAAAGTTACATTGAGGGAACAGTGTCCGGTTATGGTTAAAAACATGCTCGATTTGGGTTAGAAATCATTTTGCTGGATGAATGATCGTATTGGGAACTTGCTATGTGTAGAAGAATATATAGGTGAAATATATGTATGAAAAAAGAAATTTAAGTCTGATTTGAAGCCCAGAAGGGCATTGGGCCCTTGATAGGGATACGTGGTGTTGAATTACGTTCTGCAGAGTTGTCTCAGATAAATCGATATACAATGGCATAGCACCTTGTACCTTGCATGAATTAATGTAGAAGGAACATCAAGTCAAAAAGGCATAGTCGGTAGTGAAAGGTTAATAAAATTAATAAAATAGGTACTTGTCACTTCCTGTTTTTCTGTATGCTTAACAAAACACTGTTGAAATCTTGAGAAATGTTTGCTAATCTTGTTCTAGAATGTACTGTTCCCAACAGCCGAACTGCAGAATGTACTCCCTCACTCGGTGTCATGGAAACCGCCCACTCGCCCTTACCCATCACTGAACTTCCCTCTCTTCCCTCTCCAAGGAAAGTATATAAGCTCTGCTTAAGCTGTTCTCAGAGGTCTCTGCTCTATTTAATTTAGCTCTGAGCTCCAGCATGCTGGACCACAAATAAACCCTTTGCTGTTGCATGAGACAGTCTCTTGGTAGTATCTTCCTCTGACACTCGCCTGACCTTTACATATTGAGTTTCCACTGAGTTCCAGCAGTGGCGGACGAGAGAGAGACCCCAACGGGCTCCTCTCGGAGCAAGTAAGGCGCCTCTTTCTGGTTTCAGGTTTCTTGTTAGGGCTTGGCAAAATTGCTGGCGATGAAGAGCCTGGGCTCTCTCCGACGGTGGCTGAGAGACATGTCACAGAGACAAAGGGCACCTCTCTGGAGGACCCCGCAGAGAACTCGGGAAATCAAGGAACAATAGTCTTCTCGACTCAGTGATATTTTCTTTTAGATTCGTTATTGCCATACCATTGGGTTTTGCCAGCTACTCATTCCTGGTCTCAGTGTTGGACGTTCATTTCCTGTCTTTATGGTCTTGTCTTATCTGTGTCGTGTGTCCTTGCTTTTACTGTTTGTGGAACTTTCATTATGGAACAGAGCACGTCAATGCCTCTGTCCCTGACCCTTGATCACTGGACCAAAGTCCGCTTAAGGGCTCAGAATCTTTCTTTTTTTAGTAAAACGCTGGACCTGGCAGAATCTCTGTGCCTCAGAATGGCCCATCTTTGGAGTCGTATGGCCCCTAGAAGGATCTTTCTACTTCCCACTAATTTAAAAAGTCAGAGGTATTGTCTTTCAGCCAGCGCCACATAGCCATCCGGATCAACAGCCATATATCTTAACTTGGCAGGACCTCTGCAAATCTCCTCCTCCATGGGTGAAGCCTTTCTTTGCCCCTACCTCTGCTCCTACTCCTTCCCCCATGATCTCTCAAACCCTCTCAACCTCCTCCTCCTCCACCCTCTGTTCTCCCTGAGTCACAGATTTGACTCTACTGGACTCTTCTCCCCCTCCTTATCCCCTGCCCTCGTCCCCTAACACACAACACACTCTAAGTGATTCCACTGCTGCTGACTAAGCCTCTCTACCATTGGAGGAAGCTAAGCCGGTAATAGGATCTGACAATGGACCGATGTTCATGACCCAGGTAAGTCAGGGGTTAGCCAGGAACCTGGGGATTAATTGGAAGTTAAATTGTGATTATAGACCACAGAGTTCAAGACAAGTAGAAAGAATGAATAGAACCATTAAAGAGACCTTAACGAAATTAAGCTTAGAGACCAGCATAGGATTGGACTATGCTCCTGCCTTATGCAATGTTTCATGCAAGAAAAAATCCCTTTGTTTCTTTGAGTAACCTTACCACATGTGAAATTCTTTATGGTGGCCCTCCTCCAGTAGGGGACCTAAGCCCAACTGTAAGACCTAAAGATCCTTTCCACACCCCCTTGCTTGACAGACTTAAAGATCTTGAAAGAACTCAGTAATACCTGTGAAAACAGCTGGCCACTGCCTACCCAACTGGGAACCAGGGGATTCCACATCCATATCAAGTAAGAGATTTCATCTATGTAAGATGATATCAGGTGTCATCCCTGGTACCCCGCTGAAAAGGACCATACCAGGTGCTATTATAACACCTACAGTGGTAAACGTAAACAGAATCACTTCCTGGATCCATACCTCTCATCTCAAGCCTGCTGCCTGTACAGAATCTTTCTGGAAACTGAAAAAGACTGGTAACAGTTTCAAATTGTGTATTCGCAATGTGAATAAGGTTATATACTCTCCCCTTGGCTACAAGTAGTCCTAACCCTCATCAGCCCATTAAGCAGTGATGGCTGATCACAAATCCTACTGGAAAAGAAGTATGGTCTATCTCGCATACAGCCCCCTTAGGGACCTGGTGGCCATCTCTCCACCCAGACATTTGTTAGCTGGCTATAGGTATTTCCTATTGTGATATCCCTGATGAAGAGGATCCCACTAAAATACCATTAAATCCCTTCTGTACCATAGATAATGGAAACAAACATTATGGATGTAGGGACACGCGAGCCAGATGAAGGTTGGCTAGTCTAGATTACTAAGTTTGCCTGGCAGACTGTCAAAGCCACAAAGAGTAATGGCTGTGTGGGGGAAAAGCCGACTTTTTCTGTATGTCATGGGAATGTGTGCATACAGGGGCTGCCTGATGGAACCCCAATTCTTCATCAAATTCAGTACACAGCATTGGCCACATTACCAATTAGACAACCAAAAACTATGGCACCCAGAGGGGTCTCTAGATCCTCAAATTTTGCATGACCTTTTTAACTTCTGCAAGTGCTCAAAAGAGTGAAAGGAAATTCCCCTATGTGGAAGCCTTTTCCCTCCCTCACTCACATCCTGAACTATGCTTCTCCAATAGATCATTATCCTCAGCCTTCTGCTCCAGACCCTCTGATGTCACTCCCATCTCAGCAACTTGATTTCTCCCCTCCAATAACTAGATCAGAAACCCAAAGCTCCACCAGTTCTCAGACCATCGCCCCCTTTCTGAGGTAGCACGTACATAGGTACCGCTCCACCAACTCATTCCTCTCATCT
Source organism: Callospermophilus lateralis (assembly GCF_048772815.1). Taxonomy (NCBI): domain Eukaryota; kingdom Metazoa; phylum Chordata; class Mammalia; order Rodentia; family Sciuridae; genus Callospermophilus; species Callospermophilus lateralis. The sequence goes on from NW_027513937.1 coordinate 711,187, forward strand.
CCTGTCAGTGCCCTCACCGGGTTCCACCAGGTCCTCTTACCAGCTAACCCAATGCTCAAACGAGCTGAGGAGAGCCCTGAGACCCTTATCCAAGATGTAATATAATTGGCCTTCAAAGTTGCTTTGTCATCACTGAAAACATGTTACTAAAATTTAAAGTCCCTCACAGGATTTTGGGATCCTCACTCCCGTCTTTCACTCTGCTCTACCTGATCTACTGCTCAAGTTTGCTGCTAGGAAATTCCCAATACCCTTTCGCATTATTCTATTACATCTCTCTTTTCCCTCATTCTCAGATCCTCGGAGGTGCTCTCAGCCCCACCTTCCCCGTCTTTCCCCCTCTGTACCAGGCCCACAGAAAAGTCTTAAATGACCTTCTTCAGAAGTCTTCACCATGGCTGAGTTTTGAACTTTCAGCAAAACAGTCCCAATAAAGACTTTAATGTAGATAAACTTTCTCTTTCGTATTGCCCTGTTCTACTTGGCCACTGGCTAAAAATCTCAGTACTTCTAAGCTAGACAACCCCTAACTAGTTTTTCACAAAATATGTGAACAAGTCCTCTGGCCTTCAGCTGGGGCTTCACAGAGATGGCTACATTTCTAAGATAAAGAAATTACCAACCGGGCTCCATGGTAACAGCTGGCAGGGGGAAAATAAGAAATGGAAGAAAAAGCTCTCCTCCTCCCAGGTGTCCTTGAAAAGTTAACTTGCCCAGAACAGAAGGAAAAACAGAAACAAATACTGCTTTTTTAAACTTCTGAAGACTGTGAACTTCTGAGCCCCATCCCTTATATGTTGGGTACAAAATTCTGAAACTACCTAAACTTGAGTTTCATGGGATTAATTGATTACAATATAAGCAATGCCCTCTGAATCCGGTTGCAACCAAATAGGACTGTTTCCCTCTCTTGAGTGCTATCTTAGGTGCCTTGCTTTGTCAGTGCCTACAACAGCATAATTCTATATACTTAAACATCGTTTATGTTTTCATGAAATGATCAGGATATATGATAAATTGTGTAATGGTGCAGATGTTTCCCAGAGTGCTCTATCATGATGCAGGTTCATTTGAAGATCAAATAGGGGGGGCATACAACCGGTTCCACTGGGAACATATATCCCTCACTTTAGCCATCCTATTAGGAATAGGAGTTGCTGCACGGGTGGGCAGAGGAACCAGTGGCATTGTCCATGGGACACAAAAGATGACCCAATTAGAAGCAGCAATAGAGCAAAAGTAAGATATTAGAAACCTCCTTCAGGGCTTTGCATGAAACTTTAACCTCTCTCTCTGAAGTTGTTTTACAGAACAGTTGAGGGTTGGACCTCCTCTTCATTAGAGAAGGGGGGCTTTGTGCTGCATTGAGGGAAGAATGTTGTTTTTATGCTGACTATACTGGAGTCGTAATAAAATCTATGAGTAAATTTAAAAGACACCTTGAAGAGCATCAACAAATGAGAGAGGGCCCAAAAGGGTGGCTTGAGTCTTGGTTCACACAGTCCCCCTGGTTAACTACGTTTTTATCAAACCTGGCCGGTCCAATAATAATCCTCATATTATTGCTAACTATAAAACCCTGTTTGCTCAACCGTGTAATATCTTTTCTCCAGGCTCAAATTGGAGGAGTTAAACTTATGGTAATACCCCACTAGCAGACATTGAATGTGACACCCTCCAATGATCATTTGTATGATTAAAATTAGCCAGAAGAAGAAGTGGGGAATGAAATATTAATAAAATAGGTACTTGTCACATCTTGTTTTTCTGTATGCTTAACAGAACACTGTTGAAATCTTGAGAAATGTTTGCAAAATTTGTTCCCAGAATGTTCTATCCCCAGCTGCCAAATTGCAGAATGTACTCCCTCTCCCAGTTGCATGCAAACCGCCCACTCGCCCTGACCCATCAATACAATTCCCTCCCTTCTCTCTCCAGGGAAAGTATATAAGCTCTACTTCAGCTATTCTCAGGGCTATCTGCTCTATTCAGGTGAGCTCTGAACCCCAGCATTCTGGACACCCAATAAACCCTTTGATGTTGCATGAGATAGCCTGTTGGTAGTCTCCTCCTCTGAAGCTCGCACCACGTTTACTTGGATGATTGAATGTAGAAGAGAACATCCAGTCAAAAAGGGATAGTCTGTAGCATTAGGAAGATAGTCAGTAAGTTTAGGAAGAAGGGTGAGTATAAGATTTGGAACAAAAGTTTCTTAGCAATAGGATTTCGATTAGAGAGTGAATGTAAATGTCAGCACAAGTGAAGAGTCAGTCACAATGATGAAGTGGGGAAAATATGTAGGAAAGCATATATCAATAGAGACATTTCAAAATCAGGCAAAGTATAAAGTGTGTGATAGGATTAGACATTTTGAACAGGGTTGAGTTTAAATATATAATCTTAGGAAGAAACAAATATGTAGTCACAAATAGGATTGACATTTGAGAGCATTGGGCAAATTTCAGGTGGATGAATATTTTGAGAATAATCTTGTGAATAGTTGATTATAAATCCACATACATGAACATGAATGAATTTAGGGAGTGAATATAAGACACATATATTTCATATTTTGAAAAATCTGGAGAGTGTATATATATATATATATATATATATATATATATATATATATACACACATATATATATATACATATATATACATATACATAAAACAAACACACAGACAAAAAAGTAGCAATATATATGTCAATCAAAATTCATTATAAAATATATACCATCCACAGATCTAAAAATATTCATTTTACTGAACATGGATTTATGTATAATGCTGTTCAACTAGCAAGCTCACCCATAGGTTGAATATTCAGTTCCAACAGAGTTTAGTAGGAGTGATCTCTTCTAACAATTTGTATCTGCCAAGTCAGCCACCTCACAAGAATGTACGTGTGGTACCAGATAGGAATCTATATGTGCATATAAGAATACAGAGAAAGGGAGACATCAATTCACATATTTGTTAACCTTAAAGATACAAGGACAACTATTTCAACAAACAATTGACTAGATTTATAACTCCAACTCTGTATCATGCAAAAGGCAAGTCCATCTATACACCATGCCTACTCTGAACTGCTTGTATTTCTATTCTTTATGGGTTATTTTTCTCCATCATATTAGGATTAGTAGTCAGAGTCTGGTAGGGTATGGGTTAGAGTCAGGTATTCAGTATTTTGAATTGAAAATAGGACACTGAATCCAATGTGTATGCAAATATATGCTACGGAAAAATCTTCCCACTCTCCTCCAGAACAATGCCTTGACATTACCTTCGCCCCAAGTAAGACCCAATTAGAGGAGAAGAGTTAGAAAATCTGTGAATACATATCTAGAATGGAAAATGCTCCAGATTTCACATCTTTGGAGGTGGTAGAGGAGTTTCCAAAAGTAAGAGACAGGGTAAACACTCCACAAACATGGAGCTCTGCTGGCCAAAAGACTTTTTGAGAATCTGCCTCTGAGGTTGGGCACTTGAAATATATGTTGTTGTCAGGAGCTTTAGCTTTATTTGTAGTGAAACCATCAAAGCTGGATCTGCATCTATGTGACCTGGAGGAAATGATTACTTATTTTCAAATAAAAATGAGGCAGCAGTGATGAATTCTCTTTTTGTAGGTTAAACATTGGCCACTGAGGGCTAAGGGTCTTCCCGTGTGGACTGTGAAACCAATGGTCATCCTCCAATTTTCGTGGTGTTTCTTGCTGCTGCACTGGGAGTTTGGTATTTGCTTCATGAAATACAACGAGTTCAAATGGGACACAGTGCTGAAGGGAGTTCTGTCAGGTGTGGTTGGCAGGGTCTCCAGGAGAATGCACCAACCAGGGTTCTATCTCAAGTAGCTTGCCCCCTTGACAATAGCAACATGATACTGAACATTGCTCTGAAACCTCTCCATATAAAAATATGCCTTTACATATATGGGTGTGATGGTTGCACCATGTCAGTCACAGCCATTTGGAAGCCAATGGAAGATCCACATGGCCCCACCACAGATGTTTTATCACACATTTGCATAACACAGCTCTAGGCCCACTACTTACCAGGCCCCAACTTACTGGCATCTCTGTTCTACACCATTTTCATGAAACCCAGTCAATCAAGGCCCTGTCTGGTATACTCATGATCATCAACAGGACATCAAAGGTCCTCCAGTGCCAGCTGGTCATCGGAATTTCTAAAATTTCATGGTAATTATCTAGCATTTTTTCACAGATGCATTTGGAGGCAATGTTGGTTTCAATTCATTCAGGAACCATTAAATGGTGAGGAAGCTAATTTCAGGGAAATCTCTGGAGCACTCTCACAGGCAAGTCTACCCAAAGAGTGGCCAAAAAGTCACATGAAGCCAGGCCCATTGAGGTCTACAAAGCGAGGTCCAAGTGTGTTTTGAATCTCAATTATGCCTGCCAAGTCTTTCAGAATAAAATCATGTAATATCCTGGCTGTGATTCCCAGTGTTCTGTGGAAAGCCACTCTGGGCCTTGATCCCAGGTTCCAATGGCAACTCTCATTCCTGGCCTCCTAAAATCCCAACACAATTCATGTCAATACTTCTCTGAAGTCAGTTCCAGAACTCAGTCTCTAAGGGGAATCACAGCAGAATTCAAGCCCAGGTTTACCCAGTCATCTCTTCCAACTGCCACACAAATTACCACAATTATAACCAAAACACTCCTACATGGCCCTCATCTTCTACCATAAAGATACTCATCATAACATCTGGATGGAGGTTTTCATGAGAGGCACATCCCAAGACAGTGTCCAAAATAAGCTCCCTTGCCCCTCATTTGCCGAATGTCAGGGTGGCTTGGACACCCTTCCTGTGAACCAGGAGTGATCAAATAGGCCTGCCCTTAATACTGCTTCGCTTCTCCAATTTGAGGCTCTCTGACTGTGGGGTCTAGATTCTTTTTGTGAATTGGAGTCATAAGAAAAGCCAAGCCCCTCTGCAGAGATTTGAAGAACTCATTTCACCCAAAGAATCCCTATTCTGACATGATGGATTTCAGAAACCTAACAAAGGAAGGCAATATAATTCATGCACATTGATTGAACGTTTTTCCATTTTGGTTTAGATGCACATATGGGATCTTTCTTTACATCCATCAGGTGCTGAGAATCTAAGTCACAGCCTAAAACAGGGCAAAGGGCCTGAATCAGACACATCCTTTTCCAATGAAATTAAGCAAAGAGCCAGAGGTGATGCACATTCATTTCCATTTGAAAACTGTTTTCTTCAGGCTTAACAAAGGGGTTGCATGAGACAAAGACCTTCCTGATATTCAGGGCAACAGAACAATAGGTAAGCAAAAGGCCCAAAGCAGGGTATCTCCACTGAGACTTTCCTGGTCACACTGATATCTGAGTTTTCTGAGATGCTGGCCATTCCATTCAGGTATCCAGTACATGGCCATGTCAAAGACCTTGGATTTGGTACATATCTTGGACACATAACCATGAGCCTATTCTAGAGAGTGGCCAGAATTCAGAAAGAAAACAGGGACTTAGGAAGGTATTAGGTGTTGCCCGTGCATAAGGCAAGCCACACTCCATTCATAAATTGGGCAGGATGAATGCTGGGAAGCTTTATACTAGACATGACACATCCATTGCTGCATTCTCTTTTCTCATGTCTACTACCACAGGCACAGTGGGATACACAGACATGGAAACACTCACCTCTTCAAATGACTTACCGGAAACAGTTCACTCCAAAACAAACAAACCGCCATTCCTACCTATTTTCAGAACATGAGACAAACCACAAACCCACACCCACTCCCAAAAAGGCACCTCCTTCCCCATAGGTGTATGACTAACCAGAGTGTCCTCTGACTGGTGGCCATACTCTGTTCTTCCGAAATGGCCTGTCCTCTCTCAGATCTGTTTTCCTTGGCCAACTCTGTAAAGTTGTAAGGAAAAAGTGGAGAGCCACTACCTGCTTTCTCAGGAAAGCTCCCTATTCAGAGCTCTCCAGGCATTTGGTAATCCCACGTCAGTAGGTACCAAGAATGACTGACTCTATCTTTGGTAAATCCAAACAAGTGAGCCCACTGGGACTGGGCCTGAGACTGCCTCTGGGTGCCTGGCTCCTTGGATACAAAGTTCAGAGAGTTCCATCACCAAGGAAATGAGGTATGTCACATTCTTTGGAACTGAATGAGGTCACTGCCTTGGCAAATGTATATCTTATGATGTTCAAAAACTGAAGAAATAATAATGTACCAGTGTCGAATACAAATGAATGACAAATTACATATCATGTCCCATAGTAGTCTACTTGCATTGATGTTAGACTGGGTCAGTTACTGTAGAATAATTAGGATTTGTATGCACCATTCACTGAAGTTAGTTTTCAGTACTAGGAAACAAATATGTATTTCAGGTGGATGAATATTTCTGATTATAATCTTGTGAAAAGTGGATTATAAATCCACATACATGAACATGAATGAATTTAGAGAGTGTACATTAGACACATATATTTCATATTTTGAAAAATTTGGAGAGTATATCTATATCTATATCTATATCTATATCTATATCTATATCCATATCTATATATATACACACACACACACACAAACACACACACACAACACTCACAGACATTAAAAAGTACCAATATAAATGCCAATCGAATTCATCAGTAAATATATATCATCCACAAATGCAAAAATATTTATTTTACTGAACATGAGTTAATGTATAATGTTGTTCTACTAGGACGCTCTCCTATAGGTTGAATTTTCATTTCCAACAGCATTTAGGAGGAGTGAACTCTTCTCACAATTTGTATCGGCCAAGGCAGCCACCTCTCAAAAATGTATGTGTGATACCTGGTAGGATTCTATATATGCATATAAATATACATGTGTGAATAGGCTACAGAAAAGGGAAACAAGAATTCACATATTTGTTAAGTTTAAAAACACATGGAGAATATTTCAATTAAAATTTGACTAGATTTATAACTCCTACCTTATATAATGCAAATGTCAAGTCCAACAATACAACATGTCTCCTCTGAAGTGCTTGTATTTCTATTGTGTTGGGTTAATTTTCTCCATTATATTAGGATGAATAGTCTGAGTCTACTAGGTATGGGTTAGTGTCAGGGATTCAGTATTTCGAATGGAAAATTGGAAAATGAATCCAATGTGTATGTAAATATATGCTGCACAAATATCCTCCCGCTCTCATCCAGAACAATTCCTTGACATTACCTTACCCCAAGTAAGACACAATTAGAGTAGAAGAGTTACAAAATCAGTGAATACATATCTGGAATGGAAAATGCTCAGGAGTTCACAACCTTGGAGGTGGTAGAGCAGTTTCCAAAACTAAGGGACAGGGTAAACACTCCAAAAACATGGAGCTCTGCTGGCCTAAAAACTTTTTGAGAAACTGCCACTGAGTTTTGCACTTGAAATATATGTTGTTTTCAGGAGATTTGGCTTCCTTTGTAGTGAGACCATCAAAGCTGGGTCTGCATCTATGTGACCTGGAGGACATGGTTTCTTATTTCCAAAGAACTAGATAAAGCAGTGCTGAATCCTCTCTTTGAAGGTAAACTGAGGCCACTGTGGACTATGTGTCTCCCCGTGTGGACTGTGAAGCCATTTGGTCCTCTTCCACTTTTTGTGGAGTTTTTTGCTGCTGCACTGTGAGTTTGGTATTTGTTTCACGAAATACTAGGAGCGAAACTGAGACACAGTGCTGGAGGGAGTTCTGTCACGTGTGGTGGGTCAGGGTCTGCAAGAGAATGCACCAACTAGGCTCCTATCTCTCACAGCTTGCCCCATTGCCCCCTTGTCCATATCAACCTGATTCTTAATTTTCCTCTGAAAACTCTCCATATAACAATATGCCTTTACATATAAGGGTCTGCTGGCTGCACCATGTCAGTTACAAGCCATTTGGAATCCAATGGTATATCCACATGGCCCTACCACGGATGTTTTATCAAACACCTCCCCACCACTGCTCTAGACCCACTACTCAGCAGGCTCCAACTTACTGGCATCTCTGTTCTACACCATTTTCATGAAACTCAGTAAGTCAAGGCACTGTCTGGTATAATCATGATCAGCAACAGGACATCCAATGTTTCTCCACTGCCACCTGGTCATAGGAATTTCAAAAATTTCATGGCATTTATCTAGCCATTTTTCAAGCATGAAGTTGGAGGCACTGTGGATTTCAGTTCATTCAGCAAACATTAAATGGTGAGGAAGCTCATTTCAATGAAATCTCTGGAGAACTCTCACAGGCACGGCTTCCCAAAGAGTGGACAAAAGGTCACATTAGGCCAGGCCCATTGAGGTCTACAATGTGAGGTCCATGTGTGTTTTGACTCTCAACTATGGCTGCCATTTCTTTAAGAATAAAATCATGTGATATCCTTGCTGAGATTTCCAGTCCTCTGTTGAAATCCACCAGGGGCCTAGGTCTCAGTTTCCAAGAGCGACTTTCTTGCGTGGCCTCTTAAAATCCAAACAAAATTCATGGCAATGCTTCTCTGAGTTCATTTCCAAAACCCAGTCTCTAAGGGGAATCACACCAGAGTTCAACCCCACGTGTACCCAGTCATTTTTTCCAATGCCACACAAATGACCAAAATCAAAACCAAAACACTCCCACATGGCCCTCATCTTATTCCATATAGTCAATCATCTTAACCTCTGGCTGAAGGTTTCCATGAGGGGCGCAGCCCAAGACAGTGTCCAAAATCAGCTCCTTTGCCCCTCATTTGCCTAAAGTCAGGGTAGCCTGGACACCGTTTCTGTGAACCAGGAGTGAACAAATAAGCCTGCCTTTAATACTTCTTTGTTTCTCCAATTTCAGGCCTACTGAATTTAGGTATCAATTCTTTAGGTGATTTAGAGTCATGTGAAAACACAAGCACCTCTGCAGGGCTTTGAAGAACTCATTTGACCCAAAGAATCCCTATTGTCATTTGATGGAGTGCAGGAACCTAACAGAGGAAGGCAAGAGACTTCATCCACAATGAATGATATTTTTTGCCATTTTGGTTTTGGAAGCTCACATGGGATCATTCTTAAGATCCATCAGGTGCTGAGAATCTAAGTCACAGCCACACACAGGTCCAAAGGCTGATAAAGACACATCTCTTTCCAAAGCAATTAAGCAAAGAGCCACAGGTGAGGCCCATTCATTTCCATTTGAAAACTGTTTTCTTCAGGCTTCACAAAGGGGTGGCCTGAGGCAAAGACCTTACTGACATTCAGTGCAACACAACAATAAGTAAGCAAAAGGCCCAAAGCAGGGTTTCTGCACTGAGATTTTTTTGGTCACACTGATATCTGAGTTTTCTGAGATGCTCGCCATTCTCTTCAGGTATCCAGTACATGGCCATGTCACAGAGCTTGGCGGTGGTACAATTTTTGGACACAAATCCATGAGCCTATTCTGGAGAGTGGCCAGAATTCAGGAAGAAAACAACAACTTAGAAAGATAGCAGGTGTTGCACATCGATAAGACAAGCTGAAGTCCATTCATATATTCTGCAGGATGAATTATGGGAAGATTTATACTAGACAGGACACATCCATTAATGCATTCTCTTTTCTAATATCTACAACAACAGACACAGTGGGATACACAGAAACAGAAACCCTCGCCGTGTCAAATGACTTACTAGAAACTGTCCACTCCAAACCAAACAAACCGCCTTTCCTATCTATTCTCAGAACATGAGACAAAACAACAAACCCACACCCACTCCCACAAAGGCACCTCCTTCCCCCAAGTACGTCTGTGACTATCCGGAGTGTCCTCTGACTGGTGGGCCATACTATGTTCCCCCGAAATGGCCTGTCTTCTCTCAGACCTTCTTTCCTTGACCAACTCTGTGAAGATGTCAGGAAAAAGTGGTTAGCCACTACCTGTTTTCTCAGGAAAGGTCCATCTTCAGAGCTCTCCTGGCATTTGGCCATCCTCACATCATTAGGTACCAAGAAAACTGACTCTGTCCTTGGTAAATCCAAACAAGTGAGCCCACTGGGACTGGGACTGGGACTGCCTCTGGGTGCCTGGCTTCTTGGATACCAAGTTCAGAGAGTTCCATCACCAAGGAAATGAGGTATGTCACATTCTTTGGAACTGAATGAGGTCACTGCCTTCGCAACCACTTTGTCCTAACAGTTGCTTCCAAGGGTAACATAAGATGGAGGTTGCCCCTACTTCCTGTGACACTTTCATAAGGTAGAATGTATATCAACCATTTGCACCCGGGAACAGCTCTCCACTCAGGCCTGGTTTGGTCCATCTTCTCTACAATAAGAAGAGAGAGATTCAGATTCAGACACATCCCTTCATCCTGACCAGGTTGTTTGCCATGGAAGATGACTTTTGCTCTCTCAGGTGCTTCATACCTGCCTACAACTTCTCCAGGTATCATTTGTGCATGGACATTTGAGGTTCTCATCAAGTGGAAGGTCCCCAACTTTCCTGTATTGTAAGAACTACTCTGACAGCTCTTTTGTCCATTTTGGTTTGGGATGCACACATGGGATTTTTCTTTAGACCCATCATGTGCTGTGAATCTAAGCCACAGCCTCACATAGGGCTGAGAGGCTGATTCAGAAACATCCATTTCCAAAGCAATTAAGCAAAGAGGCACAGGTAATGACCATTCTTTTCCATTTGAAAACTATTTTCTGCAGGCTTCACAAAGTGTGGCCTGAGGCAAAGACCTTCCTGACATTCAGGGCAACAGAATAGGTAAGCAAAAGGCCCAAAGCAGGGTTTCTCCACTGAGACTTTCTTGGGCATACTGATATCTGAGTTTTCTGAGATACTCGCCATTCCCATCAGCTATCCAGTACATGGCCATGTCACAGAGATGGAGGTGGTACATATCTTGGACACAAAATCATGAGCGTATTCTGGAGAGTGTCCAGAATTCAGGAAGAAAACATGAATTTAGAAAGATGGCAGGAGTTGCCCATCCATACGGGAACCTGCAGTCCATTCATAAATTGCACAGGATGAATGCTTTGAAGCTTTCTCGTAGACAGGACACATCCATTGATGCATTCTCTTTTCTAATGTCTACAATCACTGACACAGTATGATATATAGACACAGAAACACTCACCTTGTCAAAGGACTTACTAGGCACAGTCCACTCCAAAACAAACAAACCAGCTTTCCTAACTATTCTCAGAACATTAGACAAAACCACAAACTCACACTCACACCCAAAAAGTCACCTCCTTTCCCCAAGTAGGTCTGTGACTATCCGGAGTGTCCTCTGACTTGTGGGCCATACTATGTTCCCCCAAAATGGCGTGTCCTGTCTCCAATCTGGTCTCTTTGGCCAACTCTGTGAAGTTGTCAGGAGCCCATGGTGAGAAACTACCTGCTTTCTCTGGAAAGGCCAGTCTTCATAGTTTCCAGGCATTTGGCTGTCCTCACATCAGTAGGTACAAAGAAAGAGTGACTCTGTCTTGTTAAATCCAAACAAGTTAGCCCACTGGGACATGGAGTGGGTTTGACTCTGTGTGCCTGGTTTCCTGGATCCCAAGATCACAGACTTTCATTACCAAAACTGTAAGGTGATGTCACTTTCTTCAAGATCTGAATGAAGTCACTGCCTTGGAAACCACTTTGTTTTAACAGTTGCTTACATGGTTCCCAAAAGATGGAAGCTGCCTCTACTTGCTGTGACTCATTCATATGTTAGAATGGTATATCAACCATAGGCACCGGGGAACAGCTCTCCACACAGGCATGGTTTGGTCCATCTTCTCTACATTAGGAAGAGAGAGGCTAATTCAGACACATCCCATCAACCTGACCAGGTTGTTTGCCATGGAAGATGACTTTTGCTCTCTCATGTCCTTCATAGCTGCCTACATCTTCTCCAAGGATCATTTCAGCATGGACCTTTTAGGTTTTCAGCAGCTGGAAGATCACCTATATTCCTGTATTGTAAGACCAACTCTGTCCCTGCTCTTCTGTAAAATTAGATTGAGGGAAAAGTGTATGGTTAGGGTTAATAACATGTTCAATTTGGGTTAGGAATCATTCTCTGGAATGAATATTTGTATTAGGAACCTGTGATATTTATAAGAATATATAGGTGAAATATAAGTATGAAAACAGAAATCTAGGTAAGTTTTGAAGCCCAGAAGGGCATTGGGCCCTTGATTGGGATACTTAGCATTGATTTATGTCCTGCACAGTTGTCTCAGTTAAATCAATATACTGTGGCATAGGACCTTCTAATTTGGATGATTGAATGTGGAAGAGAACATCCAGTCAAAAAGGGATATTCAGTAGGATTAGGAAAATAGTCGGTAGGTTTAGATAAAAGAGTGAGTATAGGATTTGGACCAAAAGTTCTTTAGCAATAGGGTTTCAGGTAGAGAGTGAATGTAAATGTCAGCACATGTGAAGAGTCAGTCACAATGATGAACTGGGTAAAATATGTAGGAAAGCAATATTTTGAAGACGTATAAATTAATTGGGGGTACAAATAGGTGTACCTTGTGCCTATGAATATAGAGATAATGCATGAATAGACCATACTGTGAATAAATAATATAACTGGTTCGAACTTTAAATAATGGATTGAATTGATTTCTGAAAATATACAGGAAACCTAATATTGATATACAATCATCCATTCCAAACAGTTATGCTTCTAATGGTGATATTAGATTTATGGTTTATCATAAAAAGTGTGTGAGTTTTGCTTCAAAACTGATTATGAAATTAAAAAAAAAATGTGTTTGCAGAGAAGTCTCATGAAAAGACCAGTCAAGAAACCGGGAGGAATACATGTGTTCTGAAGCAGGAAATGATTAAAAGTGAAAAAATACCTATAAAGTTGTGAACTTGTGGATGAAATATATATCCTATGATGTGCAAAAACTGCAGAAATATTAATGTAGCAGTGTTGAATATAAATGAACGTCAAAATACACATCATGTCCCATAGGAATCTACTTGCATTGATGTTAAACTGGGTCAGATACTGTAGAATTATTAGGATTTGTATGCAACATTCACAGAAGTGAGTTGTCAGTACAAGGAAACAAATATGTATTTCAGGTGGATGAATATTTCCAATAATAATCTTGAGAAAAGTTGATTATATTTCCTCATGCATACATGAAAGAATGTATGAATGTAGAGAGTGTATATAAGACACATATATTTCATGTTTTGATAAATCAGGAGAGTATATATATATATATATATATATATATATATATATATATACCAAAAAAACACACAGAGAAACATAAAAAAGTAGCAATATATGCCAAATGAAATTTATAATGAAATATATAACATCTACTGATGCAAAAATATATAATTTACTGAACATGGAATTATGTATAATGTTGTTGTACTAGGAAGCTCACCCATAGGTTGAATTTTTAGTTCCAACAGCGTTTAAGAGGGGTAGTCTCTTCACACAATTTATATCTGCCGAGTCAGCAACCTCACAAAAATGTACGTGTGATACCAGGTAGGATTCAATATGTACATATAAAAATACATGTGCTGTATAGGCTACAGAGAAAGGGAGGCAGGGATTCACATATTTGTTAATTTTAAAAACACATGAAAAACTATTCCAAATAAAAATTCACTAGATTTATAACACCTACCATTTATTATGCAAAAGAAAATTTCAAAAATACACCATGCCTCCTCTGACCTGCTTGTATTTCTGTTCTATTTGGGTTATTTTTCTCCATCATATTAGGATTAGTAGTCAGAGTCTAGTAGGGTATGTGTTAGTGTCAGGGATTCAGTATTTTGAATGGAAAATAGGAAAAAGAATCCAATGTCTATCAAATATGTCCTACACAAAATATTTTCCCTCTCTCATCCAGAACAATGCCTTGACATTACCTTCGCCCCAAGTAAGACACAATTAGTGGAGAAGAGTTATAAAATCTGTGAATATATAACTGGAATGGAAAATGCTCATGAGTTCACAACCTTGGATGTGGTAGAGAAGTTTCCATAAGTAAGGGACAGGTTAAAAACTCCACAAACATGGAGCTCTGCTGGCCTAAAGGACTTCTTGATAAACTGCCTCTGAGGTTGGGCACTTGAAATATATGTTGTTTTCAGGAGCTTTAGCTTCCTTTGTCGTGAGACCATCAAAGCTGGGTCTGATTCTATGTGACCTGGAGGACATGGTTTCTTATTTTCTAATGAACATGAGGCAGCAGTGGTGAATTCTCTCTTTTAAGTAAAATGTGACCAGTGCGTGCTAAGTCTCTCCCCATCTGGGCTGTGAAGCCATTTGGTCATCCTCCACTTTTTCATGGTTTTTCTTTCTCCTGCATTGGGAGTTTGGTATTTGCTTCACGAAATACAAGGAGTTCAAAAGGGACACAGTGCTGGGTGGAGTTCTGCCACATGTGGTGGGTCAGGGTCTGCAGGAGAATGCACCAACCAGGCTTCTATCCCACATATCCTTTTCCCTTGTCTATTGCAACCTGATTCTTAACATTGCCATGAAACCTCTCCATATAACAAGACGCCCTTACATATTAGTGTCTGCTGACCTCACCATGTCTGTCACAAGCCATTTGGAAGCCAATGGCAAATCCATATGGCCACATCAGAGATGTATTATGACACACATACACACCACTGCTCTAGGCACACTACTCAGCAGGCACCAACTTACTGGCATGTCTGTTCTAGATCATTTTCATGAAACACAGTCAATCAAGGCACTGTCTAGTATACTCATGATAAACAACAGGACATCCAAAGGTTCTCCAGAGACATGTTGTATAGTTGGACTTGACATTTGCATTATATAAGGTAGGAGTTATAAATCTAGTCAAATTTTAATTGAAATATTCTCCATGTGTTTTTAAACTTAACAAATATGTGAATTCTTGTTTCCCTTTTCTGTAGCCTATTCACACATGTATATTTATATGCATATATAGAATCCTACCAGGTATCACACGTACATTTTTGTGAGGTGGCTGTCTTGGCAGATACAAATTGTGAGAAGAGTTCACTCCTCCTAAATGCTGTTGGAAATGAAAATTCAACCTATAGGAGAGCGTCCTAGTAGAACAACATTATACATTAACTCATGTTCAGTAAAATAAATATTTTTGCATTTGTGGATGATACATATTTACTGATGAATTTCGATTGGCATTTATATTGGTATTTTTAATGTCTGTGAGTTGTGTGTGTGTGTGTGTGTGTGTGTGTGTATAGATATAGATATAGATATAGATATACTCTCCAAATTTTTCAAAATATGAAATATATGCGTCTAATATACACTCTCTAAATTCATTCATGTTCATGTATGTGGATTTATAATCCACTTTTCACAAGATTATAATCAGAAATATTCATCCACCTGAAATACATATTTGTTTCCTAGTACTGAAAACTAACTTCAGTGAATGGTGCATACAAATCCTAATTATTCTACAATAACTGACCCAGTTTAACATCAATGCAAGTAGACTCCTATGGGACATGATATGTAATTTGTCATTCATTTGTATTCGACACTGGTACATTATTGTTTCTTCAGTTTTTGCACATCACAGGATATACATTTCATCCACAAGTTCACAAATTAATAAGCATTTGTTTCAACTTTCACCACTTCTTGCTTCAGAACACATGTATTGTCAGGGTTTCTTGACTGGTCTTTTCGTGAGACTTCTTTCCAAACACATTATTTTGAATTTCCATAATCATTTTGAAGCAAAACTCACACACTCTTCATGATAAACCAAAACACAAATATTTCCATTACATATATACCTGGTTGGAATGAATGATTGTATATCAATATACGATTTCCTTTAATTTTTCAGATATCAGTTCAATTCATTATTTAAAGTACAAAAAAGTTATATTTTTTATTCACTGTATGGTCTATTCATGCTTTTTCTCTATGTTCCTAGAAACAGGGTACACCTCTTTGTACCCCCGATTCTCATTTTACATCTTCAATATATTGCTCCCAGAAATGGTGAAAGGAATACTCATGTCACCTCATTATCACAGTAATATTATGGACAAAAAATGGAAAGGTCACACTTATGATTGTACCAAAGCCTAAATGGAAAGTGAACATGGATTTCTAAAAACATCCATGTCCAGGTTGCCTAATGCTGTCAATTGTCAATCCTATTGGTGACTACATATTTGTTTTTTTCCTAATTTATATATTCAAACTCAACCCTGTTGAAAATGTCTAATTCTATCACTCACTTTATACTTTGCCTGATTTCGTAATGTTTCTATTGATATCTGCTTTTCTACATATTTTCCCCAGTTCAACATAGTGACTGACTCTTCATATGTGCTGACATTTTCATTCACTCAACAACCGAAAGTCTATTGCTAAAGAACTTTTGGTCCAAATCCTATACTCACTCTTCTTCCTAAACCTACCGACTATCTTCCTAATCCTACTGAATATCCCTTTTTGACTGGATGTTCTCTTCTAAATTCAATCATCCAATGTACAAGGTCTTATGCCATTGTATATCGAATTATCTGAGGCATCTTTGCAGAACATCATTCAAAGCTAAGTATCCCAATCAAGGGCAAAACCCTTCTGGGCTTCGAATCATACCTAGATTTCTGTTTTCCTACTTATATTTCACCTCTATATTCTTGTAAATATTGCAGGTTCCCAATACCATTATTCATCACACAGAATCACTCGTAATCCAAATCAAACCTGTTTTTAACCCCAAGTATACACTGTTCCCTCAATCATTTTACAGAAGAGCAGGGACAGAGTGGTTCTTACAATACAGGAAAGTTGGGGACCTTCCATCTGATGAGAACCTCAAATGTCCATGCACAAATGATACCTGGAGAAGTTGTAGGCAGGTATGAAGCACCTGAGAGAGCAAAAGTCATCTTCCATGGCAAACAACCTGGTCAGGATGAAGGGATGTGTCTGAATCTGCCTCTCTCTCTTCTTATTGTATAGAAGATGGACCAAACCAGGGCTGAGTGGAGAGCTGTTCCCGGGTGCCAATGGTGATATACATTGTACCTTATGAAAGTGTCACAGGAAGTAAGGGCAACCTCCATCTTATGTTACCCTTGGAAGCAACTGTTAGGACAAAGTGGTTGCCAAGGCAGTGACCTCATTCAGTTCCAAAGAATGTGACATACCTCATTTCCTTGGTGATGGAACTCTCTGAACTTGGTATCCAAGAAGCCAGGCACCCAGAGGCAGTCCCAGTCCCAGTCCCAGTGGGCTCACTTGTTTGGATTTACCAAGGACAGAGTCAGTTTTCTTGGTACCTAATGATGTGAGGATGGCCAAATGCCAGGAGAGCTCTGAAGATGGACCTTTCCTGAGAAAACAGGTAGTGGCTAACCACTTTTTCCTGACATCCTCACAGAGTTGGTCAAGGAAACAAGATCTGAGAGAAGACAGGCTATTTCGGGGGAACATAGTATGGCCCACCAGTCAGAGGACACTCCGGATAGTCACAGACGTACTTGGGGGAAGGAGGTGCCTTTGTGGGAGTGGGTGTGGGTTTGTTGTTTTGTCTCATGTTCTGAGAATAGATAGGAAAGGTGGTTTGTTTGGTTTGGAGTGGACAGTTTCTAGTAAGTCATTTGACATGGCGAGTGTTTCTCTTTCTGTGTATCCCACTGTGTCCGTTGTTGTAGACATTAGAAAAGAGAATGCATTAATGGATGTGTCCTGTCTAGTATAAATCTTCCCATAATTCATCCTGCCCAATATATGAATGGACTGCAGCTTGTCTTATCGATGTGCAACACCTGCTATCTTTCTAAGTTGTTGTTTTCTTCCTGAATTCTGGCCACTCTCCAGAATAGGCTCATGGATTTGTGTCCAAAATATGTACCACCTCCAAGCTCTGTGACATGGCCATGTACTGGATAGCTGAAGAGAATGGCGAGCATCTCAGAAAACTCAGATATCAGTGTGACCAGGAAAGTCTCAGTGCAGAAACCCTGCTTTGGGCCTTTTGCTTACTTATTGTTGTGTTGCACTGAATGTGATTAAGGTCTTTGCCTCAGGCCACCCCTTTGTGAAGCCTGAAGAAAACAGTTTTCAAATGGAAATGAATGGGCCTCACCTGTGGCTCTTTATCAGCCTCTTGGACCTGTGTGTGGCTGTGACTTAGATTCTCAGCACCTGATGGATCTTAAGAATGATCCCATTTGAGCTTCCAAAACCAAAATGGCAAAAAATGTCATTCATTGTGGATGAAGTCTCTTGCCTTCCTCTGTTAGGTTCCTGCACTCCATCAAATGACAATAGGGATTCTTTGGGTCAAATGAGTTCTTCAAAGCCCTGCAGAGGTGCTTGTGTTTTCGCATGACTCTAAATCACCTAAAGAATCGATACCTAAAATCAGTAGGCCTCAAATTGGAGAAACAAAGAAGTATTAACGGCAGGATTATTTGTTCACTCCTGGTTCACAGAAACGGTGTCCAGGCTACCCTGACTTTAGGCAAATGAGGGGCAAAGGAGCTGATTTTGGACACTGTCTTGGGCTGCGCCCCTCATGGAAACCTCCAGCCAGAGGTTAAGATGATTGACTATATGGAATAAGATGAAGGCCATGTGGGAGTGTTTTGGTTTTAATTTTGGTCATTTGTGTTGCATTGGAAAAAATAACTGGGTCCACGTGGGCTTGAACTCTGGTGTGATTCCCCTTAGAGACTGGGTTTTGGAACTGAACTCAGAGAAGCATTGCCATGAATTTTGTTAGGATTTTAAGACGCCACGCATGAAAGTCCCTCTTGGAAACTGAGACCTAGGCCCCGGGTGGATTTCCACAGAGGCCTGGGTATCTCAGCAAGGATATCACATGATTTTATTCTTAAAGAAATGGCAGCCATAGTTGAGAGTCAAAACACACATGGACCTCACATTGTAGACCTCAATGGGCCTGGCCTAATGTGACCTTTTGTCCACTCTTTGGGAAGCCGTGCCTGTGAGAGTTCTCCAGAGATTTCATTGAAATGAGCTTCTTCACCATTTAATGTTTGCTGAATGAACTGAAACCCACAGTGCCTCCAACTTCATGCTTGAAAAATGGCTAGATAAATACCATGAAATTTTTGAAATTCCTATGACCAGGTGGCACTGGAGAAACATTGAATGTCCTGTTGCTCATTATGAGTATACCAGACAGTGCCTTGATTTACTGAGTTTCATGAAAATGGTGTAGAACATATTTGTGTATGCAAATATGTGCTACACAAAATCTTCCTACTCTCATTCACAACAATACCTTGACACTATCTTTGCCCCAACTAAGACAAAATAAAAGAAGAAGAGTTAGAAAATCTGTGAATACATATCAGGAATGGAACATGATTGCGAGTTCACAATCTTGGAGGTGGTAGAGGAGTTTCCAAAAGTAAGGGACAGGGTAAATATTGCACAAATATGGAGATGTGCCAGCCTAAAGACTTCTGGAGAACCTGCCTCTGAGGTTGGCCACTTGAAGTATATGTTGTTGTCAGGACCTATGGCTTCCTTTCTAGTGAGACCACAAAAGCTGGGTCTCCATCTATGTGACCTGCAGAACATGGTTTCTTATTTTCCAAAGAAAGTGAGGCAGCAAGGCTGAATTCTCTCTTTGTAAGTAAACTCTTGCCACTGAAGGCTAAGTGTGGCCCCGTGTGGACTGTGAAGCCATTTGGTAATCCTCCACTTTTCATGGTGTTCTTGCTGCTGCACTGGGAGTTTGGTATTGGCTTCAGGAAATACAAGAAATTCAACTGGGTCACAGTGCTGGAGGGAGATCTGTCACGTGTTGTGCGTCAGGGTCTGCAGGAGAATGCACCAACCAGGCTTCTATCCCACATAGCTTGCCCCCTTGACCATAGCAACCTGATTCTGAACATTGACCTGAAACCTCTCCATTCAACAAGATGCCTTTACATACAAGGGTCTGCTGGCTGCACCATGTCAGTTACAAGCCTTTTGGCAGATCCACATAATCCCAACACAGAAGTTTTATCACAGACCTGCAAAACACTCCTCTAGGCCCACTACTCAACAGACTTTAACTTATTTGCATCACTGTTCTACACCATTTTCATGAAACCCAGTCAATCAAGGCACTGTCTGGTACACTCATGATCAGCAACAGGAAATCCAAAGTGTATCCGTGACACCTGGTGATGGGAATTTCAAATTTTTATGATGTTTATCTAGCCATTTTTCAAGGATGAGGTTGGAGGCACTGTGGGATTTAATTCATTCTGGAAACATCAAATGGTGAGAAAGCCCATTTCAATGAAACATCTGGAGAACTCTCACAGACAAGACTTCCCAAAGAGTGGCCAAATGATCAAATGAAGCCAGGCCCATTGAGGTCTACAATGTGAGGTCCATGTGTGTTTTTACTCTCAACTATGGCTGTCAAGTCTTAAAGAATAAAATCATGTGATATTCTGGCTCAGATTCCCAGTGCTCTGTGGGAAGCCCCCTGGACCTAGATCTCAGTTTCCAAAGGCCACTACCATGTGTGGCCTCCAAAAATCCCAACACAATTCATGGCAATACATCTCTGCAGTAATTTCCAAACTCAGTCTCTAAGAAGACTCACACCAGAGTTCAAGCCAAGGTGGACCCAGTCATCTCTTCCATCAGCCAAACAAATGACCACAATTAAAACCAAAATACTCCCACATGGCTCTCAACTACTTCCACATAGACACTCATCATTACCTCTGGCTGGAAGTTTCCATGAGGGGCGCAGCTGAAGACAGTATCCAAAATATGCTCCCTACCCTCATTTGTCTAAAGTCAGGGTGGCTTTACAACCTATCTGTGAAGAAGGAGTGATCAAATAGGCCTGCCATTAATACTGCTCTGCTTCTCCAATTTGAGCCTAATGTCTGTGGGGTTTAGATTCTTTATGTGAATTGGAGTCATGAGAAAATCCAAGCACCTATGGGCTTGCCTCTGCAGGGCTTTGAAAAACTTTTTGAACCAAAGGATACCTATTCTCACTTGATGGAAATCAGGAACCTTACAGAGGAAGGCGAGAGACTTCATCCACAAGACTGCTCTTTTTCCATTTTGGTTTTGGATGCACACATGAGATCTTTCCTTAGATTCATCAGGTGGTGAGAATCTAAGTCACAGCCTCACACAGGGCCAAGAGGCTGATTCAGACACATCCCTTTCCATGGCAATTAAGCAAAGAGCCACAGGTGATGCTCATTATTTTCCATTAGAAAACTGTTTTCTTCAGGCTTCACAAAGGGGTGGACTGAGGCAAAGACCTTCCAGACATTCAGGGCAACGGAACAATAGGTAAACAAAAGGCCCAAATCAGTGTTTCTCCACTGACACTTTACTGGTCACACTGATATCTGAGTTTTCTGAGTTCCTCTCCATTCCCTTCATCTATCCAGTACAAGGCCATGTTACAGAGTTTGGAGGTGGTACATATCTTTTACACAAAACCATGAGCCTATTCTTGAGAGTGGCCAGAATTCAGGAAGAAAACAGGAACTTAGGAAGATAGCAGGTATTGCCCATTCATAAGGAAAGTCGTAGTCCATTCATAAATTTGGCAGGATGAATGCTGAGAAGCTTTCTACTAGACAGAACACATCCATTGATGCATTCTCTTTTCTAATGTCTATAACCACAGACACAGTGGGATACACAAACCCACAACCACACCCACAAAGGCAACACTTTCCTCCAAGTTGGTCTGTGACTATCCAGAGTGTCCTCTGACTGGTGGGCCATACTATGTTCCCCAAAATTGCTTGTTCTGTCTCAAATCTGCTTTCCTTTGCCAACTCTTGAAGTAGTCAGGAGTCAGCGGTGAGCCAATACCTGCTTTATCAGGAAAGAACCATCTTCAGAGCTTCCCTGGCATTTGGCCATCCTCACATCAGTAGGTAAGTGCCGTAGCCCGGCTGGCTGGGCAAAATAACCGGGGGGGTGACGAACAACTTGTGTAGACTGATGCAGCAGGCCTGGAAGCCGTTTATTGTTGAATAAGAGCGGTATTTATACATTTTACACAGCCTATCTAATTAGCATGAAATAGATACAGCAGTCAAACAATAAGGAATCTCCACACTTAATGGCTCGCTTTTGTTACTTCACAAACCACTCCCTCTGGCATTTTGCCAGGCGCCATCCAGACTTCTTTACAGGCTCTAACATTTCTCTGGCAAAATAACAGGTGCCAATCTGACTTGTTTACAGACGTTAACATTTCCCCCTTTTGTTTAATTTAAATAAGGACCATAGTGTTTTTTACAGAAACACCATAAATAACCTGCTAGAAACAGAAAGGGAGGATACAAAATGTTACAATACCAATCCAATTGATGGCTCCATGCAAGAAGCCCTTGGAAAACTTATACCAGCAATGACACCGTTAGCAAAGATACCGAGTTACAAGTTGTTGTAGATTACAGTCTGTTGTCTCAGTCCAGATAAAGCAGTGTCTCAATAGATTAACTCAGAGTTCAGGTAAATCACAGTCCAGGTAAGTTCTCCAGGCAGCTAGCTTAAGTTGTAGTAGCAGAAACAGCGATAGCTCCGAAGTCTCCTCGGGTTCTCAGCCGAAGTTTCCTCCAGTTCTCAGCAACATTGTAAATTCTTCCACCTTTGTTTTCACCGGCACTTGGACGAAGGCAGGAACTCCGGATGGCTAAAGAAAATCCTGTAGCATTTCACTAAGAAAACAACCTTCTGAACAATTTTAGTACATTATCTCAAGGTTTTTTACATTTGAAATAAGCCTTAATAGTACTCATTACTCATCAGCCTGCAGGTGTGGGAGACCCATTGTAGTTACTGGCCTTGGAAATGATCAAACTTCAGGGATGCCAGTGGCATCTTCTGCCAGCTGTAGCATCCTGGGCAGCCCCAGATGGCCCCAGGGAGAGTCCTGGGCTCAAACTTCTTCCGGGCACAGGGAGCAAAAGCCTGCGAGACTGTGCCTCCAGGTCAGGTCTAGATTTGGGCTCACAGTGGTGATCCGCTCCCCCGGGCAGGGGGGCGGGGAAGAGCCCTCAACTGCCTCTTGGAAAATTCTTACTGCGCCATGATCGGCTTGGGCAGGTGGCAGCCGCCTTGTCATTTCACACACCCTCCAGTATCGAAAAGTATTCAGTAATAGCCTTTTGCTGCAACTTTTTTCCTGATAATCCTTCTTCTTCTGAACTTTCTTTTTCTTTCTGACTAGAGTTTCTGGGCTTTTATCAACACATGCCCTAACTATTCTTGGTTCCACTGGGGTGCCTTTTTCTCTTATCAATTTACTTCTCACCCCTTCCATATTTTCATCACAAAGACAATACAACATTTCAAGACAAAACAAGACACAAACATACTGCATCAATCTTCTCCATTTTCTCGAAATGGTCATTTTTCCTATCGCCCTATCTGCCTAGGGACGAGCAGATTGCTCCCGTCCTATCTATGGACAGAAAGCTTTTTTCAACCCTTACCCGTGAGTGTCCCAGGGCTCCCCGTAACGGGCCACCATCTGCCGCAGTCCTGCTGCAGCAGAATAACCTGGGGGGTGACGAATAACTTGTGAATGTTGATGCAGCAGAAATGAAAGCCGTTTATTGTAAGATCTGAGCGATATTTATACATTTTACACAGCCTATCTCATTAGCATAAAATAGATACAGCAGTCAACCAATAAGGAATCTTCACACTTAATGGCTCGCTTTTGTTACTTCACAAACCACTCCCTCTGGCATTTTGCCAGGCACCATCCAGACTTGTTTACAGACTCTAACATTTCTCCAGCAAAATAACAGGTGCCAATCTGACTTGTTTACAGACCTTAACAGGTAAGAAGAAAGACTGACTCTGTCTTTGGTAAATTCAAACAAGTGAGACCACTGGGACTGGGATTGGTAATGGCTCTGGGTGCCTGGCTTCCTGGATCCCAAGTTCAGAGACTTTCATCACCAAGGAAGTGAGGTGTGGTCACTTCTTTCAGGAACTGAATGAGGTCACTGCCTTGGCTACCACTTTGTCCTAACAGTTGCTTCCAAGGGTTCCATGAGATGGAGGCTGCCCCTACTTCCTGAGACAATTTCATATGTTAGAATGGTATATCAACCATACGCACCTGGGAAGAGCTTTCCACACAGGCCTGGTTTGGTCTACTCTACATTAAGAAGAGTGAGGCTGATTCAGACACATTCCTTCATCCTTCCAGGTTGTTTGCCATGGAGATGTCTTTTGCTCTCTCAGGTCCTTCAAAGCTGCCTACATCTTCTCCAGAGATCATTTCTGCACGTACCTTTGATGTTCTCAGCAGGTGGAAGATCCCATACATTTTTGTATTGTAAGACCAACACTGTCGCTGCTCTTCAGCAAAGTTAGATTGAGGGAACAGTGTATGATTAGTGTTATTAACATGTTCGATATGGGTTAGGAACCATTCTGCTGCATGAATAATGGTATTGGGAACCTGTGATATTTACAAGAATATAGAGGTGAAATATATGTACGAAAACAGAAATCTAAGTAAGATTTGAAGCCCAGAAGGTCATTTGTCCCTTGATTGGGATACTTAGCGTTGAATTACATTCTGCACAGATGTTTCAGATAAATCGATATACAATGGCATAGGACCTTTCACCTTGGATGATTGAATGTAGAAGAGAACATCCAGTCAAAAAGTGATAGTGGGTAGGATTAGGAAGATAGTCGGTAGGTTTAGGAAGAAGAATGAGTGTAGGATTTGGAACAAAAGTTCTTTAGAAGTAGGGTATCGCTAAGAGAGTGAATGTAAATATCAGCACATGTGACGAGGAAGTCACAATGATTAACTGGGGAAAATATGTAGGAAAGCAGATATCAATAGAGACATTACAAAATCAGGCAAAGTATAAAGTGAGTGACAGGATTAGACATTTTCAACATGGTTGAGTTTGAATATATAATCTTTGGAAGAAACAAATATGTAGTCACCAATAGGATTTTTATTTGAGAGCATTAGGCAACCTGGACATGGATGTTTTTAGTAATCCATGTTCACTTTCCATTTAGGTTTTGTACAATCATAAGTGTGACCTTTGCTTTTTGTGTCCAGAATATTACTGTGATAAAATGTATATGTAGATCAGGTGACATGAGTATTTCTTCCACCATTTCTGGGAGCTATATTTTGAGGACGTATAAATTAGTATTGGGGGTACAAAGAGGTGTACCTGTGTCTATGAATATAGAGATAATTCGTGAATAGAATGTACTGTGAATAAATAATATAACTGGTTCCACTTTAAATAATGGATTGAATTGATATCTGAAACTAAGTAAGAAATCTTATATTGATATAGAACCATTCATTCCAACCAGTTACACATCTAATGGTAATATTAGTGTTATGGTTTATTGTGACGGGTTTGTGAGTTTTGCTTCAAATGTGATAATGGAAATTGAAAATAATGTGTTTGGAAAGAAGTCTCATGAAAAGAGCAGTCAAGAAACATGGAGGAATACATGTGTTCTCAAGCAGGAAGTGATTGAAAGTGAAACAAATGCCTATAAATTTGCGAAATTTTGATGAGACATATATGCTATGATGTGCATAAACTGAAGAAATAGTAATGTACCAGTGTTGAATAAAAATGAACGTCAAAATGCACATCATGTCTACTTGCATTGATGTTCAACTGGGTCAGTTACTGTAGAAATATTAGGATTTTGGGGGGGGATTAATAATACAATTTATTTTAGCACTAGCATGCCACAGAATGTAGAGGAAAGATCAATGGATTTTTAGTTATAGCACTAATAATCTAATATTTAGTGACTATTTTGGATAGTCTAAAATTACATAAGGCTATGTAACATAATTTTTTTATTTAACATTCATCAAAGCTTGGAATTTTCATAATATTTCTTCTTTTTTATTTTTTATTTTTTCAGTTGTTGATTGACCTTCATTTTGTTTATTTGTATGTGGTGCTGAGAATAGAACCATGTGCCTTACACATGCTAGAAAAGCATGTTACCACTGAGCCACAAACCCAGCCCCTCCACTTTTTTCTTAACATCATACACTCATGTCCCTCTTCTTTACTCACTTTCTTCACCATTTTCCCCCTTCTCTCCCTTCCTTTTTCGTTTCCCCTCCATATCTATTTTTCTCTCATGTCATTACAAACAGTAGTATGCTATGAAATTTAAGTTTAAGACTGTTTTTTATAGTCATTCTTTTTCTTGAGAAAATCTAAAAATTATAATCACCTGATAGATATATTACAATACATTTATTACACATATGTATCTATATTCATGCATATGCATTACATATATTATATATATATACATATATATTTAAAAGTACTTTGATTTTCCTGTTAGAAATAATATAGACCAAGTCTTTCTTAATTCTCAATTCTTCCATAATTAACATCTTACAGTGAAAATCAAATAAACATATTTAAGTAAAAAGGTATCATTCTTATTTATCAATACTGATAATTTAAAGTTTTATATCACATTAAGCTGTAATATGGCATATTAACTCTTATGAATTAGAGAAATTTTATTTGAACAACCTATTATTTAAGGACCATATGCACTGACATTTTAAATGGCGTTCTTGTGATTTCTATTTCTATCAATTGTGTATTAATTGCCAAATACTTATTTTAGTACTTTTCATGTTCATAGTTGATATAAAGTCAATTGTTTAATTCTTCTTGTAAGTAGTTACTTATTACAGTAGGGACATTATTAATAATACAACATCTTTATAAGAAAAATGATACAAATTTATTTTCATGCAAAATTAAGAATAATTGCATGCTCTAAATGTTTGATTGTTGATACATATAATAAAGAGCTTTTGATGAGTCTCTTCCCCAGTAAAACATAAAATGCAAAGATAATGTCCAAATAAAGATAAGAAAAATACACATTATCAGCTAGAAACTATTAAATAAAAGATGAAAAGAACAATCCAACACATTGTACGAACTTGTCAGATGAGGTAGTATTCTGGAAGAATAGCCTAAGACTAGACCTTGTCCATGTCAAAATATTCACGAAAAAAATGAAGTATGAAAAGTGTAGAAAATGCTATGAATTTTTCATGAAGATAGGTGAATTATCCTTTCATCTCAATTTATGTGCATTTTCTGGTAAAATAAATTTGTGATATTTACAACTACACAAAACAAAGTTTCTGCATAGCAAAATGAATACATCTGAACCCATTTTTAGCTGATTTCTTCCCACTAAATTTTAAACCTTTATTTATTTATTTATTTATTTATTTTTATTGGTTGTTCAAAACATTACAAAGCTCAAGATATATCATCTTTCATACATTTGACTCAATTGGGTTATGAACTCCCATTTTTTCCCCAAATACGAATTGTAGAATCACATCGGTTACACATTCACACTTTTACATAATGGCATATTAGTGACTGTTGTATTCTGCTACCTTTCCTATCCCCTACTATCCACCCTCTCCTCCCCTCCCATCTTCCCTCTCTACCTCATCTGCTATTGTTCAATTCTCTCCATTGTTTCCCCCCCACTTCCCCTCACAACATTTTATATGCGATTTTGTGTAACATTGAGGGTCTCCTACAATTTTCATAAGCTTTCCCTTCTCTCTCCCTTTCTCTCCCCCCATTCGTCTTTGTTTAATGTTAATATTTTCCTCATGCTCTTCCTCCCTGTTCTGCTCTTATTTGCTCTCTTTATATCAGAGAAGACATTTGGCATTTATTTTTTAAGGACTGGTTAGCTTCGCTTAACATAATATGCTCTAATGCCATCCATTTCCCTGCAAATTCTATGATTTTGTCATTTTTGTGCTGTGTAATACTCCATTGTGTATAGATGCCACATTTTTTTATCCATTAATCTATTGAAGGGCATCTAAGTTGGTTCCACAGTCTAGCTATTGTGAATTGTGCCGCTATGATCATTGATGTGGCAGTATCCCTATAGTACGCTCTTTTAAGATCCTCAGGGAACAGTCCAAGAAGGGTGATAGCTGGGTCAAATGGTGGATCCATTTCCAGCTTTCCCAGGAATATCCATACTTCTTTCAAAATTGGCCTCACCAATTTGCAGTCCCACCAGCAGTGTACAAGTGTACACTTTTCCCCACATCCTCGCCAACACTTATTGTTGTTTGACTTCATAATGGCTGCTCATCTTACTGGAGTAAGATGGTATCTTAAGGTGGTTTTGATTTGCATTTCTCAGACTGCTAGAGATGGTGAGCATTTTTTCATGTACTTGTTGATTGATTGTATGTCCTCCTCTGTGAAGTGTCTGATTAGGTCCTCGGCCCATTTGTTGATTGGGTTATTTGTTATCTTATTGTTTAATATTTTGAGTTCTTTGTATATTCTGCATATTAGGGCTCTATCTGAAGTGTGAGGGGTAAAAATTTGTTCCCAGGATGTAGGCTCTCTATTTACCTCTCTTATTGTTTCTCTTCTTGAGAAAAAAACTTTTTAGTTTAAGTAAGTCCCATTTGTTTTTTTTCTTGTTATTAACTCTTGGGCTATTGATGTCTTATTAAAGAATTTGGAGCCTGACCCCACAGTATATAGATCGTAGCCAACTTTTTCTTCTATGAGACGCAGTGTCTCTGATTTGATATCTAGCTCCTTGATCTATTTTGATTTAACTTTTGTGCATGGTGAGAAAACAGGATTCAGTTTCATTTTGTTGCATATGGATTTCTAATTTTCCCTGCACCATTTGTTGAAGATGCTATCCTTCATCCATTGCATGTTTATAGCCACTTTATCAAATATAAGAAAGTTGTAATTTTGTGGATTGGTTTCTCTGTCCTCCATTCTATACCATTTGTCCACCTGCCTGTTTTCGTACCAGTACCACACTGTTTTTGTTACTATTGCTTTGTAGTAAAGTTTGAACTCTGGTATCGCTATACCTCCCGATTCACACTTCCTGCTTAGAATTTCTTTTGCTATTCTGTGTCTTTTGTTTTTCTATATGAATTTCATGATTGCTTTATCATTTCTACAAGAAATGCCATTGGGATTTTGATTGGCATTGCGTTAAACCTGTATAGAACTTTGGGTAATTTCGCCATTTTGATGAATTTAGTTCTGCCTATCCATGAACAGGGTACATTTTTCCATCTTCTAAGATCTTTTTCTATCTCTCTCTTTAGGGTTCTGTGGTTTTCACCTCTTTTGTTAGGTTGATTTCCAAGTATCTTATTTTCTTTGAGGATATTGTGAATGGAGTGGTTTTCCTCATTTCAATTTCAGAAGTTTTGTTGCTGATATACAGGAATGCCTTTGATTAATGCGTGTTGGTTTTATATCCTTCATTTATTAACTCTAGCAGTTTCTTTGTAGACCCTTTTGGGTCTGTTAAATATATTACCATGTCATCCACAAATAGCGATAATTCAAGTTCTTCTTTTCCTATTTTTATGCCTTTAATTTCTTTTGTCTGTCTAATTTCTCTGGCTAGTATTTCAAGAACTAAATTGAATAGAAGTGGTGATAGAGGGCATCCCTGTCTTGTTCCAGATTTCAGAGGGAATGCCTTCAGTTTTCTCCATTTAGGATGATCCTAGCCTGAGGTTTAGCATATATAGCTTTTACAATGTTGAGGTAAGTTCCTGTTATTTCTAGTTTTTCTAGTGTTTTGAACATAAAGGGATGCTGAACTGTGTCGAATGTTTTTACTACATCTATCGAGATGATCATATGGTTCTTGTCCTTAAGTCTATTGATGTGGTGAATAGCATTTATTGATTTCCGTATATTGAACCAGCCTTGCATTCCAGGGAAGAATCCTACTTGATCATGGTGCACAACTATTTTGATATGCTTTTGGATTCAATTCACACGGATTTCATTGAGAATTTTTGCATCCAAGTTCATTAGAGATATTGGTTGTAGTTTTCTTTTTTGAAGTGTCTTTGTCTGGTTTTGGGATCAGGGTGATTTTGGACTCCGAGAATGAATTTGGAAGAGCTCCTTATTTTTCTATTTCTTGATATAGCTTGAAAAGTATTGGTACTAATTCTTCTTTGAAGGTTTTTTTGAACTCTGCTCTATACCCATCAGGTCCAGGGCTTTTTTTGGTTGGTAGTATTTTGATGGCTTCTTCTATTTCTTCCTTTGTTTTTGGTCTGTTTAAATTGTGTGTGTCTTCCTGACTGAATCTGGGCAGATCGTATGACTTAAGAAATTTGTCGATATTTTTACTATCTTCTATTTTATTGGAATATAGGGTTTCAAAATACTTTCTAATTATCTTCTGTATTTGTGTACTGTCTGTTGTGATATTGTCTTTTTCATTCCATATGTTAGTAATTTCAGTTGTCTCTCTTCTTCTCATCCTTAGCATGGCTAAGGACCTGTAAATCTTATTTATTTTTTCAAAGAACCAACTTTTAGTTTTATCAATTTTTTCAATGTTTTTTTTTGTTTCAATTTCGTTGATTTCTGCTCTAATTTTAATTATTTCTTGTCTTCTACTACATTTGCTGTTGTTTTGCTCTTCCTTTTCTAGGTTTTTGATGTGTACTGTGAGTTTATTTATTTGTTGTTTTATTCTTTTTTTGAGGAAAGAACTCCAAGAAATGAATTTCGCTCTTAAAACTGCCTTCTTTGTGTCCCATAGATTCCAGTACGATGTGTCTGTATTGTCATTTGATTCTAAAAATATTTTTATCTCCTCCTTTATGTCTTCTGTAACCCATTGATCATTCAGTAGAATATTGTTCATTTTCCATGTGATGTAGGATTTTTCCTTCCTTCTTTTATCATTGATTTCCAGTTTCATTCCATTATGATCAGATATGGTGCATGGTATTTTCTCCACGCCTTTATATTTACTAAGAGTTGCCCAATGGCATAATATATGGTCTAACTTGGAGTAGGATCCATGTGCTGCTGAGAATAAAGTGTATCCACTTGATGATGGTTGATGTATTCTATATATGTCGGTTACGTCAAGGTTATTGATTGTGCTGTTGAATTCTATAGTTTCTTTATTCAGTTTTTTATAGAGGATCTGTCTAATGGCGAGAGCGGTGTGTTGAAGTCACCCATAATTATTGTGTTGTAGTCTATTTGACTCTTGAACTTGAGGCGAGTTTGTTTTATGAGCATTGCAGCTCAATTGTTTGGTGCATACCAATTGATAATTGTTATGTCTTGTTGGTGGATGGTTCCTTTTAACAATATATAGTGTCCTACTTTATCCCTTTTGATTAATGTAGGTTTGAAGTTGATTTTATATGATATGAGTATGGCCACTCCTGCTTGCTTCCGAGGGCCATATGAGTGGTATGATTTTTCCCAACCTTTCACTTTCAGCCTGTGTATGTCTTTACCTTTCATATGAGTCTCTCGAAGGCAGCATATTGTTGGATTTATTTTTTTGATCCAGGTTACTAGCCTATGTCTCTTGATTGGTGAGTTTAGATTTTTAACATTTAAGGTTACAATTGAAATATGATTTGTACTTCCAGTCATGTTTATTTATTTATTTATTTTAATTTGGGTAGTTTTTACTTTTTGGTTTTTTTCTTACCCCTTTACTGAGATACCTCCCGCTGTTAGTTTTGGGCACTATTTTTCAATTCCTCTTCTTGTAGTATTTTGCTCAAAATGCTTTGCAGTGCTGGTGTTCTGTCTGCGAATTCTTTTAGCTTTTATTTATCAGGAAGGACTTAATTTCATTGTCAAATCTGAAGCTTAATTTTGTTGGATACAGTATTCTTGGTTGGAATCCATTATTTTTCAGTGTTTGAAATACATTGTTCAAAGATCTTCTCGCTTTCAATGTCTGTGATGAAAAATCAATTGTTAACCTTATTGGTTTACCCCTGAATGTTATCTGCCTACTTTCTTTCGTAGCTTTTAATATTCTCTCCTTGTTCTGTATGTTGGCTATCTTCATAATTATATGTCTTGGAGTTTGTCTATTATGGTTTTGAATGTTTGAGGTCCTGTAGGCTTCCAGGATATGGCAATCCATTCCATCTTTCATCTCTGGGAAGTTTTCTAGAATTATTTCATTTAATATGTTGTTCATTCATTCGGTTTGAATTTCTATGCCTTCTTCTATCCCGATGACTCCCAATTTTGTTTTTTTATGACATCCCATATCTCTTGAATAGTTGCTCATGGGATTTAAGCATGTTTTCTGTGTTGACTATATTCTTTTCAAGTTGACAAACTTTGTCTTCATTATCTGATGTTCTGACTTCTACTTGATCTAGTCTATTTGTAATATTCTTGTTTGAGTTTTTAATTTGGTTTATAGTTTCCTGCATTTCTAGAATTACTGTATGATTTTTTAAAAGATCTCTATCTCCTGGTAAAGCTTGTTCTTTGCCATTTGAATTTGTTTGTTTAATTCATTTTCAAAATATACTTTTATCCTTAGACTTGCTGCCTCATGTCTTCTCTCTTATTCCTTTCCATCTGAGTTAGGTATGACTTAAGTTTTTTCCCTATCCCTGTTTCTGATGCTTCTAGGTTCTCCTGTAGTATTAAGTTGTCCTTCATTGTTTGTACACCTTGTTTTCCCTTGTTTTTTCATGATGTTCACGTCATTTTCCAGCTCTATTTGATTGCTGTGTTTCTGCTCTCTTCTATAGATTTGTTATGGGTTTATATATCTCTGTTTTCTCTCCTTTGTGTTGCTAGACTATGCCTGCTTAAGTGGATTCCGCTGTTAAGGAATTCTGACGGCCGAGCTCCAGTGATGTCACCTCTCTGCTGTGGTGGGCCCCAGGCTCCTTGCCGGAGTGTCCGAATTGGGTGGGTGGACTGGATTGTCTCTGGTTGGTTTCAGCTCCCGGTCGCTGGCAGGCCGGCAGTCTCCAGCCACCCAGTAGCGCGGGCAGCTTGTGGTCTGTCTTCAGCTGGTGGGTGATCTCTAGCCACACAGTTGCGCGTTCGGTCGCCGGCAGGCGCGCGTTCTCCAGCCGTCAAGACATAGCGTCAGCAGGTGGGCTGGCGCCAGCAGGAAGGTGGTCTCCAGTTGCCCAGTCACACTGGCAGTGGGCCGGCGTTCTCCAGCCAGCCAGTCAGGAGGGCCTGGCCTCTAGTCCCCTGGTTTATCCTGCTAGTCCTGATTTCTCCTGCTAGACCAGATTTCTCCTGAGTGATGCTTCTCGGCAGCTCAAAATGTTCTCTGGGTCTGCCGTTTGTTGGGTGGGGAGGGTGTCTATTGGGAACCCTGGAACTCTATTGTTTTAATTTTTTTCGCTTGCCCATCGCCCCGCACTGGCTAGACAAGTTTCATTTTTGCCGCTGATGGGAAGGGGAGATGAAGGTCAGGTGCCTCTAGTTTTCCCCCAGTCTTTATGCAGACTTGCTCTGATTATTCCTCCCCCAAAAGCCTAGGAGATATTTTATGTGAATTCCCCTCTGTATGTGAGATGAGCTGAGAAACACACACCTGTTTTATTCTTGCAATCTGTCAGGGAGTGGTGGTGGTTACTTTAGCTCTCCAAGATGGTGGCTGTTGGTTTCCTTTGTGGAGTTTCTGCTTTGGGGCATAGAAATGTACTGCTAACTTCCCCGTCTGAAATCCCGAATTCAGCTGGGGGCTCAGTGGATGCTCAGCCAGCAGGATTCCAAAGAATCCACAGCAACGTTTCTCCCTGCTTGCTGGTCGCTTCTCGGTGGTTCCTCACCATTTGTAGACACAGGGCAGGTCACGCGGATCAATCAGAATGGATCTCCAGTTGCACAAGTGGCTTGTGTTTGAGACTCAATTACCGGACCTCGGTGGTGGAAATCATTCTTCTAGGTTTCGGTAAACACCCATTTTCCTGTAAGATCCTAACAAGATAGTTTTTCATTGCTCAAACTCGTTATTCACTTGCGCAGTGGCAGGGTACACTGGGTGTGATACACTGTCTTCACAGCCATCTTGCAATGCCGAAATATTAGGATTTGGATGCACCATTTACTGAAAACTGTTTCAGTACTAGGAAAAAATATGTATTTCAGGTGGATGAATATTTCTGAGAATAATTTTTTAAAAATTGGATTATAAATCCACATACATGAATATGAATGAATTTAGGGAGTGCAAAATAAGACACAAATATTTCATATTTTGAAAAATCTGGAGAGTATATATATATATATATATATATATATATATATATATATACACACACACACACACACACACACAGACATTAAAAACTAGCAATATATATGCCAATCAAAATTCATCATGAAATACATATCATCCACAGACCCAAAAATATTCATATACTGAACATGGATTTATGTATAATGTTGTTCAACTAGGAGGCTTACCCATAGGTTGAATTTTCAGTTCCAACAGCATTTAGGAGGAGTGATCTCTTCTCACAATTTGTATTTGCCAAGTCAGTCACCTCACAAAAATGTACGTGTGATACCAGGTACAATTCTATATGTGCATATAAAATTACATGTGCTGAATAGGCTACAGAGAAAAGGAGACAGGAATTCACATATTTGTTAACTTTCAAAACACACGGAGAACTATTTCAACAAAAAAAATGACTAGATTTATAACTCCTACCCTATATAATGCAAAAGGCAATTCCAACTATACACCATGCCTCCTCTGAACTGCTTGTATTTCTATTCTGTTTTGGTTATTATTCTCTATCATATTACGATTAGTAGTCAGAGTCTAGTATGGTAGGGGTTAGAGTCAGGGATTCAGTATTTCGAATGGAAAATTGGAAAATGTATCCAATGTGTATGCAAATATGTGCCACACAAAATCTTCCCACTCCTCCAGAACAATGGCTTGACATTATCTTCGCCCCAAGTAAGACATAATTAGAGGAGAAGAATTAGAAAATCAGTGAATACTTCTCTGGAATGTAATATGCTAAGAAGTTCACTACCTTGAAGGTGGTACAGGAGTTTCCAAAAGTAAGGGACAGGGTGAACACTCCATAAACATGGAGCTCTGCTGGCCTAAAGACTTCTTGAGAAATTTCCTCTGAGGTTGGGCACTTGAAACATATGTTGTTATGAGGAGCTTTAGCTTCCTTTGTACTGAGATCATCAAAGCTGGGTCTGCACCTATGTGACCTGTAAAACATAGTTTCTTATTTTCCAATTAACATGAGACACCAGTCCTGAATTTGATCTTTGTAGGTAAACTGTGGCCACTGGGTTCTAAGTGTCTCCCTGTGTGGACTGTGAAGCCATTTGTTCATCCTCCAATTTTCATGGTGTTTCTTGCTGCTGTATTTGCTTATGAAGTAAAAAAAAGATCACCTGG
Source organism: Callospermophilus lateralis (assembly GCF_048772815.1). Taxonomy (NCBI): domain Eukaryota; kingdom Metazoa; phylum Chordata; class Mammalia; order Rodentia; family Sciuridae; genus Callospermophilus; species Callospermophilus lateralis. Next base: position 746,492 of record NW_027513937.1, read on the forward strand.
GACACAGTGCTTGAGGGAGTTCTGTCACGTGTGGTGGGTCAGGGTCTGCAAGAGAATATACCAACAATGCTTCTATTCCACATAGTTTTCCCCTTGACCACAGCAACATAATTCTCAACATTGCCCTGAAACCTCTCTATATAACAAGATACCATTACATATAAGGGTCTGCTGGCTGCACCATGTCAGTCACAAGGCATTTGGAAGCCAATGGAAGATCAACATGGCCCCACCACAGATGTTTTATCACACACCTCCCCTCCTCTGATCTAGGCCCACTACTCAGCAGGCTCCAATTTACTGGCATCTCTGTTATACACCATTTTGATGAAACCTAGTCAATCAAGGCACTGTCTGGTATACTCATGATCAGCAACCGGTTTTCCAAATTTTCTCCAGTGCCACCTGGTCATGGAAATTTCAATAATTTTATTGTATTTATCTAGCCATTTTTCACGGATGAAGATGGAGGCACTGTGGATTTCAATTTGTACAGGAACCATTAAATGATGAGAAACCTCATTTCGATGAATGCTCTGTAGAACTGTTAAAGACAAGGCTTCCCAGGGAGTGGCCAAAAAGTCACATGAAATCAGACCCATTGAGGTCTACAATGTGAGGTCCATGTGTGTTTTGACTGTCACCTATGCCTACCAAGTCTTTCAGAAAAAAAAATCATGTGGTATCCTGGCTGAGATTCCCAGTGCTCTGTGGAAAGCCACCCTGGGCCTAGATCTCAGTTTCCAAGGGAGACTCTCATGCGTGCCCTCCTAGAATCCCAACACAATTCATGGCACAAGTTCTCTGAGATCAGATCCAGAATGCACTCTCTAAGTGTAATCACACCAGAGTTCAAGCCCATGTGGACCCAGGCATCTCCTTTAACAGCCACATAATGACCACAATTAAACCAAAACACTCCCACATGGCCCTCATCTTTTTCCATATAGATACTCATCATAACCTCTGGCTGGAGGTTTCCATGAGGGGCACATTCCAAGACAGTGTCCAAAATAAGCTCCCTTGCCCCTCATTTGCCTAAAGTCAGGGTGGCCTGGACATACTTCCTGTGAACCCGGAGTGATCAAATAGGCATGCCGTTAATACTGCACCGCTTCTTCAATTTGAGGCCTACTGAGTTAGAGGTATAGATTCTTTATGTAAATTAGAGTCATGAGAAAACCCAAGCACCTTTGCAGGGCTTTGAAGAACTCAATTGACACAAAGGATCCCTATTCTCACTTGATAGAGGTCAGGAACCTCACAGAGGAAAGCGAGACTTTATCCACAATGACTGGTGTATTTGCCATTTTGGTTTTGGATGCACACATGGGATCTTTCTTTAGATCCATCTGGTGCTGAGAATCTAAGCCACAACCTCACACAGGGCCAAGATGCTAATTCAGACACATCCCTTTCCAAAGCAATTAAGCAAAGAGCCACAGGTGATGCCCAATCATTTCCATTTGAAAACTGTTTACTTCAGGCTTCACAAAGGGGTGGCCAGAGCAAGAACTTCCTGACATTCAGTTCATCAGAACAATATATAAGCAAAATGCCCAAAGCAGGGTTTTTCCACTGAGATTTTCCTGGTCACACTGATATCTGAGTTTTTTGAGATGCTCGCCATTCCCTTCAGCTATCCAGTACATGGCCATGTCACAGAGCTTGGAGGTGGTATATATGTTGGACACAAAACCATGATCCTATTCTGGAGAGTGAACAGAGTTCATGAATAAACCTGGAAATTAGGAATGTATTAGGTTATGCCGATCTTTAAGTAAAGCCGCAAACCATTCATAAATTGGGCAGGATGAAATGGGAAGCTTTCTACTAGACAGGACACATCCATTGATGCACTCTCTTTTCTAATGTCTACAACCACGGACACCATGGGATACACAGACATAGAAACACTCTCCTTTTCAAACGACTTACGAGAAACAGTTCACTCCAAACCAAACAAACCACCTTTTTTTCCTATTCTCACAACATGAGACAAAATCACAAACTCACAACCACACCCACAAAGGCACCTTTTTACCCTAAGTAGGTCTGTGACTCTATGGAGTGTCCTCTGACTGGTGGGCCACACAATGTTCCCCCGAAATGTCCTGTCCTGTCTCAGATATGGTCTCCTTGGCCATCTCTATGAAGTTGTCAGGAGCCAGCGGTGGGCCACTATCTGCTTTTTCAGGAAAGGCCCCTCTTCAGAGCTCTCTTGGCTTTTGGCCATTCTAACATCAGTAGGTACAAAGAAAGACTGACTCTGTCCTTGGTAATTCCAAACAAGTGAACCCACTGGGACTGGTACTGGGACTGGCTCTGTGTGCCTGGCTTCCAGGATTCTAAGTTCAGAGAGTTCCATCACCAAGGGAGTAAGGTGAGGTCACTTCCTTCAGGAACTGAATGAGGTCACTGCCTTGGCAAACACTTTATCCTAACAGTTGCTTCCAAGTGTCTCATTAGATGGAGGCTTCCCCTACTTCCTGTGAAACATTCACAAGTTAGAATGGTATATCAACCATAGGAACCCGGTAATAGCTCTCCACACAGGCCTGGTTTGGTCCATCTCCTCTACATTGAGAAGAGAGGTTCTGATTCAGACACATCCCGTCATCCTGACCAGGTATTTTGCCATGGAAGATTACTTTTGCTTTCTCAGGTCCTCCATAGCTGACTACATATTCTCCAGGGATCATTTCTGCATTGAACTTGTGGTTCTCAACAGGTGAAAGATCCCCTACATTCCTGTATTGTAAGACCAACTCTGTCCCTGCTCTTCTTTAAATTTACATTGAGGGAACAGTGTATTGTTAGGGTTAATAAAATGTTTGATTTGGGTTAGAAATCATTCTGCTGGATGAATAATGGTATTGGGAACCTGCGATATTTTTAAAAATATAGAGGTGAAATATATAAATGAAAAAAGAAAGTCTAGGTAATTTTGAAGCCCAGAGGGGCAATGGGCCCTTCATTGGGATACTTAGCTTTGATTTACGTTGTGCACAGATATCTCAGATAAATCGATATACAATGGCATAGGACCTTGTTCCTTTTATGATTAAAATTCGAAGAGAACATCCAGTCAAAAAGGGATAGTAAGTAGGATTAGATAGATATTCGGTAGGTTAACAAAGAAGAGTGAGTATAGGATTTGGAACAAAAGTGCTTTAGCAATAGGGTTTGGGTTAAAGTGTGAAAGTAAATATCAGCACACTTGAAGGGTCAGTCACAATGATGAACAGTGGAAAATATGTAGGAAAGCAGATATCAATAGAGATATTACAAAATCAACAAATGGGCCAAGGACCTGAACAGACACTTCTCAGAAGAAGACATACAATCAATTAATAAGTACATGAAAAAATTCTCACCTTCTCTAGCAGTCAGAGAAATGCAAATCAAAACCACCCTAAGATACCATCTCACTCCAGTAAGATTGGCAGCCATTAGGATGTCAAACAATAATATGTGCTAGCGAGGATGTGGGGAAAAGGGTACACTTGTACATTGCTGGTGGGACTGAAAAATGGTGCGGCCATTATGGAAAGCAGTATGGAGATTCCTGGGAAAGCTGGGAATGGAACCACCATTTGACCCAGCTATCGCCCTCCTCGGACTATTCCCTGAGGACCATAAAAGAGCATGCTATAGGGATACCGCCACATCAATGATCATAGCAGCACAATTCACAATAGGCAGACTGTGGAACCAACCTAGATGCCCTTCAATAGATGAATGGATAAAAAATAATGTGGCATCTATACACAATGGAGTATTATGCAGCACTAAAAAATGACAAATTCATGGAATTTGCAGGGAAATGGATGGCATTAGAGCAGATTATGCTAAGTGAAGCTAGCCAATCCTTAAAATACAAATGCCAAATGTCTTCTTTGATTTAAGGAGAGCAATTAAGAACTGAACAGAGGGAAAGAGCATGAGGAAAATATTAACATTAAACTGAGACAAGTGATGGGAGGGAAAGGGAGAGAGAAGGGAAATTGCATGGAAACGGAAAGAACCCTCATCGTTATACGAAATCACATATACGAGGTTGTGAGGGGAAAGGGGGGGAAGGGAGAGAACGGAACAACAACAGATGAGGTAGAGAGGGAAGATGAAAGGGGAGGGGAGGGGGGATAGTAGGGGATAGAAAAGTCAGCAGAATATAACAGTCACTAATATGGCATTATGTAAACATTGTGAATGTGTAACTGATGTGATTCTGCAATCTGTATTTGGGGTAAAAATGGAAATGCATAACTCACTTGAATCAAATGTATGAAAGATGAAAAAAAAATTAAAAAAGTACTAAATTGGCTCATCGTAACAATAAAAAAAGAGATATTACAAAATCAGGCAAAGTATAAAGTGAGTGATATGATTAGATATTTGCAACAGGGTTGATTTTGAATATATAATCTTAGGAAGAAACAAATATGTAGTCACCAATACGATTGATATTTGAGAGCATTAGGCAACCTGAACATGGAAGTAATCCATGTTCACTTTCCATTTAGGCTTTAGTACAATAATAAGTGTGAACTTTGCATTTTGTGTCCAGAATATTACTGTGATAAAATGTACATGTAGATTAGGTGACATGAGTATTTCTTTCACCATTTCTGCGAGTAATATTTTGAAGACATATACATAAGTATTGGTTGTACAAAAAGCTGTACCCTGTGTCTATGAATATACAGATAATGCATGAATAGACCATACTGTGAATAAATAGTATAGCTGGTTCCACTTTAAATAATGGATTGAATTGATATTCACAAAGGAGTGGTCTGAGGCAAAAACCTTCCTGAAATTCAGGGCAACAGAACAATAGGTAAACAAAACGCACAAAGCAGGGTTTCTCCACTGAGACTTTCCTGTTCACACTGATATCTGAGTTTTCTGAGATGCTCGCCTTTCCCTTCAGCTATCCAGTACATAGCCATATCACATAGCTTGGAGGTAGTACATATCTTGGACACAAAACAATGAGGCAATTCTGGAGAGTGTCCAGAATTCAGGATGTAAACAGAAACTTTGAAAGATAGCAGGTGTTTCCCTTCAATAAGGAAAGCTGCAGTCCATTAATAAATCAGGCAGGATGAATGTTGCGAAGCTTTCTCCTAGACAGGACACATCCATTGATGCATTTTCTTTTCTAATGTCTACAACCACAGACAGAGTGGGATACACAGACATAGAAGCACTCGCCTTGTCAAAGGACTTACTAGAAACAGTCCACGCCAATTCAAACAAACAGCCTTTCTTACATCTTCTCAGAACTTGAGAAAAAACCATACACACACCTACACCCACAAAGGCACCTCCTTTGTGGAGTGTCCTCTGAATGGTGGGCCATACTATATTCCCCCAAAATGGCCTGTTGTATCTCAAATCTGGTCTCCTTGGCCAACTCTGTGCAGTTGTCAGGAGCCAGCGGTGAACCAATACCTGCTTTCTCAGAAAGGTCTTTCTTCAGAGCTTTCCTGGCATTTGGCCATTCTCACATCTGTTGGTACTAAGAAAGACTGACTCTGTGCTTGGTAAATTGAAACAAGTGAGACCACAGGGACTGGGACTGCGACTGGCTCTGGGTGCCTCTCTTCCTGGATCCCAAGTTCAGAGAGTTCCATCACCAAGGAAGTGAAGTGAGGTCACTTCCTTCAGGAACAGAATGAGGTCACTGCCTTGGCAACCTCTTTGTCCTAACAGTAACTTCTAAGGGTCCCATGAGATGGAGTCTGTCCCTTCTTTCTGTCACACTTTCACAAGTTAGAATGGTATATCAACCATAGGCACCTGGGAAGAGCTCTCCACACAGGCCTGATTTGGTCCATCTTCTCTACATTTAGAAGATAGAGGTTGATTCAGACACATCCATTCATCTTGACCAGGTTGTTTACCATAAAAGATGACTTTTCCTCTCTCAGGTCCTTCATAGCTGCCTATATCTTCTCCAGGGATCATTTCTGCATGGACCTTTGATGTTCTCAGAAGGTGGAAGATCCCCTACATTCCTGTATTGTAAGACCAACTCTGTCCCTCCTCTTTTGTAAAGTTAGATTGAGGGAACAGTGTATGTTTAGGGTTAATAACATGTTTGATTTGGGTTAGGAATCTCTCTGCCCCATGAATAATGGTATTGGGAACCTGTGATATTTACAAGAATATATAGGTGAAATGTAAGTATGAAAACAGAAATCTAGGTAAGATTCGAAGTCAGAAGGGCATTGGGTCCTTGAGTGGGATTCTTAGGTTTGAATTATGTTCTGCATATATGTCTCCGACAAATTGAAATACAATGGTTTAGGACCTTATACCTTGGATGATTAATTGTCGAAGAGAACATCGAGTCAAAAAGCAATAGTCAGTAGGATTAGGAAGATAGTCAGTAGGTTTAGAAATAAGAGTGAGTATAGGATTTAGACCAAAATTTCTTTAGCAATAGGGTCTCGGGTAGACATTGAATGTAAATATCAGCATATGTGAAGTGTCAGACACAATGATGAACTGGGGAATATATGTAGGAAAGCAGATATCAATAGAGATATAAGGAAATCAGGCAAAGTATAAACTGAGTGATAGGATTAGACATTTTCAACAGGCTTGAAGTTGAATATATAATCTTAGAAATAAACAAATATGTAGTCACCAATAGGATTTACATTTGAGAGCATTAGGCAACCTGGATATGGTTGTTTTTAGTAATCCATGCTCACTTTCCATTTAGGCTTTGATACAATCATGAGTATGACCTTTGTTTTTTGTGTCCAGAATATTACTGTGATAAAAAAAGAAATATATATATATATATATATATATATATATATATATATATATATATATATATATATATTGATAGATAGATAGATAAGGTGACATGTTTATTTCTTCTACCATTTTTGGGAGCAATGTTTTGAAGAGGTAGGTATAAATTAGTATTGGGGGAACAAAGAGGTGTACACTGTGTCTATGAATATAGAGATAATGCATTAATAGACCATACTGTGAATAAATAGCATACCTGGTTCCAACTTTAATAATGGATTGAATTGAAATGTGAAAATGTACAGGAAATCTTATATTGATATTCACACATTCATTCCAACCACTTATACATCTAATGGTAATATTAATGTTATGGTTTATCTTGAAGAGTGTGTGGGTTTAGCTTCAAAATTGATTATGGAAATCGAAAATAATGTGTTTGGAAAGAAGTCTCATGAAAAGACCAGTCAAGTAACATGGAGGAATACATGTGTTCTGAAGCAGGAAGTGATTAAAAGTGAAACAAATTCCTATAAATTTCTGAACTTGTGAATGAAATATATAACCTATGATGTGCAAAAACTGAAGAAATAGTAATGTACCAGTGTTGAATTAAAATGAATGTCAAAATAGACATCATGTCCCATAGGAATATACTTGCATTGATGTTAAACTGGGTCAGTTACTGTAGAAATATTAGGATTTGTAAGCACCATTGATTGAAGTTAGTTTTCAGCACTGGGAAACAAATATGTATTTCAGGTAGATGATTATTTCTGAGAATAATCTTGTGAAAAGTTGATTATAAATCCACATACATGAACATGAATGAATTTACGGAGTGTATATAAGACAAATATATTTCATATTTTATAAAATCTGTAGAGTGTATGTATATATATATATATATATATATATATATATATATATATAGACAAAAAAACACAAAAATTCATTAAAAAGTATCAATATATATATGCCAATCGTAATTCATCATGTAATATATATCACCCTCAGATGCAAAAATATTTATTTTACTAAACATGGGTTTATGTATAATATTGTTCTAATAGGAAGCTCACCCATAGTTTGGATTTTCAGTTCCAACAGCGTTTAGGAGGACTGATCTCTTCTTACAATTTGTTTCTGCCAAGTCAGCCAACTCATAAAAATATACGTGTGATACCAAGTAGGAATCTATATGTGCATATAAAAAGTACATGTGCTGAGTAGGCTACAGAGAAAGGGAGACAGGAATTCACATATTTGTTAACTTTAAAAACGCATGGAGAGAGCTGGGGATGTGGCTCAAGTCGTAACGCGCTCGCCTTCCATGCGTGCGGCATGGGTTCGATTCTCAGCACCACGTGCAAACAAAGATGTTGTGTCCGCCGATAACTAAAAAAATAAATATTATAGAATTCTCTCTCTCCTCTCTAACTCTCTCTTTAAAAAAAAACACATGGAGGACTATTTCAATTAAAAATTGAGTAGATTTATAAAACCGACCCTTTATCATGCTAGAGGGAAGTCCAACTATACACCATGCCTCCTCTGAACTGCTTGTATTTTCATTTTTTTTGTTTATTTTTCTCCATCATATTAGGATTAGTAGTCAGAGTCTAGTAGGGTATGAGTTAGTGTCAGGGATTCAGTATTTCGAATGGAAAATTGGAAAATGGATCAATGTGTATGCAAATGTGTACTACAAAAAAATTTTCCCACTCTCATTCAGAACAATGCCTTGACATTACCTTCACCCCAAGTAAGACACAATTAGAGGAGAAGAGTTAGAAAATCTTTGAATACATATCTGAAATTGAAAATGCTTAGGGTTCACAACCTTGGAGATTGTAGAGGAGTTTCCAAAAGTAAGGGACAGTGTAAAAACTCTACAAACATGGAGATTTGCCTGCCTAAAGACGTCTGGAGAAACTGTCTCTAGGTTGGGCACTTGAAATATATGTTTTTGTGAGGATCTTTAGCTTCCTTTCCAGTGAGACCATCAAAGCTGCATCTTCATCTCTGTGATCTGGAGGACATGGTTTATAATTTTCCAATAAACATGAAGCAGCAGTGCTGAATTCTCTCTTGTATGTAAACTGTGGCCACTGGGGGCTAAGTGTCTCCCCATATGGACTGCGAAGCCATTTTATCATCCTCCACTTTTCCTAATGTTTCTTCCTGCTGCACTCAGAGTTTGGTATTTGCTTCACGAAATACAAGGAGTTCAACTGGGACAGAGTGTTGCCGCGAGTTCTGTCACGTGTGGTGGATCAGGGTCTGCAGGAGAATGCACCAACAGGGCTTGTATACCACATAGGATGCCCCCTTGACCATAGCAACCTGATTCTGAACATTGCACTGAAACCTCTCCATATAACAAGTTGCCTTTACATATAAGGGTCTGCTGGCTGCACCATGTCAGTCACAAGCCATTTGGAAGCCAATGGCAGATCCACATGGCCCCACCTCAGATGTTTTATCACACATTTGCTCACCACTGCTCTAGGCCCACTACTCAGCAGGATCCAAATTATTGAGATCTCTGTTCTACACCATTTTCATCAAAACCAGTCAATCAAGGCACTGTCTGGTACACTCGTGATCAGCAACAGGACATCCAAATGTTCTTCATTGCCACCTGGTCATTGGAATTTCAAAAATTTCATGGTATTCATCTAGCCAATTTTCAATTATGAAGTTGGAAGCACTATGGCTTTCAAATCATTCAGGAATCATTCAATGGTGAGGAAGCTCATTTCAATGAAAAATTTGAAGAACTCTCACAGGCAAGGCTTCCCAAAGAGTGGCCTAAAAGTCACATGAATCCAGGCCCATCGAGGTCTACAATTGAGGTCCATGTGTGTTTTGACTAGCAAATATGGCTTCCAAGTCTTTCAGAAAAAAATAATTTGATATCCTGGCTGAGATTCCCAGTGCTCTGTGGAAAGCCACCCTAGGACTAGATCTCAGTTTCCAATGGAGATTCTCATGCATGGCCTCCTAAATTCTTAACACAATTCATGGCAATACTTCTTTGATGATTGATCCAGAACTGAGTGTTTAAGGGGAATGACACCAGAGTTCAAGCCCAGGTGGATCCAGTCATCTCTTCCAACTGCCACACGAATGACTACAATTAAAACCAAAACACTTCCACATGGTCCTCACCTTCTTCCAGAGAGACACTCATCATTACCTCTGGCTGGAGTTTTTCATGTGGGACGCATCCCAAGAGAGTGTCCGAAATAATCTTTCTTGCCCCTCATTTGCCTAAAGTCAGGGTGTCATGGTCACCCTTCCTGTGAACCTGGAGTGATCCAATAGGCCTGCTTCTCCAATTTGAGGCCTACTGACTCTCAGGGATAGATTCTTTAAGTGATTTGGAGTCACAAGAAAACACAAGCACCTCTGCAGTTCTTCAAAGAACTCATTTGACCTAAAGGATCCCTATTCTCACTTGATAGAGGTCAGAATCCTAACAGAGGAAGGCAAGAGACTCATCAACAATGACAGATTTTGGCCATTTTTGTTTTGATTGCACACATGCAATCTATCTTTAGATCCATCATGTGCTGAGAATCTAAGCCACAACCTCATACAGGGCCAAGAGGCTGATTTAGACACATCCTTTTACAAGCAATTAAGCAAAGATCCACAGGTGATGCCCATTCATTTCCATTTGAAAACTGTTTTCTTCAGGCTTCACAAAGGGGTGGCCTGAGGCAAAGACCTTCCTGACATTCAGGACAACAGAACCATAGGTAAGCAAATGAACCAAAGCAGGGTTTCTCCACTGAGAATTTCCGGGTCACACTGATATCTGAGTTTTCTAAGATGTTCCCATTCTCTACAGCTATCAAGTATATGGACATGTCTCAGAGCTTGGAGGTGGTACATATCTTGGAAACAAAACCATGAGACTATTCTGGAGAGTGGCCAGAATTCAGGAAGAAAACAGGAACTTAGGAATTTAGTAGGTGTTGCCCATCCATAAGGCAAACCAAAGTCCATTCTTCAATTAGGCAGGATGAATGCTGGGAAGTTTTCTACTAGACAGGACACATCCTTTGATGCCTTCTCTTTTCTAATGTCTACAACCACGGACACAGTGGGATACTCAAGACTTAGAAACACTAGCCTTGTCAAACGACTTACTAGAAACAGTCCACTCCAACCCAAAAAAACTGCCTTTTCTATCTATTCTCAGAACATGAGAGAAAAGCACAAACTCACTGAACACCCACAAAGGCACCTCCTTAACCCAAGTAGGTCTGTGACTATCTGGAGTGTCCTCTAACTGGTGGGCCATACTATGTTCCCCTGAAATGGCCTGTCCTTTCTCAGATCTGGTCTCCTTGGTCAACACTGTGAAGTTGTCAGGAGCCAGTGGTGAACCAATACCTGCTTTCTCAGGAAAGGCCCCTCTTCAGAGCTCTTCTGCCATTTGACAATCCTCATATCAGTCGGTACCAAGGAAGACTGACTCTTTCCTTGGTAAATCCAAACAAGTGAGACCACTGGGACTGGGACTGGGACTGGCTCTGGGTGCCTGGCTTCCTGCATCACAATTTCAGATTTTTTGATCACCAAGGAAGAGAGGTGAGGTCACTTTCTTTAGGAACTGAATGAGGTCACTACCTTGGCCACCACTTTGTCCTAACAGTTGCTTCGAAAGGTCCCATGAAATTGAGGCTGCCCCTACTTCCTTTGACACTTTCACAAGTTAGAATGGTATATCAACCATAGGCACCTGTAAACAGCTCTCCACACAGGCATGGTTTCATCAGTTCTCTACATTACGAAAGGAGAGGCTGATTCAGACACATCCCTTCATACTGACCCTGTTGTTTGCCATGGAATATGACTTTTCCCCTCTTAGGTCCTTCATAGCTGCCTGCAACTTCTTCAGGGTATAATTTCTGCATGGTCCTTTGATGTTCTCAGCAGGTGGAAGATCCCCTACATTACTGTATTGTAAGATAAACTCTGTCTCGGCTCTTCTGTAAAGTTAGTTTGAGGGAACAATGTATGGTTAGGCTTAATAACATGTTTCATTTGAGTTAGGAATCATTCTGCTTAATGAATAATGGTATTGGGAACTTGCGATATTTACAAGAATATATTGGTGAAATATAAGTTTGAAAACAGAAATCTAGATAAGATTTGAATCCAGGAAGGGCATTGGGCTGTTGATTGGGATACTTAGCTTTGAATTATGTTCTGCACAGATGTCTCAGATAAATCAATATACAATGGCATAGGACCTTGTACCTTGGATGATTGCTTGTCAAAGAGATCATCCAGTCAAAAAGGGATAGTCTTTAGGATTAGGAAGATAGTCGGTATGTTAGAAAAAAGAGTGAGTATAGGATTTGGACCAAAAGTTCTTTAGCAATAGGGTTTCGGATAAAGAGTGAATGTAAATGTCAGCACATGTGAAGAGTCAGTCACAATGATGAACTGAGGAAAATATGTAGGAAAGCAGATATCAATAGAGACATTAGGAAATCAGGAAAATATAAAGTGAGTGATAGGATTAGTCATTTTCAACAGGGTTGAGGTTGAATATATTATCTTAAGAAGAAACAAATATGTAGTCACCAATAGGATTGATTTGAGAGCGTTAGGCAACCTGGATATGGATGTGTTTAGTAATCCATGCTCACTTTCCATTTATGCTTTGGTGAAAGGTTAATAAAATAGGTACTTGTTACTTACTGTTTTTCTGTATGCTTAACAAAACACTGTTGAAGTCTTGAGGACTGTTTGCTAATCTTGTTTCCAGAATGTGCTGTCCCCAACTGCCAAACTGCAAATGTATACCCTCACCCGTTTGCACGCAAACCACCCACTTGCCCTGACCCATCAATAAACTTCCCTCCCTGCCCTCTCCAAGGAAAGCATATAAGCTCTGCTTAAGCTGTTCTCATTGCTCTCTGCTCTATTCAAGTGAGCTCTGAGCCCCAGAATGCTGGACCCATAATAAACCATTTACTGTTGCTTGAGACATTCCTCTGGTGGTCTCTTCCTCTGATGCTTGCCCGACCTTTACATCTGGAGGCACGGGCAAGATCCGGCAGCGGCGCATGAAAGATCCCCAAGGGGCTCTTTTCAGGGTAAGTAAGGGAACTCTTTTTGGTTTTAGGTTTCAGGTTAGGGCTTGGCAAAATGGCTATTGGTGATGAGCGTGAGCTCTCTCTGACAGAGGCTGACATACGTGTCACAGAGCCACAGGCCACGTCCCTGGGGGATGCCCCAGAGGACTCAGGAAATCGAGGAACAATAGTCTCCTTGACTCAGTGATATTTTGCTTCGGATTCAGTATTGCCAGCCCATCAGGTTTTGCCGGCTACTCAGTCCTGGCCTCAGTATTGGACGTCCATTGCCTGTCTTTATTGTCTTGTCTTGTCAGTGTAGTGTGTGATTTCTTTCACTGTTTGTGTATCTCTCATTTTGGGACAGAGCACTTCAACACCTCTCTTCCTGACCCTTGATCACTGGACCAAAGTCTGTGCAAGGCCCAGAATCTTTCTTTTTCAGTAAATTGCTGGACCTGGCAGACCCTCTGTGCCTCAGAATGACCCACCTTTGGAGTTGGATAGCCCCTAGAAACATCTACTTCCCACTAATTTGAAACGTCAGAGATTTTGTCTTTCAACCGGGGCCACATAGACATCCAGATCAACAGCCATATATCTTAACTTTGCAGGACCTCTGCAAATCTCCTCCTACATGGGTGAAGCCTTTCTTTGTCTCTGCGCCCACTCCTACTCCTTCCACCATGATTCTATCTCACAAACCCTCTGCTCTTCCTCCTCCAACCTCTGTTCTCCCTGAGTCTCAAGACTCTACTGGACTCTCCTACCCTTCTTATCCGCTGCCGTCGTCCACCAACCCCCAACAACCTCTAAGTGATTCCTTTGCTGCTGACTCAGCCTCTCCGCCATTGGAGAAAGCTAGGCCGGCCCAGCGCCCACCAGATGACTCCCCCTTGTCACACACACAGCCCCTCCTTCCCTGGAGAAAGCTGGCCCGGCTAAAAGAACTCAAAGAACTCCCTGGCGTTTTCACACCTGCCTACTTGGGATGACTGCCAACAAATCCTAGGGATTCTCTTCATGACAGAGGAACGAGAGAGAAACTTTCTGGAAGCTAGAAAAAAATATCCTCGGACCAGATGGGTGACCAACACAACTTCCCAACATAATCAAAGCCGGCTTACCCTTGAACTGACCCAACTGGGACCCCGACACCTTTGAAGGTAGGGAGCATCTGTCCACTTATTGCCGGGCCCTAATAGTGGGTTTCCAACCGGCCGCTAGCCAACCAAATAATTTGGCCAAGGTAAGAGAGATTATTCAAGGGCCTGATGAATATCCCTCTATGTTTCTAGAGAGAATTATGGAGGCGTATAGGAGATATACTCCTTTCGATCTTCAGGCAGAGGATCAAAAGACATATGTCATGATGGCCTTCATTGGGCAAGCTGATCTGGATATTAAAAGAAAGTTACAATACTTAGATGGATTACAAGATATGACTTTGAGAGATTTACTCAGGGTAGCCGAGAAAGTATCCTATAAGAGAGAAACAGAGAGAACGAAAGGGAGCAAAGGGAGGATGACAGATGAAAAAGACAGATGAAGGTATTAACTAAGGTCCTGGTCACAACAATAAATAGGCCAGAAATTAAGAAACAGGGAGACAAGAAACGATACCTGGGTCCCCACCAGAGGCCACCCTTGGCCTCAGATCAATGTGCCTACTGTAAAGAAAAAGGACACTGAGCCAAAAAGTGCCCTAGAAAGAGACAGCCACGCCAGACAGCCTTTCTGACTCTGGAGGTTGACTGAGAATGTCGGGGCTCAGATCACTTCCCCGAGCTCAGGGTAACTTTTGAAGTGAAGGGGACCCCATAAACTTTGAAGTGGATACAGCAGCAGTATACTCAGCCCTTAAGGCCCCACTGGCCCTCTATCAAATAAAAGGTCTCTAGTTCAAAGGGCTAACAGCAGTAAATATCAGACTTAGACAACTAAGAGGACCATGGACATGGGGAAAAACAAAATCCAACATTCCTTCCTAGTAATCCCAGAATGCCTGGCCCCATTGATGGGCAGAGATCTGCTCAGTAAGCTCCGGGCCAAAACAACTTTTAACCCCGAAGGCCCCAAAATGAAATTTCTAAATCCTTCATTAAAAACTCCTATAGTCATGGCTTTATAAATGTCAGTCAAAGATGAACATCCAATTTTCACACACCCCAAGAATGATCAAACAGGCAAGCTACCCCAGAAATGGATAACAGATTACCCAGATGCCTGGGCAAAAATTGTTGGGTTAGGACTAGCCATGAAACAACCTCCAAGAACAGTGGAGTTAAAAACCTCAGCCTCCCCAATCAATGTCAAACAACATCCTCTGAGCAAAAATGCTAAAGATGGGTTAAGGCCCCATATTCAGAAATATCTGGCTTTAGGGTCCTAAGGCACTGTCAATCGGCCTGGAACACTCCCCTGCTACCAGTAAAAAATCCAGGAACTGGGGACTATCCCCGTTCAAGACCTAAGAGAGATCAACAACAGAGTGCAGGACATTCACCCCACGGTAAATAATTTGTACAATCTGCTTATCACTCTGAACCCTGAGTAGAAATGGTACGGACATAAAGATGCTATCTTTTGCATGCCTCTGCATAAAGACAGTCAGTTTCTGTTTGCTTTTGAGTGGGTAGACCCAGAAACCGGAACGTATGGTAAACTAACATGGACTAGACTCCCACAGGGGTTCAAAAACTCCCCCACTCTCTTTGATGAAGCCCTCCACAGAGATGTCAACAACTTCAGAACTATGCACCCTGAAGTCACCCAGCTTCAATACGTGGATGACCTGCTACTGCAGCCAACACCAAGGAAAACTGTGAGTCTGGGAACCAAGCACTATTATGTAAGCTTGCTCAACTCGGGTATAGAGCTTCTTCCAAAAAACCCCAAATTTGCCAGCAAGAAGTAGTCTTCCTGGGCTATTCCCTTAGAGGTGGTAAACGTTGGCTCACTGAGCCCAGAAAACAAATGGTTGTGCAGATACCCCCCCCCAGCAGCAGACAACACAAAGAGTTTCTTGGGACTACTGGGTTTTGCAGGTTATGGATTCCTGTGTTTGTGTCCTTAACTTCTCCTTTATACCCGCTGTTAAAGGGAGATGCCCAATTCCAATGGACCCCTGAGCACCAGCAAGCTTTTGATAACATCTTACGACACTGGCACTGAACTCCTCAACTTCACTGAGCCAAGCCTGCAATTTCAGAAAGCCCTACACTACGTTAAAAATGTACATCAATTCACACACCTTGGTCCAAAGAAACTGCAGGCATTCCTGAAGGATCAAGAACAGAGTTTTCCACTAACCGACTCACAGCGAAAGGACATAACTGAACGGGTAACAAAACCCTGTCCGTTCTGTCAATAGAACAATTACCCTTCCAAGCTTCCTGTAGGAAAGCGCCTATGAGCAACCAGACCAGGAAATTCTGGGAAGCGGACTTTACTGAAATTTAGCCAGCAAGGTATGGACTTCAATATCTCCTAGTGTTTGTAGATATATTTTCAGGATGGATTGAAGCCTTCCCCACAAAAAAAAAAGGCACAAATGGTGGTAGAAAATCCTGAAAGATATTTTTCTATGATACGGCCTACCTAAGGTAATAGGGTCTGATAATGGACCGGCGTTCATGGCCCAGGTAAGTAAGGGGTTAGCCAGGATCCTGGGGATTAATTGGAAGTTACATTGTGCTTATAGACCGCAGAGCTCAGGACAGGTTAAAAAAATTAATAGAACCATTAAAGAGACCTTAACGAAATTAAGCTTAGAGAGGGCATCAAAGATTGGACTATGCTCCTGCCTTATGCACTGTTTCATGCAAGAAATACTCCCTCTGTTTCTTTGTGTAACCTCACCTCCTATAAAATTCTCTATGGGGCCCCTCCTCCAGTAAGGACCTAACCACAACTCTAAGACCTACCGATCCCTTCCACACCCCCTTGCTTGACAAACTTAAAGCTATTGAAAGAACTCAGGGATACCTGTCAAAACAGCTGGCCACTGCCTACCAACCTGGTGAAGAGGAGACTCCACATCGATATCAAAAAAGAGACTTCATCTACATAAGATGACATCAGGTGTCATCCCTGGAACCCCGCTGGACAGGACCATACCAGGTGCTAATTATAAAACCTACAGTGGTAAAGGTAGACGGAATCACTTCCTGGATCCTAATTCTCATCTCAAGCCTGTGCCCTGTCCAGACACTGGCTTGAAAGTGGAAAAGACTGGTAACCCTTTCAAATTGCATATTTGCCATGTGGATAAGGCTATAGACTCTCCCCTTGGCCACCACTAGTCCTAACCATCATCAGCCCATTCAGCAGCGATGGCTGATCACAAATCCAATTAGACAAGAAGTATGGTCTGTCTCACATACAGCCCCCTTAGGGACCTGGTGGCCAACTCTCCACCCAGATATTTGTCAGCTGGGTATACGTCTTTCCAATTGGGATATCTCTGATGAAGAGGATCCCACTAAAATTCCATTAAATTTCTCCCGTACCATAGATAATGGAAACAAACATTATGGATGTAGGAACACGCAAGCCTGATGCAGGTTGGCTAGCCTAGATTACTATGTTTGCCCGGTGGACTATCAAAGCCACAAACAACAACGGCTGTGTGGGGGAAAAGCCGTCTTCTTCCGTAAGTCATGGGGATGTGAGCATACAGGGGCTGCCTGGTGGAACCCAAACTCCTCATCAAATTCAGTTCACAGCATTGGCCATATTGCCAATTAGACAAGCAAAACCGATGGCCCCCAGAGGGGTCTCTAGATCCTCAAATTCTGTGTGACTATTTCAACTTCGGCAAGTGATCAAAAGGATTGAAGAAAATTCCCCTATGTGTAGGCCTTTTCCCTCCTTTGCTCACATCACGAAATATGTTTCTCCAATAGATCCTTCTGCTCCAGATTCTCTGCTGTCACTCTCACATCAACAACCTGATTTCTCCCCTCCAATTACTAGATCAAAACCCCAAACCTCCTCTGGTTCTCAGACCATTGCCCCCATGCTGAGGCAGCAGGTACTGAGGTACCCTTCCACCCACTCACTCCTCTCTTCTCCTGTCAGTGCCCACACCGGGTCCCACCAGGTCCTCTTACCAGCTAACCCAAAGCTCAAACCAGCTGAGGGGTGCCCTCAGACGCCTATCCAAGATGTAATAAAAATGGCCTTTAAAGTTGCTTTGTCATCACTAAAAACAGGTTACTAAGAATTTAAAGTCCCTCACAGGCCTTTTAGATAGTCATTCCCGTCTTCCCATCTGCTCTACCTGTTCTACTGCTCAAGTTTTGTTGCCAGGAAAATCCCAAACCCTTTTCCCATTATTCTTTTATATCTCTTTTTCCTCATTCTCAGAACCACAGAACTGCTCTCACCCCCCGCCTTCCCCGTCTTCCCCTCTGTACCAGGCCCACAGAAAAATCTTAAATGGCCTTCTCCAGAAGTCTTCATCGTGGCTGACTTTAGGACTTTCAGCAACAAAGTCTTTATAAAAGAGTTCAGTGTAGATAAACTTCCTCTTTTCGTGTTGCTCTGTTATACTTGGCCACTGGCTGGAAAAATCAGCCCTTCTAAGCTAGACACCCCCTTACTAGTTTTTCACAAAATATGTGAACAAGGCCTCTGGCCTTGAGCTGAGGCTTCCAGAGATGGCTACATTTCCAAGATAAAGAAGTTACCAACTGGGCTCCATGGTAACAGCTGGCAGGGAGAAAATAAAAGAGAAGAAAAAAGCTCTCCCCCTCCCAGGTGTCCTTAATAAGTTATCTTTCCCAGAGAAGAGGAAAATAAAAACAGAACCAAAAACTGCTTTTTGTGAACTTCTGCAGACTGTGAATTTCTGAGTCTTTTCCCTTACATGTTGGGTACAAAATTCTGAAACTACCTAAACTTGGGATTCAGGGGATTAATTGATTACAACAGAAGCAATGCCCTCTATATCCAGTTGCAACCAAATAGGACTGTTTCCCTATCTTTGGTGCTATCTTAGGTGCCTTGCCTTGTCCATACCTACAACAGTATAATTCTATATACTTAAACATTGTTTATTCATAAAATTATCAACAGATGTGATTAATTATGTAATGGTGCAGATGTTTCCCCGAGTGCTCTATCATGAGGCAGGATCATTTAAATTTCAAATAGGGGGGCATACAACCCGGTTCCGCTGGCAACCTGTATCCTTCACTTTAGCCATCCTATGAGGAATAGTAGTTGCTGCAGAGAAGGGCACAGGAACCACTGCCCTAATCCATGGGACACAACAAATGACCCAATTAGAAGCAGCAATAGACCAAAACTTAAAGATATTAAAAAACCACCATCACAGCTTTACAAGAATCTTTAACCTCTCTCTCTGAAGTTGTTTTACAGAACAGGCGAGGGTTCGACCTCCTCTTCATGAGAGAAGGGGCCTTTGTCCTGCATTGAGGGAAGAATGTTGTTATTATGCCTACCATACTGGAGTTGTAAAAGAATCTATGATTAAATTAAGAAGACGCATTGAAGAGCATCAACAAGAGAGAGAGGCCCAAAAAGGGTGGTTTGAGTCTTGGATCACAGAGTCCCCCTGGGTAACTATGCTTTTATCAGCCCTGGCCGGTCCATTAATAATCCTCACATTATTGCTAACTGTAGGACCCTGTTTGCTCAACCGTGTAGTTTCCTTTCTCCAAGCTCAAATTGGACAAGTTAAACTTATGGTAATCAGAAATCAATATACCACACTAGCAAACATAAAATGTGACATCCTCAATGATCACTATTATGATTTAATGTAACCAAAAGAAAGTGGGGAATGAAAGGTAAATAAAATAGGTAATTGTCACTTCCAGTTTTACGGTATGCTTAACAAAACACTGTTGATATCTTGAGAACTGTTCGCTAATCTTGTTCCCTGAATGTTCTGTACCAACTGCAAAACTGCAGAATGTACTCCCTCACCCATTTGCACGCAAACTGCCCACTCGCGCTGACCCATCAATAATCTTCCCTCCCTGCCCTCTCCAAGGAAAGTATATAAGCTCTGCTTAAGCTGTTCTCAGGGCTCTCTGCTCTATTCAAGGGAGCTCTGAGCCCCAGCATGTTGGACCCCCATAAACTTTTGGCTGTTGCATTAGACAGTCCCTGGTAGTCTCTTCCTCCGATGCTCGCCTGACATTTACATTGGTAAAATAATAAGTGTGACCATTGCTTCTGTGTCGAAATGTACAAATTATTATTGGGGGTACAAATAGGTGTACCCTGTGATATGAATATAGAGATAATGCATGAATAGACAATACTGTGAATAAATAATATAATGGATTCCAAATTTAATAATGGATTCAATTGATATCTGAAAATATAAAGGAAATCTTATATTGATATACATACATTCATTCCAACCAGTAAAACATCTAAACGTTATATTAGGATTATGATTTATCATGAAGAGTGTGTGAGTTTTCCTTCAAAATTGATTATGGAAGTTGAAAATAATGTGTTTGGAAAGAAGTCTCATGAAAAGACCAGACAAGAAACCTGGAGGAATCCATGTGTTCTGAAGCAGGAAGTTATTGAAAGTGAAACAAATGCCTATAAGTTTGCTAACTTGTGGATGAAATATATATCTTATGATGTGCATAAATTGAAGAAATAGTAATGTAGCAGTGTTGAATAAAAATGAATGTCAAAATACACATCATGTCCCATAGTAATCTACTTGCATTGATGTTAAACTGGGTCAGTTACTGTACAAATTTAGTATTTGTATGCAACGTTAACTAAAGTTAGTTTTCAGTACTGGTAACAAATATGTATTTCAGGTGGATGAATATTTCTGAGAATAATCTTGTGAATACGTGATTATAAATCCATACACATGAACATGAATGAATTTAGGGAGTGTATATAAGACACATATATTTCATATTTTGAAAAATCTGGAGAGTATATATATACAAAAAACACACATGCAGAGACATTAAATTACCAATATATATGCCAATCGAAATTTATCATGAAATATATATCATCCACAGATGCAAAAATATTTCTTTTACTGAACATGGATTTATGTTTAATGTTGTTCAACTAGGAAGCTCACCCATAGGTTGAATTTTAAGATCCAACAGGGTTTAGGAGGAGTGATCTCTTCTCATAATTTGTATCTGCCAAGTCAGCCACCTCACAAGAATGTACATGTGATACCAGGTAGGATTCTATATGTGCATTTAAAAATACATGTTCTGAATAGGCTACAGGGAAAGGGAGACAGGAATTTATATATTTATTAACTTTAAAAACACAAGGAGAACTATTTCAATTAAAAATTAACTAGATTTATAACACCTACCCTTCATAATGCAAATGGCAAGTCCAAATATACACCATGCCTCCTTTGAACTGCTTGTATTTCTATTCTGTTTGGGTTAGTTTTCTCCATCATATTAGGATTAGCAGTCAGAGTCTAGTAGTTTATGAGTTAGTGTCAGGGATTAAGTATTTCGAATGGAAAATTGGAAAATGAATCCAATGTGTATGCATATATGTGCTACACAAAAATCTTCCCACTCTCATCCACAACAATGCCTTGACATTAACTTCGCCCCAAGTAAGACACAATTAGAGGAGAAGAGTTAGAAAATCTGTGAATGCATATGTGGAATGGAATATACTCAGGATTTCACAAACTTGGAAGTGGTAGAGCAGTTTCCAAAAGTAAGGCACATGGTAAACACTCCACAAACATGGAGTTCTGCTGGCCTAAAGACTTCTTGATAAACTGCCTCTGAGGTTGGGCACTTGAAATATATGTTGTTGTCAGTAGCTTTAGCTTACTTTCTAGTGAGACCATCAAAGCTGGGTCTGCATCTATGTGACCTGGAGGACATTGTTTCTAATTTTCCAATGA
Source organism: Callospermophilus lateralis (assembly GCF_048772815.1). Lineage (NCBI taxonomy): Eukaryota > Metazoa > Chordata > Mammalia > Rodentia > Sciuridae > Callospermophilus > Callospermophilus lateralis. The sequence goes on from NW_027513937.1 coordinate 768,278, forward strand.
ACATGAGGCAGCAGTGCGAATACTCTCTTTGTAGTTAAACTATGGCCACTGGGAGCTAAGTGACTCACCGTGTGAACTGTGAAGCCATTTGGTCCTCCTCCACTTTTCGTGGTGGTTCTTGCTGCTGCACTGGGACTTTGGTATTTTCTTCATGAAATACAAGGAGATCAACTGGGACACAGTGCTGGAGGGAGTTCTGTCACGTGTGGAGGTCATGGTCTGCATGTGAATGCACCAACCAGGATTCTATCCCACATGGGTTGCCCCTTTGTCCATAGCAACCTGATTCTGAACATTGCCTTGAAATCTCCCTATACAAAAAGATGCCTTTACATGGAAGGTTCTGCTCTCTGTACCATGTCATTCACAAGCCATTTGGAAGCCAGTGGCAGATCCACATGGCCCCACCACACATTTTATCACACACCTTCACACCACTGCTCTAGGCCCACTAATTTGCAGGCTCCAACTTACTGGCATCTCTGTTCTACACAATTTTCAAGAAACCTAGTCAGTCAAGGCACTGTCTGATACACTCATGATTAGCAATAGGACATCCAAAGATTCTCCAGTGCCACCTGGTAATGGGAATTCCAAAAATGTCATGGTGTTTATCTAGCCATTTTTTTGAGGATGAAGTTGGAGGAACTGTGGTTTTCAAAAACCATTAAATGTTGAGGAAGCTCATTTCAATGAAACTCTGGAGAACTCTCATAGGCAAGGCTTCCCAAAGAGTTGTCAAAAGGTCACATGAAGCCAGTCCAATTGAAGTCTACAATGTGAGGTACATGTGTGTTTTGACTCTCAGCTATGGCTGCCAAGACTTTAAGAAGAAAATCATGGATTATCTTGGCTGAGATTCCCAGTGCTCTGTGGCCTTGATCTAAGTTTATAAGGGCTACTCTCATGCGTGGGCTCCTAAAATCCCAACAAAGCTCATGGCAATACTTCTCTGAGGTCAGTTTCAGAATTCAGTCTCTATAGGGATTCACACTAGAGTTCAAGCCCAGGTGGACCCAGTGATTTCTTCCAATCGCCACACAAATGACCAAAATTTAAACGAAAACACTCCCATATGGCCCTCATCTTTTCCACATAGACACTCATCATAACCTCTAGCTGGAGGTTTCTATGAGGGGCGCTGGACAAGACAGTGTCCAAAATAAGCTCCCTTGCCCGTCATTTGCCTAAAGTCAGGGTGGCCTGGAAACCCTTCCTCGGAACCAGGAGTGATCAAATAGGCCTACCATTATTACTGTTCCACTTCTCCAATTTGAGGCCTACTGACTGTGGGGTTTAGATTCTTCATGTGGATTGGGGTCATGAGAAAACCCAAGCACCAATGGGCTAGACTCTGAAGGGCTTTGAAAAACTCATTTGACCCAAAGGATTCCTATTCTCACCTTATGGAGGTCAGGAAACTTACAGAGGAAGGCGAGAGACTTCATCCATAATGAGTACTCTTTTGGCCATTTTGGTTTTGGATGCACACATGGCATCTTTCTTTAGATCCATCAGGTGCTGAGAATCTAAGCCACAGCCTCACACAGGGCCAACAGGCTGATTCAGACACATCCCTTTCGAAATCAATTACTCAAAAAGGGACAGGTGATGCCCATTCATTTACATTAGAGAACTGTTTTATTCAGGCTTCACAACGGGGTGGCCTTAGGCAAAGACCTTCCTGACATTCAGTGCTATAAAACAATAGGTAAGCAAAAGTCCCAAAGCAGGGTTTCTCCACTGAGACTTTCCTGGTAACATTGATATCTGAGTTTTCTGAGATTCTCGCCATTCCCTTCAGCTATCCAGTACATGGCCAAGTCACAGAGCTTGGAGGTGGTACCTATCTTGGTCACAAAATCATGAGCCTATTCTGGAGAGTGGCCAGAATTCAGGAAGAAAACAGGAACTTAGGAAGATTTCAGGTCTTGCCCACAAATAAGGCAACCCTCTGTCCTTTTATAAATTGGGCAGCGTGAATGTTGGAAAGCTTTCTCCTAGACAGGACACATCCATTGATGCATTTTCTTTTGTAATGTCTACACCCACGGACACAGTGGGATACACAGACATAGAAACACTTGCCTTGTCAAATGACTTAATAGAAACAGTCCACTCCAAACCAAACAAACCAACTTTCCTACCTATTCTCATAACATGAGACAAAACCACAAACCCACACTCATTCCCACAAATGCACCTCCTTCCCCCAAGAAGGTCTGTTACTAACCGGAGTGTCCTCTGCCTGGTGAGCCATTCTTTGTTCACCCGAAATGGCCTGTCTGTTCTCAAATCTGGACTCCTTGGCCCACTCTGTGAAGTTGTCAGGAGCCAGCTTTGAGCCGCCACTACCTGCATTCTCACTGAAGACACCTCTTCAGATTTTTTCTGGCATTTGACCATCTTCACATCTGTAAGTACCAAGAAAGACTGACTCTTTCCATGATAAATCCAAAAAAGTGAGATCTCTGTGACTGTTACTGGGCCTGACCCTGGGTGCCTGGATTCCGGGATCCCAAGTTCAGAGAGTTCCATCACAAAGAAGTGAGGTAGGTCACTTCCTTCATGAACTGAATGAGCTCACAGCCTTGGAAAACACTTTGTCCTAACAGTTTCTTCCTAAGGTCCCATGAGATGGAGGCTGCCCCTACTTCCTGTGACACTTTCACAAGTTAGAATGGTATATCAACAATAGGTGCTGGGAGAGAGATCTCCACACAGGGTTGGTTTGGTCCATTTTGTCTACATTAAAATGTGAGAGGCTTATTCAGACACATCTCTTCATCCTGACCAGGTTGTTTGCCATGGAAAATGACTTTTGCTCTCTCAGGTCCTTCATAGCATTCTATATCTTCTTCAGGGATAATTTCTGCATGGATCTTTGAGATTCTCAGCAGGTGGAAGATCCCCTATATTCCTGGATTGTAAGACCAACTCTATCCCTGCACTGCTGTAAAGTTAGATTGAGGGAACAGTGTATGGTTAATGTTAATATCATGTTCTATTTGCGTTAGGAATCATTCTGCTGGATGAATAACGGTATTGGGAACCTGAGATATTTACAAGAATATATAGGTGAACTATAAGTATGGAAACAGAAATCTAGGGAAGACTTGAAGCCAAGTAGGACTTTGGGCCCTTGAGTAGCATACTTTGCTTTGAATTATATTCTGCACAGATGTCTCAGATAAATTGATATACAAAGAAATAGGATCGTATACACTAGATGATTGAATAACATACAGAATATCCAATAAAAAAGGGATAGTCTGTAGGATTAGCAAGATAGTCAGTAGGTTTAGAAAGAAGAATGAGTATAGGATTTGTACCAAAAGTTCTTTACAAATAAGGTTTCGGGTAGAGAGTGAATGTAAATGTCAGCACATGTAAAGAGTCAGTCACAATGACGAATTGGGGAAAATATGTAGGAAAGCAGATATTAATAGAGACATTAGGAAGTCAGTAAAAGTATGAAGTGTGTAATTTGTTTAGACATTTTCAACGGTTTGAGTCTGAATATATAACCTTAGACAGAAACTAATATGTTGTCACAAATTGGATTGACTTTTGAGAGCATTAGGTAACCAGGACATGGATGTTTTTATTAATCCATGCTCACTTTTTATTTAGGCTTTGGTAAAATCATAAGTGTGACCTTTGCATTTTGTGTCCAGAATATTATTGTGATAAAATGTATATGTAGATCAGGTGACTTGAGTATTTCTTCCACCATTTCTGTAGCAATATTTTGTAGATGTATAAATTACTATTGAGGGTACAAATAGGTGTACCCTGTGTCTATGAATATGCAGATAATGCATGAATAAACCATACTGTGTGTAAATAATATAACTTGCTCTACTTTAAATAATGGATTGAATTGATATCTGAAAATATAAAAGAAATCTCATATTGATATACAATCATTCACTGCAACCAGTTATACATCTAATGGTAATATTATGGTTGTGGTTTATCCTGAAAGGTGTGTGAGTTTTGTTTCAAAAGTGATTATGGAAATCAACAATAATGTGTTTGGAAAGAAGTCTCATGAAAAGAATAGTCAAGAAACCTGTAAGAATACATGTGTTCTCAAGAAGGAAGTGATTGAACATTATATATCATACTATATATAATGTGCATAAACTGCAGAAATAGTAATGTACCAATGTTGAATAAAAATGAACATCAAAATACACATCATGTCCCATAGGAATCTAATTGCATTGATGTTAATCTGGGTCAGTTACTGTAGAAATATTAGGATTTTTATCCACCATTCACTGAAGTTACTTTTCAGTACTAGGAAAAAAGTATGTATTTAAGTTGGATGAATATTTCTGAGAATAATCTTGTGAAAATTTGATTATAAATCCACATAAATCACAAAACATTTTAAACACAAAAGTCACATGGACATTAAAATCTAGCAATATATATGCCAATTTAAATCCATCTTGAAATATATATCATCCACTGATCCAAAACTATTTATTTAATGAACTTGTATTTATGTATAATGTTGTTCAGCTAGGAAGCTCCCCCATAGATTGAATTTTCTGTTCCAAATCAGTGTTTAGGAGGAGTGATCTCCTAAATGTGTATGCAAATATGTGCTACACAAAAATCTTCCCACTCTCATCCAGAACAATGCCTTGATATTACCTTCACCCCAAGTAAGACACAGTTGGAGGACATGAGTTAGAAAATCTGTGAATACATATCTGGAATGTAAAATGGTCAGGAGTTCACAACCTTGCAGGTTGTAGAGGAGTTTCCAAAAGTAAAGGACAGGCTTGATAGACCCAACCTGATCTTTTATTAGAATTGGGAGCCATCTTGCCAGAAAGCCATGAAAAGATAATTTGGGCTTTACTATAAATTACTGCAAATTCTGAACCTGCTTGGAATGCCTGTCCGTGCCTTGAACTCATCCATGCCTGGCTCTCTGACCAGATAACAGTGCTCTCTGAAACATTAGTGACACCTAATAAATATTGCCCTTCCCAGGCCAGACAACGACCCTCTCTGAGTCTCTAATGGTCCTCATAATTTCTGATGTTGGGGCCAGCAAAAAAAATGTAAACTACCATCAGTGTGATGCTTTCAAAGTTCTGTTATCTGTAACCCCCTTTTTGTGTAACTTTCTGGGCTATATAGCTGGGCTGTAGGAAAGGTGGTGTTGCTGTCTTGTTCCCGCCATTTTTGGAGGGAGAGGCAGCCTGGCCAGTTTTAATAATAAGCCTGCCTTAATTTGATTTTAATTGGAGTCACTGGTCTTTTCTTGCATCCTATTCCAACATTTTGGAGTTCCCCAGTGAGATGACCCTGCCCGACCAGATCACAAGACCAGACTGCTGAAAATTCTGAAGCTGGCCTTCCCTCCAGGGCTACGGGCTGGGGAGCCACTCTAGGGGGTGCACAAATTGAGATGTTCCAAGGCCTTGGAGTGAGCCGTCGGTCTGGGGAGCACTGCAGTGAACCACCGCACTGAAACTATTAGCAAGTACCTGGTGGAGGAGGCCTCCATAGGTAAGTGGCACCTTGATAACATCTTATATCTGGTTAAGGGAGATCTCTTCTAATGACAGAGAGGTGGCCTGGGGAGGCTCACATTCACTCCTGTCCAGGATAGTAATGAGAATCGTTCTGTCCTCTGTTCCGTTCTGTAGGGAATTCCTCTGGAAGGTTAGAGAGGTGCCGAGGGACACGCATGCGCTCCTACCCCAGAGCTTTAGCAAGACGTTGAATTGCTCATCTGTTTTTCTGTTTTGGCACCGGGATTCTGTTTTTTTTTTTTTTTTTTTTTTTTTTGTGTGTGTGTGTGTGTGTGTTTTGTTCTGTGTTCTATATGTTTTTTGTTTGTTTGTTTTTGTGCGTTTTGTTTTGTGATTTCTGTGATAAAATCTTAAGGATATTGAACGTGAAAATGGGTAACAAAGCAAGTAAGCCTGACACCCCTTTGGACTGTGTTTAAGGAACTGTGATGAACTTTACCACCATTTGTTAAGCAGAATGAGAGAAGGCCCTAGCTGGCTGCCTGGAGCACACCCAGTGCAGATGGTAATGCCTGCTGGGGAATGAAGAACTGAGTATCTCCCAGTATCTGCCGAAGCCCTGTTGCTTCAGGGAATTCCCTCCTTTGTTCCCTGCACTGCAAGGATAATGCCACCTCTGTCTTCTTAAAAAAAGAGAAAAACAAAAAGGGGACACTAAATGCAGTAAAGTCGCCATGGAGACACTTTATTTTATATTTCAGGTAGCTCCTCTGTGAAAACATTTGGTCCCCTTGTGGGGACATCTGTGGTGCCACTGGAGAAGGAGATTTTTCTCTTATTTGCTCTGTTTTAAAGGGTTCTGTCTGTCAGCCATTGTCTGGAGTTCATTTCTGTCTGTCTTGTGCCTTTTTTCTAGCCCTTTAAGACATGTGCAATAATGTGTTAATATTATAAATTGTTTCTTGGAAATGATCTTAGCTGAATATGTGTCTAAATGATGATGTTTCATTGTACCAATCTGGTATCTGAATGGGTTTTTGAAGCATTCCACAATCTTGCAGTTAAAAGTCGGGTTTAGGTATTTGTTTAGTTCATGGTTTCAGATAATTCATGCCAGAGAACTTAAATACTTAGGATGGAAAATAAAGAACTCTACTTCCAAGTTGGCAAGTAACTTCCCAATCATTCAGTCTTTTTTTCACCAATTTTAAATTAGGTAGCCTGGGAAAATGTCACTGTGTGTACCAGTGCATTAATTTGGACAAGGATACTAAATCATAGTATGATATCTGTTGACAAAACAACTTGTAAAGATATAAAATTTTGTGAATTGTATCTTAAACTTGTATCATAATTTTCAACATCCTAACATGAAAATTATGGTTAAAATACCTTAGGCCTAAGGTTTCTGCTCAGAATAGCCTTTTTTCCTTCTTCTTCCAGACCTCAGCCAGGACTTATTTTGAAATGCAAATGAAAGAAGCCTGTCAGCTTAGTAGGAGACTTATTTGAGGCCTAAGGGAAAAAAAAGGTAAATTGTATGGTATTTACCAATTACTGGCCAGTCATTTTTCTAGGACTCATACTTTTTTCCTTAGGTTCTTTATTTATTTTTTGAGCTCATGATTTTGCTCCTACAGACCTAGGTTAATGTTTTTCTGATCAGTAATATCTTTGACCAACTGTGGAATTTTTAAATCATTGCAATGGAGATTTCACCTGTGAAAAGCTACAAGGCCTTCACTTTTATTATGTGTGCACAATTTGTTATGTGTTGTATGTCTATATATATATATATATATATATATATATATATATCCATATATCATATATATGATACACAAATTAACTTATATAAGGAGCACTCATATTAAAAAGAACTCATAAAAACAATTTTAAAATGTGGATCCAAAGATCTTTAATTCACGTGATTTAAATGTTTCAATTTAAATTGGGTAAACAGATAAATATAAATGTCTTTAAATTTAAGCTTACAAGTTTTTCTAGGTGTTCAAAAATCTAATAAACTATTAATGTCTACAAAAGGTCTAATATGCCTTTGTTCCAGGACTTTTCTTTCAATCAAAAAAATGGTTTACAGTGTTCAAAAAATTTGTCTAATATTTTGATAAATAAGTAAAGTAAATTTGATATGGGATTACTCATTCATGAGTACTTTTGTTTGATATCTGATTGATATACTAAGGTCTGTATAAGTTTGTACTAAAGTCTGTATAAGATTGTAAAAATCAGTCATGTGTAAAAGAGACAAAAATTTCTTAAACATAAGTTTACCCATAACATTAAGTTTATTAAGATTTAAATTTTCTAGAGCAAGCAACCATAAAAATTAAACAAATGTTTAAATAAGAACTGTTATTTTAGAGCACTGTACTGCCATTTCTTTAAAAGCTAAACTTGGTTAATGTAGAAACTTCAATGCAATTGTGATGCTATTAATGTGCTCATATTTTCCAGTTATACAACTCTATAAGGTAGAAACTTTAAAAGAGCATTATATCAAGCAGGTGTTCTGAAGTTGTATGGTAAATAAAATATATATTGGGGATTTATTTACCTGTTATCAATAATATATGTAAAGTTTTATGTTACTTTTTACATTGTGGAACAATTTAAATGTATTTTTAAGTTAATGAGACCCTAATCTATGTAAAGGTTAAAATCTTTCAGCCGTACTTTAATTCATGTTTTAAATGTGATATCATATGGTGTGAGCTAATGTTCATGTGACCTCAAACAATTTATGTAAACTTTGTAAAATGATATTTAAAAAAAAGATCAGCTTGAGAACTAAAGCATTTAAGATTTATAAGGAGCCCTGCTTACCTGAGATAAGACTCTTTGTCCCATCTTACTACATGTGAGAATGACTACGAAAGCAGTAGGTCAGATTTTATTTCATTTAAAGTTATGTTCAAATTTTTTTTTTCTGTCAAGATTACTAGGATCTCAAAAAGGTGATATAAAATATAACTCACCAAAAAATTCAGGGTAGCTATTACATGAACTAAGTATTTTTACTCTTGTTAAAAAATTTTATTTTTTAATTTCTTTTTAAGTGATCTAAAGATTCCCTGTTGGTGTTTTACAGAAGTGTTGCTTTAAGAACACAACATGGGTTAATTTAAGAAAATAAGTCATCAACTACAAGACAGACAGAATAATAAGATCCCAATTAATAAAATATAAATAATTATAAACTTATAGACATTAAAGTGCAGTACTCTTAATATATGGCTGTTAAAATTTATTTGCTGGTTGTTTCAGATTAGGATTGAAAATTAAAGTTAAATGAAAAGGGCCAAAAAAAAAACAATATTTGACTCTTGCCCTTTGAGTCAGTCTGAATCCAGGGAACAGGGGACTTCTCTATGAGCTTTGCAACTCTGGGCCACATAACCTCCCGATCAGGGAGATTAATGAGACCACTGGAGAACAGAAAGCCAATCAGTGCATTTGCTACAAAGAGGAGAGTCATCAGGAAAGGGAGACATCCCTGATGCTTCTGAGGGAAGCCACATGGTCAAGCAAGACCTGAACCCACCTAGCTCAAATTGCACTAGCAGAACTGAGAAGCTGCTCTCAAGTTTCCCAAGGAATGACTCCCATAAAAGCTCAGCTGACTGCTAACAATAGATAGAAACAAAAGCCATTTGACTGCTTCATCTTAAACACTTAGCAAAGACAGTTAAAACCAAAATACAGCCATTCCTGGGCATTTTAAATAATAATAATAATAATAATAATAATATTTTAAGGTATACACTTTATGTTAGCTTCCCAAAATAAGTAAAACTGTTGGCTACAAAGACTATCAAGAGGAGCTGCCAGAGGCAGAAGTTTTTAGTTTAAGGCCTACAGATATTCCTAACCTACAGGTAGGCTTGGTGTTTGCTAGTACGATTATCCAGCCCTGAGTAACAGAATTAAATGTTTCTCTATTAGACACAGAGGTCATACTACTGAAAGGATTTTGCAAAATCAGATGACATTAAATTATTAAACTGTATATTATTGGGAGGGACAACTGTAACACTTAAAGTTAAATATTAAGTTGACAGTCCTGATAATTGGGGATATTAAAGACTGGTGAGGGTACTTCATACAGTGACATGATCCAGCTACTGCAACATTTATTCAATACTCATGTTTTTTGTTTCTCTCATAGAAGAACCCATCCCCAGATGACTTTACAACCTGTTCTTCCTCAACAAGACTTCAAAAAGAACTGACTTCTAAAAGGCAACTCATATTCCTCAACTGACTTCAAAAAGGCAACTCATGTCTCTCACGCCATGCACACTCATGTCACCCTCTCTCAGCTGAGAAGAAGGCAAAATGAGAGACGACTCTCCACTTACACCAATGGAGCCCAAAATAAATAGACTATCAATATAAGTAATTAATTAAGTCAGGTAATATCAGGGAGACTGGTTTTCGGTGAGTTCTAAAAATTTGGAGACTGTTAACTGAGGGATTAAAATTTCCTCAGTGCTTTTCCACTAACCTATCAAGGATTACAAAGGGACACATAAGAAAAGGGGGGAATGATAGACCCAACCTTATCTTTTATTAAAATTGGGAGCCATCTTGCAACAAAACCATGAAAAAATCATTTTGGCTTTACTGTAAATTACTGCAAATTCTGAACCTGCTTGGAATGACTGCCCGTGCCTTAAACTCACCCGTGCATGGCTCTCTGACCAGATAGCAGCCCTCTCTGAAACTTTGTCACACCTCATAAATATTGGCCTTCTGTGGCCAGACAATGACCCTCTCTGAGGCTCTAATGGTCCTCATAAATTTTGATGTTGGGGCTAGCAAAAAAAAAAAAAAAATGTAAACTCCCATTAGTGTGATGCTTGTCAGAGTTCTGTTATCTGTTACCCCATTTTTGTGTAACTTTCTGGGCTGCAAACCTGGGCTGTAGTAAAGGTGGGGTTGCTCTCTTGCTCCCGCAATCTTTGGAGGAAGAGGCAGCCCAGCCAGTGGAAATAATAAGCTTACTTTAATTTGATTTTAACTGGAGTCAGTGTTCTTTTCTTACATCCTGGTCTAAGAGGTAAACACTCCACAAACATAGAGCTCTGCCGGCCTAAAGACTTCTTGAGAAACTGCCTCTGAGGTTGGGTACTTTAAATATATTTTGTTGTCAGAAGGTTTAGCTTCTTTTTTATTGAGACCATCAAAGCTGGGTCTGCATCTATGTGAATGGAGAGCATGGTTTCTTATTTTCCAATGAACATGAGGCAGCAGTGCTGAATTCTCTCTTGGTAGGTAAACTGTGGCCACTGGGGGCTAAGTGTCTCCCTGTGTGGACTGTGAAGCCATTTGATCATCCTCCATTTTTGTGGTGTTTCTTGGTGCTGCACTGGGAGTTTGGTATTTGCTTCACGAAATACAAGGAGTTCAACTGGGACACAGTGCTGGAGGGAGTTCTTTCACGTGTGGTGGGTCAGGAACTGCAGGAGAATGCACCAACCAGGCTTCTATTTCACACAGCTTTTTCCTTGACCATACCAACCTGATTCTGAACATTGCCTTGAAACCTCTCCATATAATAAGATGCCTTTACATGTAAGGTTCTGCTGGATGCACCATGGCAGCCAAAATGCATTTGGAAGTCAATTGGAAATCCACATGGCCCCACCTCAGATATTTTATCACACACCTGCACACCACTGCTCTGGGCCCACTACTCAGCATTCTCAACTTACTGGCATCTCTGTTCTTCACCATTATCATGAAATCCAGTCAATCAAGGCACTGTCTGGTACACTCATGATCAGCAACAGGAGATCCAAAGGTTCTCCAGTGCCACCTGGTCATGGGAGTTTCAAAAATTTCAGGGTATTTATCTAGCCACTTTTCAAGGATGAAGTTGGAGAAACTGTGGGTTTCAATTCATTCAGGAACCATTTAATGTTGAGGAACCTCATTTCAATGAATGCTCTGGAGAACTCTCAAAGGCAAGGCTTCCCAAAGAGTAGCCAAATAGTCACATGAAGCCCAGCCCATTGAGGTCTACAATGTGAGGTCCATGTGTGTTTTGACTCTCAACTATGCCTGTCAAGTCTTTCATAATAAAATCATGTGATATCCTGGCTGAGATTCCCAGTGATCAGTCGAAAGCCACCCTTGGCCTAGATTTCAGTTTCCAATGGCGACTCTCATGCGTGGCCTTCTAAAATCGCAACACAATTCATGACAATACTTCTCTGAGGTCAGTTCCAGAACTCAGTCTCTAAGGTGAATCATACCAAAGTTCTAGCCCTGGTGGATCCAGTCATTTCTTCCAACCACTACACAAATGAACACAATTAAAACCAAAACACTCCCACATGGTCCTCACCTTCTTCCATATAGACACTCATTATAACCTCTGGCTGGAGGTTTCCATGAGGGGCGCAGCACAAGACAGTATCCAAAATAAGCTTCCTTATCCCTTATTTGCTTAAAGTCAGCTGGGCCTGGACACCATTCCTGTGAACCAGGAGTGATAAAATAAGCCTGGCCTTAATACTGCTCTGCTTCTCCAATTTGAGGCCTACTGACTGTCAGGTATAGATTCTTAATGTGATTTAAAGTAATGAAAAAACCCAAGTTCATATGGGCTAGCCTCTGCAGGGCTTTGAAGAACTCATTTGACCCAAAGGATCCCTAGTCTCATTTGATGGAGATCAGAAACCTATCAGAGTAAGGCAAGATACTTCATACACAATTACTGATATTTTTGCCATTTTGGTTTTGGAAGCACACATGGGATCTTTCTTTAGTTCCATCAGGTGCTGAGAATCTAAGCCACTGCCTCACACAGGGCCAAGTGGCTGATTCAGACACATCCCTTTCCAAAGCAATTAAGCAAAGATACACAGGTGATGCCCATTCATTTCCATTTGAAAACAGTTTTCTTCAGGCTTCACAAATTGGTGGCCTGAGGCAGAGACCTTCCTGACTCTCAGAGCAACAGAAAAATAGGTAAGCAAAAGGCCCAAAGCAGGGTTTCTCTACTGAGACTTTCTTTGTCACACTGATATCTGAGTTTTCTGAGATGCTTGCTATTCCCTTCAGCTATCCAGTATATGGCAATGTCACAGAGCTTGGAGGTGGTACATATCTTGGACACAAAACCATGAGCCTACTCTGGAGAGTGGCCAGAATTCAGGAAGAAAACAGGAACTTCGGAAGATAGTAGGTGTTGCCCTTCCCTAAAGCAACCTGCAGTCCACTCATAAATTGGGCAGGATGAATGTTGGCAAGCTTTCTACTAGACAGGACACATCCATTGATGCATTATCTTTTATAATGTCTACAACCACGGACACAGTGGGATACACAGGCATACAAACAATCACCTTGTCAAATGACTTACTATAAACAGTCCACTCTAAAGCAAACAAACCGCCTTTCTTACCTATTCTCAGAACATGAGACATAACCACAAAATCACAATCACACCCACAACGACACCTCCTTTATTCAAGTAGGTCTGTGACTAATTGGAATGTACTCTGAATGATGGGCCATACTATGTTTCCTTGAAATGGCCTGTCCTTCTCAGATCTGGTCACCTTGGCCAACACTGTGAAGTTTTCAGGAGCCAGTGGTGAGCCACTACCTGCTTTCTCATGAAATTCCCCTTTTTAGAGCTCTCTTGGCATTTGGCAATCCTCACATCAGTAGGTACCAAGGAAGACTTACTCTGTCCTTGGTTATTCCAAACAACTGAGCCCACTGGGCAAGAAACTGGGACTGACTCTGGGTGCCTGGCTTCCTGGATCCCAAGTTCACAGAGATCCGTCATCAAGGAAGAGAGGTAGGTCACCTCATTCAGGAACTGAATGAGGTTACTGCCGTGGCAACCACTTTGTCCTAACAATTGCTTTCAAGGGTCCCATGAGATGGTGGCTGCCCCTACCTCCTGTGACACTTTCACAAGTTAGAATGGTATATCAACCATTGGCACCTGGGAACAGCTCTCCACACAGGCCTGGTTTGGTCCATCTTCTCGACATTAAGAAGAGAGAAGCTGTTTCAGACACAACCCTTCATCCTGACCAGGTTGTTTGCCATGGAGGATGAATTTTGCTCTCTTAGGTCCTCCATAGCTGCTTACAACTTCTCCAGGAATCATTTCTGCATGGACCTTTGAGTTTCTCAGCATGTGGAAGATCCCCTATATTCCTGTATTGTAAGAACAACTCTATCCCTGCTCTTCTGTAAAGTTAAATTGACTGAACAGTGTATGGTTAGGTTAACTAACAGGTTCGATTTGGATTAGGAATCTTTTTGCGGGATGAATAATGGTATTGGGAAACTGCGATATTTACAAGAATATATAGGTGAATTATAAGTATGAAAACAGAAATCTAGCTAAGATTTGAAGCCCAAAAGGGCATTGGGCCCTTGACTGGGATACGTAGCTTTGAATTATGTTCTGCACTGATGTGTCAGGTAAATCGATATACAATGGCTTAGGTCCTTGTACCATGGATGATTAAATGTAGAAGAGAACTTCCAGTCAAAAGGGATAGTTGGTAGGATTCGGAAGATTCTCGGTAGGTTTAGAAAGAAGAGTGAGTATAGGATTTGGACCAAATGTTGTTTAGCAATAGGGTTTCTGGTAGACAGTGAATGTTAATGTCAGCACAAGTGAAGAGACAGTCACAATGATGAACTGGGGAAAATAGTTAGGAAAGCTGATATCAATAGAGACATTAGGAAATCAGGCAAAGTATAAAGTGAGTGATAGGATTAGATATTTTCAACAGGGTTGAGTTTGAATATATAATCTTAGAAAGAAACAAATGTGTAGTGACCAATAGGATTGACATTTGACAGCATTAGGCAACCTGGACATGGATGTTTAGTAATCCATGCTCACTTTTCATTTAGTCTTTGCTACAATCTTAAGTGTGACCTTTGCTTTTTTTGTCCAGAATATTACTGTGATAAAACGTATATGTAGATCAGGTGACATGACTATTTTTCCACCATTTCTGGCAGCAACATATTCAAGACGTATAAATTAGTAATGGGGGTAAAAAGAGGTGTACCCTTTGTCTGTGCATATAGAGATAATGCATGAATAGACCATACTTTGAATAAATAATATATCTGGTTCCGACTTTAAATAATGGATTGAAATTATATGTGAAAAAATACAAGAAATCTTATATTGACATACAAACATTCATTCCAACCAGTTATATATCTAATGGCCACATTAAGGTTATGGTTTATCATGAAGGGTGTGTGAGTTTTGCTTCAAAAGTGATTATGGAAATCTAAAATAATGTGTTTGGAAAGAAGTCTCATGAAAAGACCAGTCAAGAAACCTGGAGGAATACATGTTTTATGAAGCAGGAAGTGATTGTGAAACAAATGCGCATAAATTTGTGAACTTGTGGATGAAATATATATATATCCTATGATTTGTAAAAATTGAAGAAATAGTAATGTACCAGTGTTGAATGAAAATAAACGTCAGAATACACATCATGTCCCATACGAATCTACTTGATTGATGTTAATCTGGGTTAGTTACTGTACAAATATTAGGATTTGTAAGCACCATTTACTGAAGTTAGTTTTCAGAACTATGAAACAAATGTGTATTTCAGGAGGATGAATATTTCTGAGAATAATTTTGTGAAAAGTTTATTATAAATCCACATTTTTGAACATGAATGAATTTAGGGAGTGTATTTAAGATACATACATTTCATATTTTAAAAATCAGGACAGTATATATATATATATATATATATATATATATATATATATATATATATATATATATTCATAATTATATATATGTGTATATACATATATATGTGTGTGTATATATATATATATATATATATATATATATATATATATATACACAAAAAAAAAACACACACACAGACATTAAAATGTAGGAATATATACGCCAATCGAAGTTCATCATAAAATATATAGCATCCACAGATGCAAAAATATTTATTTTACTGAACAAGGATTTATGTATAATGTTGTTCTACTAGGAAGCTCACCCATAGTTTGAATTTTCAGTTCCAACAGCGTTTAGAGTAGTGATCTCTTCTCACAACTTGTATCTGCCAAGTCAGTCACCTCACAAAAATGAACGTGTGATACCAGGTAGGATTCTATAAAGCATATAAAAATACATGTGCTGAATAGGCGACAGAGAAAGGCAGACAGGCATTTACATATTTGTTAACTTTAACAACACATGGAGAACTATTTCAATTAAAAATTGACTAGATTTATAACACCTACCATTTATCATGAAAAAGGCAAGTCCAACTATACCCCACGCCTCCTCTGAACTGCTTGTATTTCTATTCTGTTTGGGTTGTTTTTCTCCATCATTTGGATTAGTAGACAGAGTATAGTAGGGTATGGGTTATTGTCAGGATTCAGTATTTTCAATGGTATATAGGAAAATGAATCCAATGTGTATAAAAATATATGCTACACAATTATCTTCCCACTCTCATCCAGAACAATGCCTTTACATTACCTTCACCTCAAGTAAGACACAATTAGGGTAGAAGAGTTTGAAAATCCGTGAATGCATATCTGGGGTGGAAACAGTACTAAGAAACAAATACGTATTTCAGGTGGATGAATATTTCTGAGAATAATCTTGTGAAAAGTTGATTATGAATCCACAACATAAATATGAATGAATTTAGGAAGTGTGTAATAAGACACATATTTCATATTTTGAATACTCCTGAGAGTGTATCTATATATATATTTATATACACACACAGAGACAGACATTAAAAATTGCAATATATATGCCAAACGAAATTCACCATGAAATGTATATCATCCACAGATCCAAATATATTCATTTTACTGAACATGGATTTATGTATAATGTTGTTCAACTAGGAAGCTCACTCACATTTGAATTACCAGTTCAAGCAGCGTTTAGGAGGAGTGATCTCTTATTCCAATTTGTATCTGCCAAGTCAGCCACCTCACAAGAATGTACGTGTGGTACCAGGTAGGATTCTATATGTGCATATAAAAATACGTGTGCTGAAAAGGCTACAGAGAAAGGGGGACAGGAATTCACTTATTTGTTAACTTTAAAAACGCATCGAGAACTATTTCAACAAATAATTGACTAGATTTATAACTGCTACACTATACCATGCAAAAGGCAACTCCAACTATAAAACATACCTCATCTAAACTGCTTGTATTTCTATTATGTTTGTGTTATTTTTCTCCATCATATTAGGATTAGTAGTCAGAGTCTAATAGGGTATATGTTAGTTTCAGGGATTCAGCATTTCTAATGGAAAATAGGAAATTGAATCCAATGTGTATGCAAATATGTGCTACACAAAAATCTTCCCACTTTCATCCAGAACAATGCCTTGACATTACATTCTCCTCAAGTAAGACACAATTAGAGGATAAGAGTTAGAAAATCTGTGAATATATATCTGGAATGGAAAATACTCTGGAGTTTACAACTTTGGAGGTGGTAGAGAAGATTCTAAAAGTAAGGGACAGGGTAAACATTCCACAAACATGTAGCTCTGCTGGCCTAAATACTTTTTGAGAAACTGCCTCTAAGAGTGGGCACTTGAAGTATTTGATGTTCTGAGGAGATTTAGTTCCTTTGTAGAGAAACCATGAAAGCTGGGTCTGCATCTATGTTACTTGGAGGACATGGTTTCTTATTATCCAATGAACATGAGGCAGCAGTGCTGAATTCTCTCTTTGTAGGTAAACTATGGACACTGGGGTCTAAGTGTCTTTCAGTGTGGACTGTGAAGCCAATTGGTCATCCTCCACTTTTCGTGGTGTTTCTCGCTGCTGCACTGGGAGTTTGGTATTTGCTTCAAAAAATACAAGGAGTTAAAATGGGACAGAGTGGTGGAGGGAGTTCTTTAAGGTGTGGTGAGTCAGGGTCTTCAGGAGAATGCACCAACCAAGGTTCTATCCCATGTAGATTGCCCCCTTGAGAATAGCAACATGATTCTGAACATTGCAGTGAATCCTCTCCATATAACAAGATGCCTTTACATATATGGGTCTGCTGGCTGCACCATGTCAGTCACAAGCCATTTGGAAGCCAATGGCTGATCCACATGGCCGCAACACAGATGTTTTATCACACAATTGCATACCACTGCTCTAGGCCCACTACTCACCAGGCTCCAACTTACTGGCATATCTGTTCTACACCATTTTCATGAAACAAAGTCAATCAAGGCAGTGTCTGGTATACTCAGGATCAGAAACAGGACATCCAAAGTATTTCCAGTGCCAGCTGATCATCAAAATATCAAAAATTTCATGGTAATTTTCTAGCCATTTTTCACGGATGAAGTTTGAGGCTCTGAGGGATTCAATTAATTCAGGAACCATTAAATGGTGAAGAAGCTAATTTCAATGAAAGCTCTGGAGCACTCTCACAGGCAAGGTTTCCCTAAGGGTGGCCAAAATGTCACATGAAGCCAGGCCCATTGAGATCTACAATATGAGGTCCATGTGTGTTTTAAACTCAAATATGGCTGCCAAGTCTTTAAGAAAAATTGTATGTTATATCCGGGCTGAAATT
Organism: Callospermophilus lateralis; assembly: GCF_048772815.1. Lineage (NCBI taxonomy): Eukaryota > Metazoa > Chordata > Mammalia > Rodentia > Sciuridae > Callospermophilus > Callospermophilus lateralis. Next base: position 786,395 of record NW_027513937.1, read on the forward strand.
CCCAATGTTCTGTGGAAATCCAACCTGGGCCTAGATCTCAGGTTCCAAGGGCGACTCTCATGTGTGGCCTCCTAAAATTCCAACACAATTCATGGCAATACTTCTCTGAGGTCAGTTAAAGAACTCAGTCTCTAAGGGGAATCACACCAGAGTTCAAGCCCAGTGGAACAGTCATCTCTTCCAACCGCCACACAAATGACCACAATTAAAACCAAAACACTCCCACATGGTCCTCATCTTTTTCCATATAGACACTCCTTATAACGTCTGGCTGGAGTTTTCAATGAGGTTAACAGCCCAAGTCAGTGTCCAAATTAAGGTCCTGTTCCCCTCATTTGTCTAACATCAAGGTGGCCTGGACACACTTCCTGTAAACCAGGAATGATCAAATAGGCCTGCCATTAATACTGCTTGGCTTTTTCAATTTGAGGCCTTCTGACTCTGTGGTTTAGATTCTTTATGTGAATTTGAGTCATGAGAAAATCCAAGCCCCTCTGCAGAGATTTGAAGAACTCATTTGGCCGAAAGGATTCCTATTCTCACTTGATGGAAGTCAGGATCCTAACAGAGGAAGGTAAAAGAATTCATTCACAATGAGTGAATATTTGCCATTTTGGTTTTGGATGCACACATTTGATCTTTCTTTTGATCCATCAGGTGCTGAGAATCTAAGCCACAGCCTCACACAGGGCCAAGAGGATGATTCAGACACATCTTTTGCCAAAGCAATTAAGCAAAGAGACACAGGTGATGCCCTTCATTTCCATTTGAAAAATGTTTTCCTCAGGCTTCCCAAAGGGGTGCCCAGAGGCAAAGACATCCTGAGATTCAAGGCAACAGAACAATAGGTTAGCAAAAGGCCCAAAGCAGGGTTTCTCCACTGAGACTTTCCTGGTCACACTGATATCTGAGTTTTCTGAGATGCTGGCCATTCCCTTCAGATATCCAGTACATGGCCATGTGACAGAGATTGGAGGTGGTACATATCTTGGACACAAACCCAAGAGCCTATTCTGAAGAGTTGTCAGAATTCAGAAAGAAAACAGGGACTTAATAAGGTAGTAGGTGTTGCCTATCGATATGGAAACCACACTCCATTCATTAATTGGGCAGGATGAATGCTGGGAAGCTTTCTACTAGAGGGGACACATGCATTGATGCATTCTCTTTTCTAATGTATACAACCACGGACACAGTGGGATACACAGACATAGAAACACTCACCTTGTAAAACGACTTACTAGAAACAGTTCACTGCAAACCAAAGAAACCTCCTTTCCTACCTATTCTCAGAACAGAGACAAAACCACACACCCACACTCAAAAAGACACCTCCTTCCCCCAAGTAGGGCTGTGATTATCCGGAGTGTCCTCTGACAGGTTTGCCATACTATGTTCCCCGGTAATGGTCTGTCCTGTCTCAGATCTGGTCTCCTTGTACAACTCTGTAAAGCAGTCAGGAGCCAGCGGTGAGCCACTACCTGCTTAGTCAGGAAAGGCCCGTGTTCATATCTTTCCTGGCATTTGGCCATCCTCACATCAGTCAGTACCAAGAAGACTGACTCTGTCCTTGGTGATTCCAAACAAATGAGACCACTTGGACTGGGACTGGGACTGGCTCTGGTGATTGGTTTCCTTGGTCCCAAGTTCAGAAAGTTCCATCAACAAGGAAGTGAGGTAGGTCACTTCCTTTAAGAACTGAATGAGGTCACTGCCTTGGCAACCACTTTGTCCTAACAGTTGCTTCCAAGGGTCCCATGAGATGAAGGCTGCCCATACTTCCTTTGGCACTTTCACAACTTAGAATGGTATATCAACCTTAGGCACCCGAGAACAGCTCTCCACACAAGCCTGGTTTGGTCCATCTTCTCTACAGTAAGAAGATAGAGGCTGATTCAGACAAAACCCTTCATCCTGACCAGGTTGTTTGCCATGGAAAATGACTTTTTGTCTCTCAGGTCCTTCATTGCTGCCTACATCTTCTCCAGGGATCATTTCTGCATGGACCTTTGAGGTTCTTAACAGGTAGAGCATCCCCTACATTCCTGTATTGTAAGAACAATCTGTCTCTGCTCTTCTGTAAAGTTAGATTGAGTGAACAGTGTATGGTTAGGGTTAATTTCATGTTCGATTTGGGTTAGGAATCATTCTGCTGGATTAATAATGGTATTGGGAACCTGTGATATTTATAAGAATATCGAGGTTAAACATATGTATGAAAACAGAAATTAAAGTAAGATTTGAATCCCAGAAGGGCATTGGGCAATTGATTGGGATATTTAGCTTTGAATTACTATCTGCACACATGTCTCAAATAAATCGATATACAATGGCAGAGGAACTTGAACCTTGGATGATTGAATGCTGAAGAGAACATCCAGTCAAAAGGGATTGTTGGTAGGATTAAGAAGATAGTCGCAGTTATTAATATGGTATTATGTAAAAATGTGGATGTGTAACCGATGTGATTCTGCAACTTGTATTTGGGGTAAAAATGGGAGCTGATAACCCATTTGAATCAAATGTATGGAAGATGATATGCCATGAGCTTTGTAATGTTTTGAACAACCAATAAAAAAAATTAAAAAAAAAAAAGAAGATAGTCGTTATGTTTAGCAAGTAGAGTTAGTATAGGATATGTAACAAAAGTTCTTTAGCAATTTTTTTCGGGCAGTGAGTGAATATAAATGTCAGCACATATGAAGAAATCAGACACAATGATGAACTGGGGAAAATTTGTAGAAAAGCAGATATCAATAGAGACATTAGGAAATCAGGCAAAGTATAAAGTGAGTGATAGAATAAGACATTTTCAACAAGGTTGAGATTGAATATCTAATCTTAGGAAGAAACAAATATGTAGGTCACCAATAGGATTGACATTTGAGAGCATTAGGCAACATGGACATGGATATTGTTAGTAATCCATGTTCACTTTACATTTAGGCTTTGGTACAATCCTAAGTGGGACCTTTGCATTTTGTTTCCAGAATATTACTGTGATAAAATGTATATGTAGATCAGATGACATGATTTTTTCTTCCACCATTTCTAGGAGCAGTATTTTGAAAACGTATAAATTAGCATTGGGGGTAAAAAGAGGTGTACCCTGTTTTTATGAATATACAGATAATGCATGAATAGACCTTAATTTCAATAAATAATACAACTTGTTCCACTTTAAATAATGGATTGAATTGATATCTGAAAATATATAAGAAATCTTATATTGATATGCAATCATTCATGACAACCAGTTATACACCTAATGTTAATATTAGGGTACGATTTATCATGAAGTTTGTGTGAGTTTTGCTTCAAATGTGATTATGGAAATCGAAAATAATGTGTTTGGAAAGAAGTCTCATGAAAATGCCAGTCAAGGAACACCGAGGAATTCATGAGTTCTGAAGCAGGAAGTGATTGAAATTGAAAAAAATGACTATAAATTTCCTTACTTGTGGATGAAATATTATAATATGATGTGAATAAACTGAAGAAATAGTAATGTACCAGTGCTGAATAAAAATGAACATCAAAATACACATCATGTCCCACAGGAATCTTCTCGCATTGATGTTAAACTGTGTCAGTTACTGTAGAAATATTAGGATTTCTTTGCACCATTCACCAAAGTTAGTTTTCTTTTTTTTAATTTTTATTTATGCTTGTTCAAAACATTACATAGTTCTTGATATATCATATTCCACACTGTGATTCAAGTGGGTTATGAACTCCCATTTTTACCCCATAAACAGATTGCAGAATCACATCAGTTACACATCCATTGATTTACATATTGCCATACTAGTGTCTGTCGTATTCTGCTGCCTTTCCTAACCTCTACTATCCCCCTCCCCTTACCTCCCCTCTCCTCTTCTCTCTCTACCTCTTTACTGTAATTCATTTCTCCCCCTTGTATAATTTTTTTCCTTTCCCTCACCTCCTCTTGTATGTAATTTTGTATAACCCTGAGGGTCTCCTTTTATTTCCATGCAATTTCCCTTCTCTCTCCCTTTCCCTTCCTCCTCTCATCCCTGTTTAATGTTAATTTTCTTCTCATTCTATTCGTCCCTACTCTGTTCTTAGTTAATCTCTTTATATCAAAAAGACATTTGGCATTTGGTTTTAGGGATTGGCTAGCTTCACTTAGCATAATCTGCTCTAATGCCATCCATTTCTCTGTAAAAATTTTGTCATTTTTTAATGCAGAGTAATACTCCATTGTGTATAAATGCCTCATTTTTTATCCATTCATCTATGGAAGTGCATCTAGGTTGGTTCCACAGCCTTGCTATTGTAAATTGTGCTGCTATGAACATCAATGTAGCAGTGTCCCTGTAGCATTTTTTTTAGGTCTTTAGGGAATAGACTGAGAAGGGGAATACCTGGGTCAAATGGTGGTTCCATTCCCACCTCTACAAGAAATCTCCATACTGCTTTCCAATTTGGCTGCACCAATTTGCAGTCCCACCAGCAATGTACAAGTGTACCCTTTTCTCCACATCCTCGCCAGCACTTGTTGTTGTTTGAGTTCATAATAAATATCTGGAATGGAAAATGCTCAGGAGTTCACAACCTTGAAGGTGGTAGAGGAGTTTCCAAAAGTAAGGGACAGGGTAAATACCACAAACATGGAGCTGTGTCGGCCTTAAGACTTCTTGAGAAAATGCCTCTGAGGTTGGGCACTTGAAATATATGTTGTTGTCAGGAGCTTTAGCTTCCTTTGTAGTGAGACCATCAAAGCTGAGTCTGCATCTATGTGACCTGGACGACATGTTTTTTTTTTTATTTTCCTATGAACACGAGGCAGCAGTACTGAATTCTCTCTTTGTAGGCAAACTGGGGCTACTGGGGGCTAAGTGTCTCCCCATGTGGACTGTGAAGCCATTTGATCATCCTTCACATTTAATCATGTTATTTGATGCTGCACTGAAAGTTTGGTATTTACTTTATGAAATAAAGGAGTTTAACTGTGATACAGTGCTGCAGGGAGTTCTGTCATGTGTGGTGGTCAGGATCGGCAGGAGAATGTACCAAGAAGGCTTCTATCACACATAGTTGCCCCCTTGACCATAGCAACATGATTCTGAACATTGCCCTGAAACCTCTCCATACAACAAGATGCCTTTACATCCAAAGGTCTGCTAGCTGCACCATGTCAGTCACAAACCATTTATAAGCCAATGGCAGATCCACGTGGCCCCACCACAGATGTTTTTTCACACACCTACACTCTACTGCTCTTGGCCCACTACTCAGCAGGCTCCAACTTACTGGCATATCTTTTCTACACCATTATCATGAAACTCAGTCAAACCAGGCACTGTCTTGTATACTCATGATAAGCAACAGGACATCAAATGGTTTTCCAGTGCCAGCTGGTCATGGAAATTTCAAAAATTTCATGGTATTTTCTAGCCATTTTTCAAGGATGAAGTTGGAGTTACTGTGGGTTTCAATTCATTCAGGAACCATTAAATATTGAGGAATCTCATTTCAATGGAAGCTCTAGAGAACTCTCACAGGCAAGTCTTCTGAAAGAGTGGCCCAAGGTCACATAAAGCCAGCCACATTGAGGTCTACAATGTGAGGTCCATGTGTGTTTTGACTCTCAACTATTGCTGCCAAGTCTTTCAGAATATAATCAAGTGATATCCTCGCTGAGATTCCCAGTGCTCTGTGGAAAGCCACCCTGGGCCTAGATCTCAGTTTCCAAGGGTGACTCTCATGCGTGGCCTCCGAAAATTCCAACACAATTCATGGCAATACTTCTCTAAGGTCAGTTTCAGAACTCAGTCTCCAAGGGGAATCCCACAAGAGTTGAAACCCAGGTGGACGCAGTCATCTTTTCCCACCGCCACACAAATGACAACAATGAAAACCAAAACACTCTCACATGGCCCTCATGTTCTTCCATATAGACACTAATCATAACCTCTGGCTAGAAGTTTCCATGAGGGGCGCAGACCAAGACACTTTCCAAAATAAGCTCCCTTTCCCCTCATTTGCCAAAAGTCAGGGTGGCCTACACACCCTTCCTGTGAACCAGAACTGATCAAATAGGCATGGCGTTAATACTGTCATGCTTTTCCAATTTGAGGCCTACTGACTGTCAGGTATAGATTCTTTATGTGATTTGGAGTCATCAGAAAACCCAAGCACTTCTGCAGGGGTTCAAAGAACTCTTTTGAACTAAAGGATCCTGATTCTTACTTGATGAAGGTCAGGAATCTAATAGAGGAAGGCAAGAGACTCATTTGCCATTTCTGTTTTGAATGCACACATGGAATCTATCTTTTGATGCATCAGGTGCTGAGAATCTAAGCCACAACCTCACACAGAACCAAGAGGCTGATTCAGACATCCTTTTACAAAGCAATTAAGCAAAGAGCCACAGGTGATGCCCATTCATTTTCATTTGAAAACTGTTTTCTTCAGGCTTCACAAAGGGGTGGCTAGAGGCCAAGACCTTCCTGACATTTAGGGCAACAGAAGAACAGGTAAGCAAAAGACACAAAGCAGGGTTTCTCCACTGAGACTTTCCTGGTCACACTGATATCTGAGTTTTCTGAGATGCTTGACATTCACTTCAGCTATCAAGTACATGGCCATGTCACAGAGCTTGGAGGTGGTATATATCTTGGACACAAAACCATGAGCCTATTCTGGAGAGTGGCCAGAATTCAGGAAGAAAACAGGATCTTAGGAAGATAGAAGGTTTTGCCCATTCAGAAGGCAAGCTGCAGTCCATTAATCAATTGGGCAGGATGAATGCTGGGAAGCTTTCTACTAGACAGGACACATCCATTAATTCATTCTCTTTTCTAATGTCTACAACCACAGACACAGTGGGATACACAGACATAGAAACACTTACATGTCAAACGACTTACTAGAAACAGTCCAATCCAAACCAAACAAACCACATTTCCTACCTATTCTCAGAACATGTGACAAAACCACAAAACCACAACCACTCCCACAAAGGCACCTCCTTCCCCCAAGTAGGTCTGTGACTATCCAGAGTGTCCTCTGACTGGTGGGCCATAAAATGTTCTCCCGAAATGTCCTGTCCTGACTCAGGTCTGGTCTCTTTGGCCAACTTTGTGAAGTTGTAAGGAGCCAGCGGTGAGCCACTACCTGCTTTCTCAGAAAAGGTCCCTCTTCAGAGCTCTTCTGGCCTTTGGCCATCCTCACATAGGTAGGTACCAAGAAAGACTGACCCTGTCCTTGGTAAAACTGAACAAGTGAGCCCACTGTTACTGGGACTGAGACTGGCTCTGGGTACCTGTCTTCATGGATCCCAAATTCAGAGAATTCCTTCACCAAGGAAGTGACGTAGGTCACTTCCTTCAGGAACTGAATTAGGTTACTGCCTTGTCAACCAATTTGTCCTAACAGTTGCTTCCAAAGTCCAATGAGTTGGAGGCTGCCCCTTCTTCCAGTGAAACTTTCACAAGTTTGCATGGTATATCAACCATAGGCACCCAAAAAAAGCTCTCCAGATAGGCCTGGTTTGGTCCATCTTCTATACATTAAGAAAAGAAATGTTGATTCAGACCCATCCCTTCATGCTAACCAGGTTGTTTGTCATGGAAGATGACTTTTGCTCTCTGACGTCATTCATAGCTGCCTACATTTAATCCAGGGATCATTTCTTTAATGACCTTGGAGGTTCTCAGCAAGTGGAAGATCCCCTAATTTCTGTATTGAAAGACCAACTCTGTCCCTGCTCTTCAGTAAAGATAGATTGAGAGAACAGTGTATGGTCAGGGTTAATAACATGTTCCATTTGGGTTAGGAATCATTCTGCGGGATGAATTATGGTATTGGGAACGTGCGATATTTATAAGAATATAAGTGAAATATAAGTATGAAAACAGACATCTAGGTAATATTTGAAGCCCAGAATTGCATTGGACCCTTGGCTGGGATTCTTAGCTTTGAATTATATTCTGCACAGATGTCTCAGATAAATCAATATACAATGGCATAATTCCTTGTACCTTGGTTGATTGAATGTTGAAGAGAACATCCAGTCAAAAAGAAATAATTTGTAGGATTAGTAAGATTGTTGGTAGGTTTTGAAAGAAGAGTGAGTATAAGATTTGGATGAAAAGATCTTTAGCAATAGGGTTTCGGATAGAGAGTGAATGTAATTGTCAGCACATGTGGAGAGTCTGTCAAAAGGATGAACTGGGGAAAAAAGTAGGAATGCAGATATCAATTGACATTAGGATATCAGGCAAAGTATAAAGTGAGTGATAGAATTATACATTTTCAACAGGGTTGAGTTGAATATATAATCTTAGGAAGAAACAAACATGTAGTCACCAATAGGATGAACTTTTGAGAGCATTAGGCAATATGGACATGGATGTTTTCCGTAATCCATGCTCACTTTTCATTTAGGCTTTGGTACAAACATAAGTTTGACCTCTTCTTTCTGTGTGCAGAATATTACTGTGGTAAAATGTATATGTAGATCAGGTGACATGAGTATTTCTTCCACCATTTCTGAGAGCAATATTTTGAAGACGTATCAATTATTTTTGGAGGTAAAAATGGTGTACACTGTGTCTATAATTATAGAGATAATGCATGAATAGACCATACTGTAAAGAAATATTATAACTGGTTCTAACTTTAAATAATGGATTGAATTGATATCTGAAAATATACAGAAAATCTTACATTGATATACAATCCTTCATTCCAACCAGTAATATATATAATGGTTATATCAGCATTATGGTTTTTCATGAAGAATGTGTGAGTTTTGCTTCAAAAGTGATTATGGAAATCGGAAATAATGTGTTTGGAAAGAAGTCTCATGAAAAGACCAGTCAAGAAACCTGGAGGAATACATGTGTTTTGAAGCAGAAAGTGATTGAAAGTGAAACAAATGCCTATAAATTTGTGAACTTGTGGATCAAATATATATACTATGATGTGCGTAAACTGAAGAAATAGTAATGTACCACTGTTACATAAAAATGAACGTCAAAATACACATCATGTCCTCTCCCACAGGAATCTACTTGCATTGATGTTAAACTGGGTCAGTTATTGTAGAAATATTAGGATAATGCCACAGTCTTGCTGGGCACAATCAGCAGCCACTTGTCAAAAGAAACTAACTTTATTTTTAGAACCACACATGCCAAACAAAACAGCCTCTCAGGAAAAAACCTTCAGAGCCCCAACTGCCACCACTGGCTTCCCAAAACCTCTCCCTCCCACAGGAGCCTCTCTCCGCCTCCCACAATACTCCTGCTCTTGAGGGCGATTGGCTGGGTCATGTGGGTGGAGTCAAAAAAAGTCCCCCAATGAGCAGTTTTGTGGTCTGAAAGGGCAGGGAAACAGCCCATTGAGCATCACCGCAGAGGAGCCAATCAGCTAGGTGTTGCTGGGGCCGCTGTGAGCCAATCATCAGCCGGCAGCTGGAAGTTTGCTGGCAGCAGGAATTTTGCTGGGGCCCCTTCGGCTATGGCTCTCAACATCTTCGCCTCTCTGTTTAAACAACATGCATGTGGCTTAGGGACCGTGCCTGCCTTAGGTTGTCCAATAGTACATATGGTCTTTACCCGTTAAGTTGGTACCATTGCAATTGGATCTTACCCGTCACTGACTACCCGTCCAGTATAGAGCCACACATGTGGAGAGGTCTTTGTACCAGCGGGGGTGGGTGAGGTTCTTTGCCTCACCTCTGTTGGCCCCCCAAATTTTAGCTGGACGATCATGACACGCAGAAGGGAGGAAGATACACCAAGCCAATTGATGGCTCCTTTTGGAAAAATTGTACCACCGATGACATCATCAGCAAATATACCCCAACACTACCACAAGTCGCTGCACCAACAGATAGTTCACAATGCATTTAGGTGAGTTCACAATGTGTCCAGGCAAGTTCTGCAAGCAGTACAGGGATGGCTATTGCAGAAGCTGTAGATTGGTATTATCTTTGATTTCACCTGCACTGGGATGAAGATAGGAACTCTGGCAATAATGTCTAAAGAAAAAAATTATGTAATATTCCAGAAGGCACTAAAACCAAAAAAAAAAATTATGTAACATTCCAGAAGGCACATCAAAAACCAAAGTGGCCCAAAAAGCAGTCATTGAGGATGAAGTCTCTCACTTTCCTCTGTAAGGTTCCTGACCTCCATAAAATGAGAATAGGGATTTATTGGGTCAAATGAGTTCTTCAAAACCCTGCAGAGTGTAGCCAATGGGTTATTGGGTTTTTTCATTACTCCAATTCACATCAAGAATCTATACTCCACAGACAGTAGGCCTCAAATTGGAGAAGCAGAGCAGTATTAAAGTCAGGGTTATTTGATCACTCATGGTTCACAGAATGGGTGTCCAGGCCACCCTGACTTTAGGCAAATGAGAGGAAAGGGAGATTATTTTGGACACTGTCTTGGGCTGTGCCCCTCAAGGAAACGTCAAGCCAGAGGTTATGATGAGTGTCTATATGGAAGAAGATGAGGGCCATTTGGGAGTGTTTTGGTTTTCATTGTGGTCATTTATGTGGCAGTAGGAAAAGATGACTGGGTCCACCAGGGCTTGAACTCTGGTGTGATTCCTCTTAGAGACTGAGTTCTGGAACTGACCTCAGAGAAGTATTGCCATGATTTGTGTTGGGATTTTAGGTGGCCACCCATGAAATTCGCCCTTTGAAACTGAGATCTAGGCCCGGGGTGGCTTTCCACAGAGCACTGGGAATCTCAGACAGAATATCATATGATGTTATTTTGAAATACTTGCCAGACATAGTTGAGAGTCAAAACACACATGGACCTCACATTGTAGACCTCAATTGGCCTGGCTTCATGTGACTATTTGGCCACTCTTTGGAAAGCCTTGCCTGTGAGAGTTCTCCAGAACTTTCATTGAAATGAGCTTCCTCAACATTGAATGATTCCTGAAAGAATTGAAACCCACAATGCCTCCAACTTCATCCTTGTAAAATGGCTAGATAAATACCATAAAATTTTTGAAATTCGCATGATGAGGTGGCACTGGAGAACCTTTGATGTCCTGTTGCTGATCATTAGTGTACCAGACAGTGCCTTGATTGATTGGGTATAATGAAAGTGGTGTAGAACAGAGATGCCGGTTAGATGGAGACTGCGGAGTAGTTGGCCCAGAGTTGTGGTGTGCAGGTGTGTGATAAAATATTTATGGTGGTGCCATGTGGATCTGCCATTGACTTCCAAATGGCTTTTAGCTAACATGGTGCACCCAGCAGACCCTTATATGCAAAGGCATCTTGTTATATGGAGAGGTTTCAGGGAAATGTTCAGAATCAGGTTGCTATGGTCAAGGGGGCAAGCTATGTGGGATAGAAGCCGGGTTAGTGAGTTCTCCTGGAGACTCTGACCCAGCACATGTCACAGAACTCAATCCAACACTGTGTCCCAGTTGAACTCCTTGTATTTCTTGAAGCAAATACCAAACTCCCAGTTCAGCACCAAGAAACACCATGAAAATTGGAGGATGACTAAATGGCTTCACAGTCCACATGGTTAGACACTTTGGCCCACTGGACTCTGTTTACCTACAAAGAGAGAATTCAGCACTGCTGCCTCAGGTTCATTGGAAAATAAGAAACCATGTTCTCCAAGTCACATAGATTCAGACCCAGCTTTGATGGTTTCACTACAAATGAAGACAAAGCTCCTGACAACAATATATATTTCAAGTGCCACACCTCAGAGGCAGATTCTCCAGAAGTCTTTTTTCCAGCATAGCTCCATGGTTGTGGAGTGTTTACCCAATCCCTTACTTCTGGAAACTCCTCTACCTGCTCCCAGGTTGAGAACTCCTGAGAATTTTCCATTCCAGATATGTATTCACAGATTTTCTAACTCTTCTTCTCTAATTGTGTCTCACTTGGGGCAAAGGTAATGTCAAGGCATTGTTCTAGGTGAGAGTGGGAAGATTATTGTGTAGCACATATTTGCATACACATTGGATACATTATCCTATTTTCCATTTGCAATACTGAATTTCTGACACTAACCCATACCCTACTAGACTATGACTACTATCCTAAAATGATGGAGAAAAAGAAACCTAACAGAATAGAAATACAGGCCTTTTGTAGGAGGCATGGTGTATACTTGGATTTTCCTTTTCCTTTATCAAGGATATGTGTTATAAATCTAGTCAACTTTTCATTGTAATATTTCTCCATGAGTTTTCAAAGTTAACACATATGTAAATTCCTGTCTCCTTTTCTCTGTAGCCTCTTTAGAACATGTATATTTTTATGCATATATAGACTCCTACCTGGTAACACACGTAAATTCTTGTGATCTCACTAACTTTGGAATATACAAATTATGAGAATAGATCACTTCCCCTAAATACTGATGGAACTGAAAATTCAAACTATGGGTGAGCTTCCTAGTGAACAACATCATACATAAATCCATGTTCAGTAAAATGAATATTTTTAGATATGTGGATGATATATATTTCATGATAAATTTCGATTGGCATATATATTGCTACATTTTATTGTTGTGTGTGTGTGTGTATATATATATATATATATATATATATATATATATATATATATATATACCAGATTTTCCAGATTTTCCAAAATATGAAATATATGTGTCTTATTATACACTCCCTAAATTCATTCAAGTTCATGTATGCGATTTAAAATCAACATTTTACATGATTATCATCAGTCTGGCTGGGCACAATTCAGGAGCCAATTGTCAAAAGAAACAAACTTTATTTTTAGAACCACACAAGCCAAACAAAACAGCTTCTCAGGAAAAACCCTCAGAGCCCAACTGCCACCACAGTCTTCCCACAAGCCTCTCCCTCAACCACAAGCCTCCTCCTTTTGAGGCCAATTGGCTGGGTCACATGGGCGGAGCCAAAAAAGTCCACCAATGAGCAGCTCCGTTGTCTGAAAGGGCAGGGAAACATCCCATTGAGCATCACCACAGAGGAGCCAATCAGCTAGATGTTGCTGGGGCCGCTGTGGAGCCAATCATCAGCCGGCAGCTGGAAGTTTGCTGGCAGCTGGAGGTTTCCTGGGGCCCCTTTGGCTGTGGCTCTCAACATCTCCCCCTCTCTGTTTAAACAACGAGCATGTGGCTTAGGGACCATGCCTGCCTTAGGTTGTGCAGTAGTACATATGGTATTTACTGGAGACCCTTGGCTGTGGCTATCAACAGGATTTGTATGTACCATTCACTGAAGTTAGTTTTCAGTACTAGGAAACAAATATGTATTTCAGGTGGATAAATATTTCTGAGAAAAATCTTGTGAAAAGTTGATTATAAATCCACATACTTGAACATAAATGAATTTAGGGAGTGTAAATAAGATACATATATTTCATATTTTGAAAAATCTGGAGAGAGTGTGTGTGTGTGTGTGTGTGTGTGTGTGTGTGTATACACACAGACACATACAGATATTAAAATGTAGCAACATATATGCAAATCTAAATTCACTATGAAATATACATCAATCACAGATCCAAAAATATTCAATTTTCTTAACAGGGATTTATGTATAATGTTTTTCTACTAGGAAGCTCACCCATTATTTGAATTATCAGTTCCAACAGCGTTTAGGAGGAGTGATGTCTTCTCACAAATTGTATCTCCCAAGTCAGTCACCTCACAAGAATGTAGGTGTGACACCAGGTAGGATTTGATATGTGCATATAAAAATACATGTGCTGAATAGGCTACAGACAAAGGGAGACAGGAATTCACATATTTGTTAACTTTAAAAACACATGGAGATCTATTTCAATTAAAAATAGACTGGATTTATAACACCTGACATTTATCATGCAAAAGGCAAGATCAATTATACACCATGCCTCCTCTGAACTGCTTGTATTTCAATTCTGTTTGTGTTACTTTTCTGCATGATATTAGAATTAGTAGTCAGAGTCTAGTAGGGTATGGGTTCGTGTCAGGGATTCAGTATTTCGAATGGAAAATTGGAAAATGAATCCAATGTGTATGCAAATACGTGCTACACACAAAAAATTCCCACTTTCATTCAGAACAATGGCTTGAAATAACCACGCTCCATGTAAGAAACAATTAGAGGAGAAGAGTTAGAAAATCTGTGAATACATACGTAGAATGGAAAATGCTCAGTAGTTCAAAACCTTTGAGGTGGAAGAGACGTTTCCAAACCTTAGGGACAGGGTAAAACTCCACAAACATGGATCTCTGCTGGCCTAAACACTTCTGGAGATACTGACAATGAGGTTGGGTACTTGAAATATATGTTGTTTTCAGAAGCTTTAGCTTCCTTTGTAGTGAGACCATCAAACTTGGGTCTGCATTTTTGTGACCTGGAGGACATGAATTCTTATTGTCCAATGAACATGAGGCAGCAGTGCTGAATTCACTCTTTGTAACTAAACTGTGGCCAATGGGGGATAAGTGTCTCCCCGTCTGGACTTTGAAATCATTTGGTCATCCTCCACTTTTCGTGGTGTTTCTTGCTCCTGCAGTGGGTGTTTTGTATTTGGTTCATGACATACAAGGAGTTAAACTGGGACACAATGCTGGAGGGAGTCCTGTAACGTATGGTGTGTCAGGGTCTGCAGGAGAATGCACCAACCAGGCTTCTATCCCCCATTGCTTGCCCCCTTTACCATAGGAACTTGATTCTGAACATTGCCCTGAAAACTCTCCATGTAACATGATGCCTTTACATACAAAGTTCTGCTAGCTGCACCATGTCAGTCACAAGCCATTTGGAAGCCAATGTAAGATCCACATGACCCCACCACAGATGTATTGTCACACACCTGCACACAACTGCTCTCGGCCTGCCATAAATACTGCTCTGCTTCTCCAATTTGAGGCCTACTTACTGTCAGGTATAGATTCTTTATGTGATTTGGCATCATGAGACAACCCAAGCAGTTCTGCAGGACTTTGAAGAACTCATTTGATCCAAAGGATCCCTATTCTCACTTGATGGAGGTCAGGAACCAAACAGAAGAAGGCAAGAGACTTCATCCACAATGACAGATTTTTTGCCATTTTGGTTTTGGATGCACACATGGGATCTTCTTTAGATCTCTCAGGAGCTGAGAATCTTAGCCACAGCCTCAAACAGGGCCTAGTGTCTGACTAAGACACATCCCTTTCCAGAGCAATTAAGCAAAGAGCCACAGGTGATGCCCATTCATTTCCATTTGAAAACTGTTTCTTCACGCTTCACAAAGGGGTGGCCTGAGGCAAAGACCTTCCTGACATTCAAGGCAACAGAAACATAGATAAGCAAATGGAGCCAAGCAGGGTTTCTCCACTGAGACTTTACTGGTCACACTGATATCTGAGTTTTCTGAGATGTTCCCATTCCCTTCAGCTATCAAGGACATGGCCATGTCACAGAGTTTGGAGGTGGTACATATCTTGGACAATAAACCATGATACTATTCTGGAGAGTAGCCAGAATTCAGGAAGAAAACAGCAACTTAGGAAGTTAGTAGGTGTTTCCCATCCATAAGGCAAGCAACAGTCCATTAATCAATTGTGCAGGATGAATGCTGTGAAGCTTTCTACTAGACAGGACACCTCCATTGATGCATTCTCGTTTCTAATGTCTAAAACCACGGACACAGTGGCTACACAGACATAGAAACACTCGCCTTGTCTATAGACTTACTAGAAACAGTCGACTCCAAACCAAACCAACCACCTTTCCTACCTATTCTCAGAACATGAAACAAAACCGCAAACTCACACCCACAACCAAAAAGGCACCTCCTTCCCAAAAATAGGTCTTTAACTATCTGGAGTGTCCTCTGACTGGTGGGCCATACTATGTTCCACTCGAAATGGCCTGTCTGGTCTCAGATCTTGTCTCCTTGGCCAACTCTGTTATTCTGCGAGGAGCCTGCTGTTAGCCACAACCTGCTGTCTCAAGAAAGGCCCCTCTTCAGAGCTCTACTGGCATTTGGCCATCCTCACATCAGTAGGTACCAAGAAGGCCTGACTCTGTACTTGGTAAATCCAAACAAGTGAGCCCACTGGGACTGGGACTGGGAATGGCTCTTGGTGCCTGGCTTCTTGCATCCCAATTTCAGAGAGTTCCATCACCAAGGAAATGAGGTATGTCACTTTCTTTGCAACTGAATGAGGTCACTGCCTTGGCAACAACTTTGTCCTAAGACTTGCTTCCAATGGTTCCATGAGTTGGAGGGTGCCCCTACTTCCTGTGACAATTTGACTAGTTAGAATGGTATATCAAAATAGACACCATGGAACAGCTCTACACGCAGGCCTGGTTAGGTTCATCTTCTCTACATTAAGAAGAGAGAGTCTGATGCATACACATCCCTTCATCCTGTCCAGGTTGTTTGCCATGGAAGATGGCTTTTGCTCATGCAGGTCCTTCATAGCTGCCTACATCTTCTCCAGGGATCATTTCTGCATCGAACTTTGAGGTTCTCAGCAGTTGGAAGATAACCTACATCCCTAATTGAAAGAATAGCCCTGTCCCTGCTCTTTTGTAATGTTAGATTGAGGCAACAGTGTATGGTTAGGGTTAATAACACGTTCGATTTGGGTTAGGAATCATTCTGCGGGATGAATAAGGTTATTGGGAACCTGCAATATATAGAAATATAGTGGTTAAATATAAGTATGAAAACAGAAATCTAGGTAAGATTTGAAGCTCAGAAGTGCATTTGGCAATAGATTGGGACACGTAGCTTTGAATTATGTTCTGCATACATGTTTCAGAAAAATCGATATACAATGGCATAGGACCTTGTACCTCAGATGATTGAATGTAGTAGAGTACATCCACTCAAAAAGGGATAGTCGATAGGATCAGGAAGATAGTCAGTATGTTTCGGAAGAAGATAGAGAATAGGATTTGGACCAAAGTTCATTAGCAATAGGGTTTCGGTTAGAGAGTGAATGTCAATGTCAGCACATGTGAAGGGTCAGTCACAATGTTGAACTGGAAAAAATATGTAGGAAAGTAGATATCAATAGAGACATTAGGAAATCAGGCAAAGTATAAAGTGAGTGAAAAAACTAGACATTTCCAATAGTTTTGAGGTTGAATATATAATCTTAGGAAGAAACAAAAATGTGGTCACCAATAGGATTGACATTTGAGAGCATTAGGCAACCTGGATATGGATGTTTTTAGTAATCCATGTTCAGTTTCCATTTAGGCTTTGGTACAATCATACGTGTGACTTTTGCATTTTGTGTCCAGAATATTACTATGATAACATGCATATGTATATCAGGTGACATGAGTATTTCTTCCACCATTTCTGGGAGCAATATTTAGAAGACTAATAAATTAGTATTGGGGGTACTAAGAGGTGTACCCTGTGTCTATGAATATAGAGATAATGCATGAATAGACAATATAGTGAATAAATAATATAACTGGTTCCACTTTAAATAATGGAATAAACTGATATAAGAGAATATATAAAAAATACTATATTGTTATAAAATCATTCATTCCAACCAGTTATACATCTAGTGGTGATATTATAGTTATGGTTTATCATGAAGTGAGTGTCAGTTTTGCTTCAAAAGTGATAAAAAAAAATCAAAAATAATATATTTCGAAAGAAGTCTCATTATAAGACCAGTCAAGAAACCTGGAAGAATCCATGTGTTCTGAAGCAGGAAGTGATTGAAAGTGAAACAAATGCCTATAAGTTTGCTAACTTGTGGATGAAATATATATCCTATGATGTGCATAAATTGAAGAAATAGTAATGTACCAGTGTTGAATTAAAATGAATTTCAAAATACACATCATGTCACATAGGAATGTACTTGCATTGATGTTAAACTGGGTCAGTTACTGTAGAATTATTAGTATTTGTATGCAACATTAACTGAAGTTAGTTTTCAGTACTGGAAACAATATGTATTTCAGGTGGATGAATATTTCTGAGAATGATCTTGTGAAAAGTTGATTATAAATCCATATACATGAACATGAATGAATTTAGGGAGTGTATATAAGACACATATATTTCATATTTTGAAAAATCTGGAGAGTGTATATATATATATATATATATATATATATATATATATATACAAAAAAACACACACAGACAATAAATTAGCAATCAAATTTATCATGAAATATATATCCTCCACAGATGCAAAATTATTTCTTTTAGAACATGTATTTATGTATAATGTTGTTCTTCTAGGAAACACACCCCTAGGTTAAATTTTCAGTTCCAACAGAGTTTAACAGGAGTGATCACTTCTCACAAATTGTATTTGCCAAATTAGCCACCTCACAAAATGTAGGTGTGATACAAGGTAGTGTTCTATATGTGCATTTAAAAATACATGTGCTGAATAGGCTACAGAGAAAGGGAGATAGGTATTCACATATTTGTTAACATTAAAAACACATGGAGAACTATTTCAATTAAAAATTGACTAGATTTATAACACCTACAATTAATCATGCAAAAAACAAGTCCAACTATACACTATGATTCCTCTGAACTGCTTGTATTCCTATTCTGTTTGTGTTATTTTTCTCCATCATATTAGGAGTAGTAGTCAGAGTCTATTAGGGTATGCGTTAGTGTCAAGGATTCAGTATTTTGAATGGAAATATGGAAAATGACTCTAATTGGTATGCAAATATGTGCTACACAAAAATGTTCACACTCTCATCCAGAAGATTGCCTTGACATTACCTTAGTTCCAAGTAAGATACAATTAGAGGAGAAAAGTTAGAAAATCTGTAAATACATATCAGGAATAAAAAATGCTCAGGAGTTCACAAACTTGTAGGTGGTAGAGGAGTTTCCAAAAGTAAGGGACAGTGTAAACACTCCACAAACATTGAGCTCTGCTTGTGTAAAGACTTCTTGAGAAACTCTCTGAGGTTGGGCTCTTAAAATACATGTTGTTGTCAGGAGCTTTAGCTTCCTTTGTTGTGTGACCATCAAATCTGGGTGTGCAAATATGTGACCTGAAGGACATTGTTTCTAATTTTCCAATGAAAATGAGGCAGCAGTGCTGAATACTCTTTTTGTAGTTAAACTATGGCCACTGTTGTGTAAGTGTCTCCCCGGGTTGACTGTGAAGCCATTTGGTCATGCTCCAATTTTCGTGGTGTTACTCCTTGGTGCACTGGGAGTTTGGTATTTGCTTCATGAAATACAAGGAGTTCAACTGGGACACAGTGCTGGAGGGAGTTCTGTCACGTGTGGAGGGACACAGTCTGCATGAGAATGCACCAACCAGGATTCTGTCCCACATAGGTTGCCCCTTTGTCCATAGCAACCTGATTCTGAACATTGCCCAGAAACCTATCCATATAACAAGATGCCTTTACATATAAGGGTCTGCTGGCTGTACCCTGTCAGTCACAAGGCAATTGGAAGCCAATGGCAGATCCACATGCCCCAACACACATGTTTTATCACACACCTTCACACCTATGCTCTAGTCCCACTAATGAACAGGCTCCAACATACTGGCATCACTGTTCTACACAATTTTCATGAAACCCAGTCAGTCAAGGCACTGTGAGATACACTCATGATCAGCAACAGGACATCCAAAAGTTTTCCAGTGCCACCTGATTATGGGAATTTCAAAAGTCTCATGGTATTTATCAAGCCATTTTTTGAGGATAAAGTTGGAGGCTCTGTGGGTTTCAATTCATTCAGGAACCATTAAATGTTGAAGAAGCTCATTTCAATGAAAGATCTTGAGAACACTCACAGGCAAGTCTTCCCAAAGAGTGGCCAAAAGGTCACATGAAGTCAGGCCCATTGAGGTCTACAATGTGAGGTCCATGTGTGTTTTGACTCTCAACTGTGGCTTTAAAGCATTTCAGAATAAAATCATGTGATATCCAGGCTGAGATTCCCAGTGCTCTGGGCAAAGCCACCCTGCACCTAGATCTCCCTGCACCACAATTAATACCTGAGATCTAGGTTGCATGGCCTAGTAAAATCCAAACACAATTCATGACAATAGTTCTCTGATGTCACTTCCAGAATTCAGTCTCTAAGGAGAATCATACCAGAGTTCAAGCCCAGGTGGACCCAGTCATCTGTTCCAAGCGCCAAACAAATTACCACAATTCAAAACAAAATGCTCCCACATGCCCCTTATCTTCTTCAATTTGAGGCCAAATGACTGTGGGGTTTAGATTCTTTATGTAAATTGGATTCATGTGAAAACCCAAGCACCTATGGGCTAAACTCTGCAGGGCTTTAAAGAACTCATTTGACCCAAAGGATCCCTATTTTCACTTGATGGATGTCACGGCCATTAGAGAGGAAGGTGAGAGTCTTCATCCACAATAACTGCTCTTTTGGCCATTTTGGTTTTGGATGCACCCATGGGATCTTTCTTTAGATCCATCAGGTGCTGAGAATCTAAGCCACAGCCTCACACAGGGCCAAGAGGCTGATTCAGACACATCTCTTTCCAAAGCAATTAAGCAAAGAGCAAAACACACACAGACATTATAAAGTGGCAATATATATGCCAATTGAAATTCATGATGAAATATATATCGTCCACAGATCCAAAAATATTAATTTTACTGAACATGGATTTATGAATAATGTTGTTCAACTAGAAAGGTTACCCTTAGGCTGAATTTTATGATCCAATAGTGTTTAGGAGGAGTGATCTCTTGTCATAATTTGTATCTGCCATGTCAGCCACCTCACAAGAATGTATATGTGATACCAGGTAGGATTCAATATGTTTATATAAAAATACATGTGATGAATAGGCTACAGAGAAAAGGATACAGGAATTCACATATTTATTAACTTTAAAAACACAAGGAGAACTATTTCAATTAAAAATTAACTAGATTTATAACACCTACCCTACATAATGCAAAAGGCAAGTCCAACTATACACCATGCCTCTTCTGAACTGCTTGTATTTCTATTGTGTTTGTATGCACTGTGGGTTTCAAGAACCATTAAATGTTGAGAAAGCTCATTTCAATGAAACTCTGGAGAACTCTCATAGGCAAGGCTTCCCAATGAGTGACCAAAAGGTTAGATATAGCCAGGCCCATTGAGGTCTACAATGTGAGGTCCATGTGTGTTTTGACTCTCAACTATGGCTACCAAGTCTTTAAGAATAAAATCATGGGATATCTTTGCTGAAATTCCCAGTGCTCTGTGGAAAGCCACCCTCGGCCTTGGTCTTAGTTTCCAAGGGCGACTCTCATGCTTGACCTCTTAAAATATCACCACAATTCATGGCAATACTTCTTTGAGTTCAGTTCCAGAAGTCAGTCTCTAAGGGGAATCACGCAAGAATTCAAGCCCAGGTGGACCCAGTCATCTCTTCCAACCGCAACACAAATGACCACAATTAATACCAAAACACTCTCACATGGCCCTCCTCTTCTTCTATAAAGGCACTCATCATAACATCTGGCTGGAGGTTTCCATGAGGGGCACAGCCCAAGACAGTGTCCCAAATAAGCTCCCTTGCCACTCATTTGCCTAAATTCAGGGTGGCTTGGACACCCTTCTTGTGCACCAGGAGTGATCTGAAAGGGTAAAATAAATTGAAATTAAAGTGTAAAAGTTGAAGTGTAAAAGACCGGGTTTTGTAAAGTTTCTAAGCTGCAAGGCCTGAGTTAAAATGTAAAGGACCAGGTATTGTTAAGTTCCTATGCTACATGCAAAACCTGAAATTCCTGTAGCTTGTAGTACAATTCCGGACTGCCCAGTAAATATTCCCCCTGACCGCCTGGTTGTTTAATAACCTAGGACCCTGTGTGGCCTGGCACATAGGCATCGCAAGGCCTAAACCAATCTGTTTGAATGTGTACCTCGCTTTAGAACTCACCTATCACTCCCGCCTGACCTGTTCCTGCCAATGAATGAACTAATCATGTTTAGGAATTGTTGTTTGATTTTTCTGCGGTGTATGTTGATTTCTTAAAGGAGACTGTGATATATGTAAAGTCCCGCCCTCCCCAAAAAGTGTACTTAAGCACTGCTCAACCCCTGCTCGGGGCTCTGGGCTGCTCTCCCTTCTTGAGTGAGCACGTAGCCCCAGCATGCTGGATTGGATCCTCAATGAACGCCTTTTTCTGTTGCATGAGCCGCGTTCTCTTGGTGGTCTCTTCCTCCGACGTTCACCGGACCCTTACATTTGGTGCGTTGGCCGGGAATCACGCAGCATAGGACAAGGACACACCAACAGACCCCTCTGGAGGTAAGTAAGGCGCTTCTTTTCATTTTTCCTTGTGATAACTCAGAGCTTTTTGTTCAGGTTCCATTTTTCCGTTTTTGGTTTGGGTTGGCAGAGTGGCTTCCAGCGGAGAATGTAAGTTCCCCCTGTCAGTGGTGGACAAACGTGTCCTAAAGCCACAGGCCATGTCCTTGCAAGGGATGCCTTGGAGGACTCGGGGAGTGACGGATGTGCTCTCATTAGGTGAGGAGGGACGAATGAGCCCACATTAGGTGACTCTGCTGGCAACCCATCATATCTTGCTGACTACTTTTTTCTCTCAGGTTGAATTCACTGTCTGTCTTTGTGGTCTAACCCATCAGGTTTTGACAGTTACTAGGTTCTAATCTTTACTTCTGAACTCGTGTTAAATGTTAACTGTGTGTACATGTTTGTGTCACGTTTGTATTGTCCTTGTCTCTGTTTGAGAAACTCTCATTATGGGACAAAGCCATTCCATGCCTCTTTCCTTGAAGCCATTCCTGGTCCCTGCCTCCAATCCGACCCCTTCACCCAGGATCCTATCACTCAAACCTTCTACTCCTCCCCCTCTTCCCTCCATTCTCTCTGAGTCACAAGATTGTAGATCTTGGGGTTGTGAACAAACAGGAGCTGCATGATGGTCTTTGTGTGTCATTTTATCTGTGTTTCTGTTAAATGTGATGGCATTGTTTGGTCCGATGCAGAGTCCCGAGTTCCAACCTGCATTACATATGTGGAAGTTACTTTAGCTAAATTTTAAACTAATGCTTCTCCTGTGAGGGACCAAAAGTCAATAGAACCGCCAGTTTTTCTGTTCTCACCTTTTCACCTCTCTTAGCTGTGCTTTAAAGAACTTTGATAAACTTTACTCCCCTTTGTTAAGCAACATTACGGAAGCAGTGATTTCTTTTCTTCCCGTAGTTGGATTGAGCATGCCCACTGCAGAGGGAAATGTCTGGGGTCTAAGAACTTTGATATCTCGCTTAAACTTTTCTCAAAACCCTGTTCTCATTATTAAATTGGCATTAATTGGCTTTGGGATGGGAACCAAGCCTTCAGTCATAAATTTTGACACCCCAGAGGGGACTTTAAATAAACCCCACTCTGCCCTCTTGGGGAAGCCTAGCACTCAAAACAACTGAAGCAGAGAATGAAATTTTTGGGAGCTGACTACTTCAAAGTTGGGAGACATAGAATATGCCTGGTGCCTGGGGTCAAAGCAAACCAGAGGAACTAATCCTGTAAGTAAATGGTGAGGCTAAGGGACTCCCAGCAGCTGCCAGATCCATTTTGCTGTGGGGAACTCCCTTATTCCTTACGTGCACTTTAAGGATTTCTCCACCTATGTTTACTTAACAAAAGGGACAATGAATGCATTAATATGTTGATATTATAGATTGTTTCTTGGGGATGATCTAGGGTGAATGTGTATCTAGAAATGATTTTTTTTATTTTAACCATCTGGTATCTAAATGGGTTTCTAAAGCATTGCACTATCTTACACTTAAAAGTTGGGTTTAAACAATTGTTTAGTTTGATTTCAGGTAGTTCATGCTAGGAAACTTAAATACTTAGGGTAAAAAAAAAATAAAGAGTTTTAATTTTGAACTAGACAGCCTGAAAAAATTTCACTAGATATATCAGTGCATTAACTTGGGAAGAGATAATAAATTATGATATGGTATCTATTCCCATCAGTGTGTAAGATTTTAAAAAATGGTACTAAATTAAAACGTTGGTCTGGCTTATTGAAATGACATTAATTAGCAACAGTCTTGGAAATTTTTAAAGCTTAATTTCGGATACACATGGTAGCATGTGGTTCTTTTTAAAAATTTTTCAGCCAATTTAATTTAACTTAATACTATTAGAAACTTCATAACAAAGAAAGGGGCTTAATGATCCTATAGAAACTTCTTCTGATGGTGGCATTAATATTATAAAAAAATGATCCCATTTTCAGTTTTGTGTGAGCAAGTTTTTCTAGTGTAGAAAAATCTAAAGAAATAAAATTTTGAGAATTACATCTTAAACTTGCATCAAAATTTTCAACATCCAAACCTGAAAATTATGACTTATAGATAAATGCCTTAGGCGTGAGGTTTCTTCTCAGAATTCCAGTCTTTCCAGTTTTCCAGACCTCAGCCAGGACTTACTTTGATATGCAAATAAAAGAAGCCTGCAGCACTCAGCAGGAGACAGATAAAAAGAGTAAATGTGTCTTTTTACCTGAACTCAAACTAGACCTAACCAAAAAAGTATATAATATGGTATTTACTAATTACTGGCCAGTCATCATTTTTAGGACTCTTGCTTTTCTTAGATTCTGTAATTTTTTTTTTTTGAGCTCATGATCTTGATTCTGCTGATGGGTTAATGTTTTCTGATCAGTTCTATTTTTGATCGACTCTGGAGTTTTCAGCATTGCAATGGAGATTTCACCTGAAAAAAGCTACAAGGCCTTTACTATTGTGTTATGTGTTACATTTGTGTTACGTGTTGTATGTTGGTATGTCTGTATGTGTGTATGTCCATATATCATGCAGGGATATGACAATTGACAGATGAGGAGCGCTCATGAAAAATTTAAAAATGTATCCAAATGTCTTTGATTCACGTGATTCATATGTTTTAATTCAAATTGGGTAAACAGATAAAAATAAAGATGTCTTTAAAATTACGCCAATAAGTTTTCTAGGTTTTCAAAAAGGCCCTAATAAAATGTAGATGTCTATAAAATAATCTGCTTAAATTCAGAAATTGAAAAGCATTGTATTGAAATGTGAACAGAAAGAGGTTAGTAGATGGAAAAGAGAAACTAAAAGGTTCTAGATATAGATATAATAGAGGAAAAACGTGTTTCTGGATAAGAGAGTCTATATGATTAAGTAATTAAAAGGGTTTAAGTAAATAATAAAAAAAGGTGTGTGTAACTTGGTTATATGTGTAAGTTTTGAGCAAGTAATCTTAAAAAATTAAACAGCTGGTAAAACAAGTACTGTTTTTATAAAATTGTGCCATGTTATTTCTTTAAAATCTAAACTTGTTTAATACAAAAACATCAATGTAATTGTGGTGTTAATGTGTTCATATCTTCCAGGTATCCGAGTCTGTAAGGTAGAAGCTTGCAAAGACCATTGTATCAAGCTGGTGTTCTAAGGTTGTATGGTAATTCTAGGCTTAAAAGAAAAACATGTTGGAGTGTTGGAGATTTATGTATATCATTTGTGTTCTATAATTGGACTTGTTATCAATAAGATATGTACAGTTCCATGTTACTTTTTACACTGAGATACAATCTAAAAGTATTTTTAACTTAATGAGAGCCAAATCTGTGAAGGTTTTATTGTAAACTCAAAGGTAATGCCCATTCATTTCCATGTGAAAACTGTTTTCTTCAGGCTTCACAAAGGGGTGGCCTGAGACAAAGACTTTCCTGATATTCAGGGCAACATAACAATAGGTAATCAAAAGGCCCAAAGCAGGGTTTCTCCACTGAGACTTTACTGGCTACACTGATATCTGAGTTTTCTGAGATGCTTGCCATTCCCTTCAGCTACCAGTACATGGCCATGTCACAGAGCTTGGAAGTGGTACATATATTTGACACAAAATCATGAGCCTATTCTGGAGAGTGGCCAGAATTCAGGAAGAAAACAGGAACGTAGGAAGATAGTTGGTGTTGCCCATTGATAAGGCAAGCCACACTCCATTTATAAATTGTGCCGGATGAATGCTGGGAAGTTTTCTCCTTGAGAGGATACACCCATTGAGGCATTATCTTTTCTAATGTCTACAACCACGAAAACAGTGGGATACACAGACCTAAAAACACTCGCCTTGTCAAAGGACTAACTAGAAACAGTCCACTCCAAACCAAACACACCTCCTTTCCTAACTATTCTCAGAACAAAAGAAAAAACCACAAACCCACACCCACAACCACAAAGGCACCTCCTTCTCCCAAGTGGGTCTGGAACTATCCAGAGTGTCCTCTGACTGGAGGGCCATACTATGTTCCCCAGAAATGGTCTGTCCTGTCTCAGATCTGGACTCCTTGGTCAACTCTGTGAAGTTGTCAGGAGCCAGCAGTGAGCCTCTATCTGTTTTCTCCGGAAGGGCCCCTCTTCAGAATTTTTCTGGAATTTGGCCATTCTCACATAAGTAGGTACCACAGAAGACTGACTCTGTCCTTGGAAAATCCAAACAAGTAAGAACACTGGAACTGGTGCTGGGGCTAGGCCTGGGTGCCTAGATTCCTGGAACCCAAATTTGGAGAGTTCCATCAACAAGGATGTGAGGTGAGGTCACTTCCTTTAGTAACTGAGTGAGGTCACTGCCTTGGCAACCAACTTGTCCTAACATTTGCTTCCTAAGGTCTCATAACATGGAGGATGTCCCTACTTCCTGTGACACTTTCACAAGTTAGAATGGTAAAGAAACAATAGTCACCTCTGAACAGCTCTCCACACAGGCCTCTCCTCTACAGTAAGAAGAGAGAATCTGATTCAGACACAACCCTTCATCCTGACCAGGCTGTTTGCCATGGAAGATGCCTTTTGCTCTCTCAGATCCTTCATAGCTGCCTACATCTTCTCCAGGGTTCATTTCTGCATGGAACTTTGAAGTTTTCAGCAGGTGGAAGATCCCCTGCATTCCTGTATTGTAAGACCAAATCTTTCCCTGCTTTTCTGAACACTTAGATTGAGGGAACAGTGTATGGTTAGGGTTAACAATATGTTCAATTAAAACCAAAATACTCCCACATGGCCCTCATATTCTTCCATGTAGACATTCATCATAACCTCTGGCTGGAGGTTTCCATAAGGGGCGCAGCCCAAGACAGTGTCCAAAATAAGTTCCCTTGCCCCTCATTTTCCTAAAGTCAGGGTTTCCTGGACACCCTTCCTGTAAACCAGGATTGATTAAATAGGCCTGCCAGTAATACTGCTCTGTTTCTTCATTTTGAAGCCTACTGACTGTGAGGTATAGATTCTTTATGTGATTTGGAGTCATGTGAGAACCCAAGCACTGCTGCAGGGCTTTGAAGAACTCATTTGTCTCAAAGGATCCCTATACTTACTTAATGGAGGTCAGGAACCTAACAGAGGAAGCAAGAGACTTCATCCACAATGACTGATCTTTTTGCCATTTTGGTTTTGGATGCACACATGGGATCTTTCTTTAGATCCATCAGGTGCTGATAATCAAAGCCACAGCCTCTCTCAGAGCCGAAAGGATGATTCAGACACATCCCTTTCCAAAGCAATTAAGCAAAGAGCCACAGGTGATGCTCATTCATTTCCAATTGAAAGCACTTTTCTTCAGGCTTCACAAACTGTTTGCCTGAGGAAAAGACCTTCCTGACATTCAGGTCAACAGAACAGTAGGTAAGCAAAAGGCACAAAGCAGGGTTTCTCTACTGAGACTTTACTGGTCACACTGATATCCGAGTTTTCTGAGATGCTCCCAATTCCCTTCATCTATCCAGTACATGGCCATGTCACAGAACTCGACGGAGGTCCATATCTTGAACAAAAAAACATGATCCTATTCTGGAGAGTGGCCAGAATTCAGGAAGAAAACAGGAACTAAGGAAAGAAGTAGGTGTTGTCTACAACCACGAAAACAGTGGGATACACAGACCTAAAAACACTCGCCTTGTCAAATGACTTACTAAAAACAGTCCACTCCAAACCAAACATACTGCCTTTCCTACCTATTCTCAGAACATGATAAAAAAACACAAATTCACACCCACACCCACAAAGGCACCTCCTTCCCCCAAGTAGGTCTGTGACTATCCAGAGTGTCCTCAGACTGATGGGCCTTACTCTGCTCCCTCGAAATGGACTGTCCTGTCTCAGATCAGGTCTCCTTTACCAACTCTGTAAAGTTTTCAGCATCAATCAGTGAGTCACTACCTGCTTTCTCAGGAAAGGCCCCTCTTCAGAGCTTTCCTGGCATTTAGCCATCCACACATCAGTATGTACCAAAAAGACTGACTCTGTCCTTGGTAAATCCAAACAAGTGAACCCACTGGGACTGGGACTGGGACTGGCTCTGAGTGCCTGGCTTCCTGGATCCCAAGTTCAGAGAGTTCCATCACCAAGGAAGTGAGGTAGGTCACTTCCTTCAGGAACTGAATGAGGTCACTACCTTGGTAACCACTTTATCCTAACATTTGCTTCCAAGGGTCCCACGAGAGAGAGGCTTCCCCTACTTCCTGTGTCACATTCACAAGATAGAATGGTATATCAACCATAGGCACATGTTAACAGCTCTCCACACAGACCTGGTTTGGTCCATCTTCTCTACTTTAAGAAAAGAGAGGCTTATTCAGACACATCGCTTCATCCTGACCAGGTATTTTACCAAGGAAGATTACTGTTGCTCTCTCAGGTCCTTCATAGCTGCCTACATCTTCTTCAGGGTTTATTTCTGCATGGAACTTGAAGTTCTCAACAGGTGGAAGATCCCCTACCTACCTGTATTATAACACCAACTCTGTCCCTGGTCTTTGTAAAGTTAAATTGAGGGAACAGTGCATGGTTAGGGTTAATAACATGTTCAATTTGGGTTAGGAATCATTCTGCGAGATGAATAATGGTATTGGGGACCTCCGATATTTACAAGCATATATAGGTGTAATATAAGTATGAATACAGAAATCTAGGAAAGATTTGAAACCCAGATGAACACTGGGCCCTTGATTGGGATACTTAGCTTTGAATTATTTCCGCAAAGTTGTCTCAAATAAATCGTTATACAATGGCATAGGACCTTGTACCTTGGATGACTGAATGAGGAAGAGATCCTCCAGACAAAAAGGGATAGTTCCAAAAGTTATTTAGATATAGGGTTTTGGTTAGAGAGTGAATGCAAATGTCAGCATATGTGAAGAGTCAGTCACAGTGATGAACTGGGGAAAATGTGTAGGAAAGCAGATATCAATAGAGACATTAGGAAATCAGGGAAAGTACAAAGTGAGTAATAGGATAAGACGTTTTTAACAGGGTTGAGTTTGAATATATAATCTTAGGAAGAAACAAATATGTAGTCACCAATAGGAATGATATTTGAGATCATTAGTTAATCAGGACATGGATGTTGTTAGTAATACATGCTCACATTAAATTTAGGCTTTGGTACAATCATAAGGGTGTCCGTTGCATTTTTTGTCAGGAATATTACTGTGATGAAATGTAAATGTATATCAGGTGACTACAGTATTTCTTCAAACATTTCTGAAAGCAACATTTTAAGACTTATAAATTAGTATTGGGGACACAAGTACGTGTACCCTGTGCCTATGATTATAAAGATGATGCCTTAATAGACCATACTGTAAATAAATAATATAACTTGATCAAACTTTAAATAATGGATTGAATTGATATCTGAAAATATATAGGAAATCTTATATTGATATACATAAGTTCATTCTAACCAGTTATACATCTAATGGTAATTTTAGCATTATGGTTTATCATGAAGAGTGTGGGAGTTTTGCTTCAAAAATGATTATGGAAATCGAAAATAATGTGTTTGGAAATAATCTCATGAAAAGTACAGTCAAGAAACATGGAGGAATACATATATTCTGAAGCAGGAAGTAATTGCAAGTGAACCAAATGAGTACAGATTTGTTAACTTGTGGATGAAAAGTATTATCTTATAATGTCCATAAACTGAAGAAATAGTAATGTACCAGTGTTGAATAAAAATGAACTTCAAAATACACATCATGTCCCATAGGATTTTACTTGCATTGATGTTAAACTGGGTCAGTTACTGTACAAATATTAGGATTTGTAAGCACCTTTCACCGAAGTTAGTTTTCAGTACTGGGAAATAAATATGTATTTCATGTGGATGAATATTTCTGAGAATAATTTTGTGAAAATTTGATTATAAATCCACATATAGGAACATGAGTTAAATTAGTGAGTGTAAAATAAGACACATATATTTCATATTTTGAATAATCTGGAGAAAAAAAAAAAAAAATATATATATATATATATATATATATATATATATATATATATATATATATATATAAAGATACAAACACAGACATTAAAATGTAGTAATATGTATGCCAATCAAAATTCATCATGAAATATATATCATCCTCATATCCAAAACTATTCTTTTTACTGAGCATGGATTTATGTATAATGCTGTTCATCTAGGAAATTCACCCATATGTTGAATTTTCAGTTCCATCAGTATTTAGGGGGAGTGATCTCTTCTCACAATTTGTATCTTCCTAAAACAGCAAGCTCACAAGAATGTACGTGTGATACCAGGTAGGATACTAAATATGCATAATAAATTTCATGAGATGAATAGGGTACAGAGAAAGGGAGACAGAAATGTACATATGTGTTAACTTTAAAAACTCATGGAGAAGTATTACAATGAAAAGTTGACTAGATTTATAACACATTCACTTGATAAAGCAGAAGGCAAGTCCTAGTATACACCATGCCTCCTATGAACGGCCTGTATTTCTATTCTGTTAGGTTTCTTTTTCTACATCATATTAAGATTAGTAGTCAGAGTCTAGTAGGGTATGGGTTAGTGACAGGGATTCAGTATTTCTAATGGAAAATAGGAAAATGAATCTAATGTGTATGCAAATATTTGCTAGACAAAAATCTTCCCACTGTCCTCTAAAACAATGCCTTGATATTTCCTTCGCCACAAGTAATACACAATTAGTGGAGAAGAGTTTGAAAGTCTGTGAATATATATCTGGAAAAGAAAATGCTCAGGAGTTCACAACCTTGGAGGTGGTAGTGGAATTTCCAAAAGTAAGGTACAGGGTAAACACTCCACAAACATGGAACTCTGGTGGCCTAATGAGTTGTTGAGAAACTGCCTCTGAGTTTGGGCCCTTGAAAAATTTGTTGTTGTCAGGAGCTTTAGCTTCCTTTGTATTGAGACCATCAAACCTGGGTCGGCATCTATGTGACCTGGATGACATGGTTCCTTATATGCTATTGAACATGAGGCAGAAGTTCTGAATTTTCCCTTTGTTAGTAAACTGAGGACACTGGGGTCTAAGTGTCTAACCATGTGATCTGTGAAGCCATTTGGTCATACTCCACTTTTCGTGGTGTTTCTTACTGCTGCACTGGGAGTTTGGTATTGGCTTCACGTAATACAAGGAGAAAAACTGGGACACAGTGCTAGAGGGAGTACTCTCACGTGTAGTGGATGAGGGTCTGCAGGAGAATGCACCAACCAGGCTTCTATCCCAAAAAGCTTGCACCCATGTCCATAGCAACCTGATTCTGAACATTGCCCTGAAACCTCTCCATATAACAAGGTCCCTTTACTTGTAAGGTTCTGCTGGCTGCACCATGTCAGTCACAAATCATTCGGAAACCAATGGCAGAACCACGTGTCCCCACGACAGATGTTTTATCATACACCTGCCCACCACTGCTCTGGGCCCACTAGTCAGCAGGCTCGAACTTTCTGGCATCTCTGTTCTCACCATTTTCATGAAACCCAGTCAATCAATGCAATGTCTGGTACACTCGTGATCAGCAACAGATATCCAAAGGTTCTCCAGTGCCACCTGTTCATGGGAATTTAAAAAATTCATGGTATTTATATAGCCAATTTTCAAGGATGAATTTGGAGGCACTGTGGCTTTCAATTTATTCAGGAACCATGAAATGGTGAGGAAGATTATTTCAATTAAAGCTCAGGAGAACTCTCAGAGGCAAGGCTTCCCAAAGAGTGGCCAAAAGGTCACATTAAGCCAGGCCCATTGAGGTCTACAATTGAGGTCCATGTGTGTTTTGACTCTCAACAATGGCTGCCACGTCTTTCTGAATAAAGTCATGTGATATCCTGGCTGAGATTCCCAGTGCTCTTTGGAAAGCTATCCTGGGCCTAGATCTCAGTCTCCAAGGGCAACTCTCATGTGTGGCCTCCTAAAATCCCAACACAATTCATGTCAATACTTCTCTGAGTTCATTTCCAGAACTCAGTCTCTAAGGGGAATCACTCCAGAGTTCAAGCCCATGTGGACCCAGTCATCTCTTCCAACTACCACACAAATGACCACAATTAAACCAAAACACTCCCACATGGCCCTCATCTTCTTCAATATAAACTCTCATCATAACTTCTTGCTGGAGGTTTCCATGAGGGGCGCAGCCTAAGACAGTGTCCAAAATAAGCTCATTTGCCCCTTATTTGCCTAAATTCAGGGTGGCCTGGAAACCCTTCCTGTGAATCAGGTGTGATCAAATAGGCCTGCCATTAATACTGCTCTACTTCTCCAATTTGAGGCCTACTCTCTGTGGGGCATAGATTCTTTATGTGAATTGGGGTCATGAGAAAACCCAAGCACCTATGGGCTACCCTCTGCAGGGCTTTGAAGAACTCATTTCAGTGAGTCTAGGAGTTGGACCAAAAGTTCTTTAGATATAGGGGTTTTGTTAGAGAGTGAATGTAAATGTCAGCATATTTCAAGAGTCAGTCACAGTGATGAACTGGGGAAAATGTGTAGGAAATCAGATATCAATAGAGACATTAGGAAATCAGGCAAAGTACAAAGTGAGTGATAGGATGAGACATTTTTAACAGGGTTCAGTTTCAATATTTAATCTTAGGAAGAAACAAATATGTACTCACCAATAGGAATGATATTTGAGATCATTAGTTAATCAGGACATGGATGTTGTTAGTAATACATGCTCACTTTCAATATAGGCTTTGGTACAATCATAAGTGTGTCCGTTGCATTTTGTGTCAGGAATATTACTGTGATGAAATGTATATATATATCAGGTGGCTAGAGTATTTCTTCCAATATTCTTAAAGCAATATTTTAAAGACTTATAAATTAGTATTTGGGATACAAATAGGTATACCATCGGTCTATGAATATAGAGATGATGCCTTAATAGACCATACTGTGAATAAATAATATAACTGGTTCAAACTTTAAATAATGGATTGAATTGATATCTGAAAATATATAGGAAATCTTATATTGATATACATAAATTCATTCTAACCAGTTATACATCTAATGGTAATATTAGCATTATGGTTTATCATGAAGAGTGTCTGAGTTTTGCTTCAAAAATGATTATGGAAATCAAAAATAATGTGTTTGGAAAGAATCTCATTAAAAGAACAGTGAAGAAACATGGAGGAATACATGTGTTCTGAAGTAGGAAGTGATTGAAAGTGAACTAAATGCCTATAAATTTGTGAAATTGTGGATGAAAGAATATATCCTATTATGTCCATAAACTGCAGAAATAGTAATGTATCAGTGTTGAATAAAAATGAACTTCAAAATACACATCATGGTCCCATAGGTGTCTACTTGCATTGATGTGAAACTGGGTCAGTCACTGTGGAAATATTACGATTTGTATGCACCATTCACTGAATTTAGTTTTTAGTACTAGGAAATAAATATGTATTTAAGGTGGATGAATATTTCTAAGAATTATTTTGTGAAAATTTGATTATAAATCCACATACACACACATGAGTAAATTTAGAAAGTGTATAATAAGACACATATATTTCATATTTTGGAAATTCTAAAGAGTAGATATCTATATCTATATAGATAGATAGATAGATAGATAGATACTCACATACACAGACATTAAAATGTAGCAATATATATGCCATTTGAAAATCATAATAAAATAGATATCATCCACGTATCCAAAAATATTCATTTTACTGAACATTTATTTATGCATAATATTGTTCATCTAGGAAATTCACCCATAGGTTGAATTTCCAGTTCCATCAGTATTTAGAGGGAGTGATCTCTTCTCACAATTTGTATCTTCCAAAATAATCAAGCTCACAAGAATGTACATGTGATACCAGGTAGAATTCTAAAGATGCATTAAAAAATACATGTGATGAATAGGCTACAGAGAAAGGGAGACAGAAATTTACATATGTGTTAATTTTAAAAACTCATGGAGAAGTATTACAATGAAAAGTTGACTAGATTTATAACACATACCGTTGAAAAAGCCGAAGGCAAGTCCAAGTATACACCATGCCTCCTATGAAAGGCCTGTATTTCTATTCTGTTAAGTTTCTTTTTCTCCATCATATTTGGATTAGTAGTCAGAGTCTAGTAGGGTATGGGTTAGTGTCAGGGATTCAGTATTTCAAATGGAAAATATGAAAATGAATCTAATGTGTATGCAAATATGTGCTACACAAAAATCATCCCACTCTCATCCAGAACAATGCTTTGACATTACTTTCGCCCCAAATAAGACACAATTAGTGGAGAAAAGTTAGAAAATCTGTGAATACATATGTGGAAAGAAAAATGCTCAGGAGTTCACAAACTTGTAGGAGGTAGAACGGGTTACAAAAAGGGAGAGGGTAAACACTCCACAAACATGGAGCTCTGCTGGCCCAATGACTTTTTGAGAAACTGCCTCTGAGGTCGGGCAGTTAAAATATATATTGTTGTCAGGAGTTTTAGCTTCCTTTGTAGTGAGACCATCAATTCTGGGTCTCCATCTATGTGACCTGGATGACATGGTTTTTTGTTTTCTAGTGAACATGAGGCAGCAGTGCTGAATTCTCTCTTTGTAGGTAAACTTTGGCCACTGGGGTCTAAGTATCTAACTGTGTTGTGTCTGTAGAGCCATTTGGTCATTATCCACTTTCGTGGTGTTTTTTACTGCTGCACTGTGAGTTTGGTATTGGCTTCACGAAATACAAGGAGTTCTACTGGGACACAGTGCTGGAGGATGTACTCTCACGTGTGGTGGGTTAGTAAAATGCACCAGTGAGGCTTCAATCCCACATAGCTTTTCAACTTGACAATAGCAACCTGATTCTGACCTTTGGCAGGAATCCTCTCCATATAACAAGATGCCCTTACATAGAAGGGTCTGCTGGCTGTACCATGTCAGTCACAAGTCTTTCTAAGCCAATGGCAGATCCACGTGGACCCACCACAAATGTTTTTTTCACACACCTACACTCCTCTGCTCTAGGCCCACTAGTCTGCAGGCTCCAACTTTCTGGCATCTATGTTCTACACTTTTTTCATGAAACCCAGTCAATCAAGGCACTGTCTGGTACAATCATGATCAGGAACAGGACATTCAGAAGTTCTCCAGTGCAACCTGGTCATAGTAATTTCAAAAAATTCATGGTATTTATCTAGATATTTTTCAATAATGAAGTTGGAGGCACTGTGGGATTTAATTTATACAGGAACCATTAAAAGGTGAGGAATCTCATTTCAATGAAAGCTCTGGAGAACTTTCACAGGCAAGGCTTCCCAAAGAGTGGGCAAAAGGTCACATGAAGCCAGGCCCATTGAGGTCTACAATGTGAATTCCATGTGTGTTTTGACTGTCAACTATGGCTGACAATCTTTCAAAATAAAATCTTGTGATATCCTGGCTGAGATTCCCAGTGCTCTGTGGAAAGTCACCCTGGGCCTAGATCTCAGTTTCCAATGGCGAATCTCATGCGTGGCCTCCAAAAATCCAAA
Organism: Callospermophilus lateralis; assembly: GCF_048772815.1. NCBI lineage: Eukaryota > Metazoa > Chordata > Mammalia > Rodentia > Sciuridae > Callospermophilus > Callospermophilus lateralis. Next base: position 822,170 of record NW_027513937.1, read on the forward strand.
CACAATTCATGGCAATACTTCTCTGAGTTCAGTTCCACAACTCAGTCTCTAAGGGGAATCACAACAGAGTTCAAGCCCAGGTGGACCCAGGCATCTCTTCCAATTGCCACACAAATGATGACAATTAAAACCAAAACACTCCCACAGGGCCCTCTTCTTCTTTTATATAGACACTAATCATAAACTCTAGCTGGAGGTTTCCATCAGGGGCACAGCCCAAGACAGTGTCAAAAATAATCTCCCTTGCCCTCATTTGCCTAAAGTCAGGGTGGCCTGGACAACATTCCTGTGAAACAGAAGTGATCATATAGGACTGCTGTTAATACTGCTCCACTTCTCAAATTTGAGGCCTACTGACTGTGGGGTATAGATTCTTTGTGTGAATTGGAGTCATGAGAAAACGCAAGCACCTATTGTCCAGCCTCTGCAGGGCTTTGAAGAACTCATTTGACACAAATGATCCCTATTCTCACTTGATGGAGGTCAGAAATATTACAGAGGAAGGCGAGAGGCTTCATCCAAAATGACTGATCTTTTTTCCATTTTGGTTTTGAATGCCCACATGGGATCTTTCTCTAGACCCATCAGGTGCTGAAAATCTAAACCACAGGCTCACACAGGGCCAAGAGGCTGATTCAGACAAATCTTTTTCCAAAGCAATAAAGTAAAAAGCCACAGGTGATTCCCATTCATTTCCATTTGAAAACTCTTTTCTTCAGGCTTCACTAAGGTTTGGCCTGAGGCAAAGACCTTTCTGACATTCAGAGCAACAGAACAATAGGTAATCAAAAGCCCCCAAGCAGGGTTTCTCCTAGGAGACTTTCCTGGTTACTCTGATATGTGAGTTTTCTGAGATGCTCGCCATTCTCTTCAACTATCCAGTACATGGCCATGTCACAGAGCTTGGAGGTGGTACGTATCTTGTACAAAAATACATGATACTAATCTTGAGAGTGGCCAGAATTCAGGAAAAAAATGAGAACTTAGGTAGATAGCAGGTGTTGCCCATGGATGAGGCAAGCCTCAGTCCATTCATTAATTGGGAAGGATGCATACTGGGAAGTTTTCTACTAGACAGGACACACCCAATGAGCTATATTCTTTTCTAATATCTAAAAAGAAAAACACAATGGGATACACAGACACAGAAACAGTCTCCTTGTCAAATGACTTACTAGAAACAGTCCACTCCAAACCAAACAAACCTCCTTTTTTACCTATTCTCAGATCATGTGAAAAAACCACAAACACAAACCAACACCCTCTAATGCACCTCCTTCTTCCAAGTAGGTCTGTGACTATCTGGAATGTCCTCTGACTGGTAGGACATACAATGCTCCCCAGAAATGGCCTTTCTGTCTCAGATCTGGTCTCCTTGGTCAAATCTGTGAAGTTGTAAGGACGCAGTGGTGAGCCAATTCCTATCCTCTCAGGAAAGACCCCTCTTCAGAGCTTTCTTGGTATTTGGCAACCCTTACATCAGTAGGTACCAAGAAAGACTGACTCTGTTCCTGGAAAATCCAAAGAAATGAGCCCACTGCGACTGGGACTGGGACTGGCTCAGGGTGCCTTGCTTCCTGGATCACAAAATTCAGAGAGCTCCATCACCAAGGAAGTGAGGTGAGGTCACTACCTTCAGAAAATGAATGAGGTCACTGTCTTGGCCACCACTTTGTCCTAACAGTTTCTTCCTATTGTCTCCTGACATGGAGGCTGCCCTACTTCCTGTGATACTTTCTCATGTTAGAATGGTATAGAAACCATAGTTACCTGGGAACAGCTCTCCACACAGGCCTGGTTTGGTCCATCTTCCCTACATAAAGAATAGAGAGGCTGACTCAGACACATCTTTTCATCCTGACCATGTTTTTTGCCATGGAATATGACTTTTGTTCTCTCAGGTCCTTCATAGCTGCCTGCATCTTCTCCAGGGATCATTTCTGCATGGATTTTGAGGTACTCAGCAGTTGGAAGATCTCCTAACTTCCTGTATTGTAATACCAACTTTGTCCCTGCTCTTCTGTAAAGTGAGATTGAAAGAACATTGTATGGTTAGGATTAATAGCATGTTCGATTTGGGTTGGAAATCATTCTGCTGGATGAATAATGGTATTGGGAACCAGCGATATTTATAAGAATATAGAGGGAGAACATAAGTATGAAAACAGAAATCTAGGTAATATTTGAAGCCCAGAAGGATTTGGACCCTTGATTGGGATCCTTAGCTTGAGTTATGTTTTGCACCGAGGTCTCAGTTAAATTGATATACAATGGCATAAGACCCTGTACCTCAGATGATTAAATGTAGAAGAGATCATCCAGTCAAAAAGGGATTGTGTGTAGGATTAGGAAGATAGTCAGTAGGTTTAGAAGGAAGAGTGAGTCTAGGATTTGGACCAAATGTACTTTAGCAATAGGGTTTTGGTTAGAGAGTGAATATAAATGACACCATATGTGAAGAGTCAGGCACAATGATGAACTGGGGAAAATATGTAGGAAAGCAGACATCAATAGAGACATTAGGAAATCAGGCAAAGTATAACGTGATAGGATTAGACATTTTCAACAGGGTTGAGGTTGAATACATAATCTTAAGAAGAAACCAATTTGTAGTCACCAATAAGATTGACATTTGAGAGCATTAGGCAACCTGGACATGGATATATTTAGTAATCCATGTTCACATTCCATTGAGGCTTTGGTACATTCATAAGGGTGACCTTCGCATTTTGTGTCCAGAATATTACTGTGTTAATATGTATATGAAGATCAGGTGACATGAGTATTTCTTCCACCATTTCTGGGGGAAATATTTTGAAAAGATATAAATTAGTACTGGGGATACTAATCGGCTTACCCTGTGTTGATGAATATAGAGATGATGCATTAATAGACCATACTGTGAATAAATTATATGACTGGTTCCAAATTTAAATAATGGATTGTATTGATATCTGAAAAAATAGAGGAAATCATTTATTGATATACATACATTCATTCCAACCACTTATATATCTAATGGTTATATTAGGGTTACCGTTTATCATAAATAGTGTGTGAGTTTTGCTTCAAAAATGATTATGGAATCGAAAACAATGTCTTTAGAAAGAAGTCTAGTGAAAAGACCAGTAAAGAAACATGGAGAAATATAAGTGTTCTGAAGGAGGAAGTGATTGAAAGTGAACCAAATGTTTATAAATTTGTGAACTTGTGAATGAAAGGATATAATTTATGATGTCTATAAACTGAAGAAATAATAACGTACCAGGTTTGATTAAAATGAACTTTAATAAACACACCATATCCAATAGGAATCTACTTGCATTGATGTTAAACTTGGTCAGTTACTGTAGAAATATTAGGATTTGTAAGCATCCTTCCCTGAAGTTAGTTTTCAGTACTAGGAAACAAATATTTATTTCAGTGGATGTATATTTCTGAGAATAAACTTTTTAAAAGTTGATTATAAATCCACATATATGAATATGAATGAATTCACGCGGTGTATAAGAAGACACATATATTTCATATTTTGGTAAATCTGGAGAATATATATATATATATATATATATATATATATATATATATATATATATATATATAATGTATATATAGACACACAAACACACACATTATAATGTAGCAATATATATGCCAATTGAAATTCATCATGAAAAATAACTCATCCGCATATCCCAAAATATTCATTTTACTGAACATGAATATGTGTATAGTGTTGTTCATCTAGGAAGCTCACCCATGGGTTCAATTTTCAGTTAAAACAGCGTTTAGGAGGAGTGATCTCTTCTCACAATTTGTATCTGCCAAGTCAGCCACCTCACAAGAATGTATATGTGAAACCAGGTAGGCTTCTATTTGTGCATATAAAAATACATTTGCTTAATAGGCTACAGAGAAAGGGAGACAGGAATTCACATTTTTCTTAACTTTAAAAACACATGGAAAATTATTTCAACAAATAATTGACTAGATTTATAACTCCTACCTTATATCATGCAAAAGGTAATTCCAACTATACACCATGCTTCTTCTGAAATGCTTGTATTTCTATTCTGTTTGGGTTATTTTTCTCCATTATATTAGGATTAGTAGTCAGAGTTTAGTAGGGTATGGGTTAGTGTCAGGGATTCAGTATTTCAAACAGAAAATTGGAAAATGAATCCAATGTGTATGCAAATATGTGCTACAAAACAATCTTCCCTCTCTCATCCAGAACAATGACTTGACATTCCCTTTGCCCCAAGTAAGTCAGAATTAGAGGAGAAGAGTTAGAAAATCTGTGAATATATATTTAGAATGGAAAATGCTCAGGAGTTCACAACCTTGGAGTTGATAGAGCAGTTTCCAAAAGTAAGTGACATGGTAAACACTCCACAAACATGGAGATCTGCTGGCCTAAACACTTCTTGAGAAATTGCCTCTGAGCTTGGGCACTTGAAATATATGTTGTTTTCAGGAGCTTTAACTTCCGATGTAGTGAGACCATCAAAGCTAGGTCTGCATCTATGTGACCAGGAGGACATGGTTTCTTATTTTCCAATGAACATGAGGCAGCAGTGCTAAATTCTCTCTTTGTAGCTAAATTGTGGCCACGGGGGCTAAGTGTCACCCCATGTGGACTGTGAAGCCACTTGGTCATCCTCGACTTTTCATTGTGTTTCTTGCTGCTGCACTGGGAGTTTGGTATTTGCTTCACGAAATACAAGGAGTTCAAGTGGGACACAGTGCTGGAGGGAGTTCTGTCACGTGTGGTGGGTCAGTGTCTGCATGGGAATGCACCAAATAGGCTTGTATCCCACATAGCTTGCCCCTTGACCATAGCAACCTGATTCTAAACATTGCCGTGAAAAATCTCCATATAACAAGATGCCTTTATATAGAAGGGTCTGCTGGCTGCACCGTGTCTGTGTCAAGGCATTTGAAAGTCAATGGCAGATCCACAGGCCCCACCACAGATGTTTTATCACACACCTGCACACCACTGCTCTAGGCCCACTACATATCAGGCTCCAACTTACTGGCATCTCTGTTCTACACCATTTTCATGATACCTAGTCAATCAAGGCACTGTCTGGTATACTCATGATCAGCAACAGGACATCCAAAGGTTCTCCAGTGCCACCTGGTCATGAGAATTTCTAAAAATTCATGGTATTTATGTAACTATTTTTCACATATGAAGTTGTTGGTACTGTGTTTTTCAATTCATTCAGGATCCATTAAATGTTGAGGAAGCTCATTTTAATGAAGGATCTGGAGATCTCTCACAGGCAAGGCTTCCCAAAGAGTGGCCAAATTGTCACATGAAGCCAGGCCCATTGAGGTCTCCAATGTGAGGTCCATGTGTGTTTTGACTCTCAACGATGGCTGCCAGGTCTTTCAGAATAAAACCTGTGATATCCTAGCTGAGATTCCCAGTGCTCTCTGGAAAGCCTCTCTGGGCCAAGATCTCAGTTTCCAAGGGCGACTCTCATGCGTGGCCTCCTGAAATCCCAACAACATTCATGGCAATACTTCTCTGAAGTCAGTTCCAAATCTCATTCTCTAAGGGGAATCACACCAGAGTTCAAGCCCAGGTGGACCCAGTCATCTCTTCCAACTACCACACAAATGACCACAATTAAAACCAAAACACTCCCACATGGCCCTCATCTTTTTCCATATAAACACACATCATAACCTCTGGATGGAGTTTTCCATGAGGTGCACATCCAAACCAGTGCCCAAAATAAGCTCCCTTGCCCCTCATTTGCCTAACATCAGGGTTGATTGAACACGCTTCCTGTGAACCAGCAGTGATCAAATAGGCCTGCCGTAAATGCTCCACTTCTCCACTTTGAGGCCTTCTTACTGTGGGGTTTAGATTCTTTTTTTTTCTAAATTTTTTTGGAAATTTAATTGAAAAGTTAAAAAAATTGTTTTGCAGAATATTAAATTTCTAATGGCAAAGCCTTCACCTTGTTTGTGAAGGAAACCTTGATGCCTTGCCAATCTGGTTATATAGAGACACTCAAAATTTTCTGTTGCATACTACATGGATGAATGGCTAAAGCACATAGTTTTTTAAAACTGAAAGGCAGATACCAGCAAGTAAGATAACAAATAAAAGACAATTTTATTAAAAAATAAAGTTGTTATATGACTCAAATATTGGAAATTCAATTCTTTTTTTTGGTTGTTCAAAACATTATAAAGCTCATGATATATCATCTTTCATACATTTGACTTAATTGGGTTATGAACTCCCATTTTTACCCCAAATACAAATCGCAGAATCACATCAGTTACACACTCAAGTTTTTACATAATAGCATACTAGTTATTGTTGAATTCTGCTACCTTTCCTATCCCCTACTATTCCCCCTCCCCTCCCATCTTCCCTCTCTACCTCATCTGCTGTTGTTTAATTCTCTCCCTTGTTTTCCCCTCTTTAGCCTCACAACCTCTTATATGTAATTTTGTGTAACATTGAGTAGTCTCCTACCATTTCCATATAATTTTCCTTCTCTCTCCCTTTCTCTCCCCCCACTCATCTCTGTTTAGTTTTAATATTTTCTCATGTTCTTCCTCCCTGTTCTCTTCTTATTTGCTCTCTCTATATAAAAGGAAACATTTGGCTTTTGTTTTTTAAGGATTGGATAGCTTCGCTTAGCATAATCTATTCTAATGCCATTCATTTCCCTGCAAATTCTATGATTTTGTCATTTTCAGTGCTGTGTAATACTCCATTGTGTATAGATGCCACATTTTTATTATCCATTCGTCTATTGAAGGGCATCTAGTTTGGTTCCACAGTCTAGTTATTGTGAATTGTGCCGCTATGATCATCGATGTGGCAGTATCCTTATACTGCTCTCTATTAAGATCCTCAGGGAAGAGTCTGAGAAGGGCGATATCTCAAATGGTGGTTCCATTCCCAGCTTTCCCAGGAATCTCCATACTGCTTTCCATATTGGACTCTCCAATTTGCAGGCCCACAAGCAGTGTACAAGTGTACCCTTTACCCCACATCCTCACCAACACTTATTGTTGTTCGACTTCATAATGGCTGCCAATCTTACTGGAGTGAGATGGTATCTTAGGGTGGTTTTGATTGCATTTCTCTGACTGCTACAGATGGTGAGCATTTTTTCATGTACTTGTTGATTGATTGTATATCCTCCTCTGTGAAGTGTCTGTTAAGATCCTTGGCCCATTGTTGATTGGGTTATTTGTTATCTCATTGTTTAATTGTTTTGAGTTCTTTGTATATTCTAGATATTAGGGCTCTATCTGAAGTGTAAGGGGTAAAAATTTGTTCCCAGGATGTAGGCTCTCTATTTAACTCTCTTATTGTTTCTCTTGCTGAGAAAAAACTTTTTTAGATTAAGTAAGTCCCATTTGTTTATTCTTTTTATGAACTCTTGGGCTATGGGTGTCCTATTAAGGAATTTGGAGCCCAACCCCACAGTATGTACATCGTAGCCAACTTTTTCTTCTATCAGACGCAGTGTCTCTGATTTTATATCTGGCTCCTTGATCCATTTTGAGTTAACTTTTATGCATTGTGAGAGAAAGGGATTCCGTTTCATTTTGTTGCATATGAATTTCCAATTGTCCCTGCACCATTTGTTGAAGATGCTATCCTTCTTACATTGCATGCTTTTAGGTCCCTTTTCAAATACAAGAAAGTTGTAATTTTGTGGATATGTCTCTGTGTCCTCTATTCTGTACCATTGGTCCATCTGCCTGTTTTGATACCAGTACCACACTGTTTTTGTTACTATTGCTTTGTAGTACAGTTTGAACTCTGGATTCACACTTCCTGCTTAGAATTGCTTTCGCTATTCTGGGTCTTTTGTTGTTCCATATGAAATTCATGATTACTTTATCTATTTCTACAAGAAATGCCATTGGGTTTTTGATTGGCATTGCATTAAACCTGTAGAGAACTTTGGGTAATATCGCCATTTTGATGATGTTATTTCTGCCTATCCATGTACAGGGCATATTTTTCCATCCTCTAACATCTTCTTCTATCTCTCTCTTTAGGGTTCTGTAGTTTTCATTGTATAAATCTTTCACCTCTTTGGTTAGGTTGATTCCCAAGTTTTTTATTTTCTTTGAGTATACTGTAAATGGAGTGGTTTTCCTCATTTCCATTTCAGAAGTTTTGTTGCTGATATACAAGAATGCCTTTGATTTATGCGTGTTGATTTTATATCCTGCCAATTTGCTGAATTCATTTATTAACTCTAGCAGTTTCTTTGTAGACCCTTTTGGGTCTGTTAAATATATTATCATGTCATCCACAAATAGCGATAATTTAAGTTCTTCTTTTCCTATTTTTATGCCTTTAATTTCCTTTGTCTGTATCATTGCTCTGGATAGTATTTCAAGAACTAAATTAAATAGAAGTGGTGATAGAGGGCATCCCTGTCTTGTTGCAAATTTTAGAGGGAATGCCTTCAGTTTTTCTCCATTTAGGATGATGCTAGCCTGAGGTTTAGCATATATAGCTATTACCATGTTGAGGTAAGTTCCTGTTATTCCTAGTGTTTTATAGAGTTTTAAAGAAAAAGGGATGCTGTGCTTTGTAGAATGCTTTTTTTGCATCTATCGAGATGATCATATGGTTCTTCTCTTTAAGTCTATTGATGTGATGGATTACATTTATTGATTTCCGTATATTGAACCAGCCTTGCATCCCTGGGATGAATCCCTCTTGATCATGAAGCACAATTTTTTTATATGCTTTTGTTTTTTATTTGCCAGGATGTTATTGAGAATTTTTGCATCCAAGTTTATTAGAGATATTGGTCTGTAGTTTTCTTTCTTTGAAGTGTCTTTGTCTGGTGTTGGGATCAGGGTGATGTTGGCCTCATAGAATGAATTTGGAAGAACTCCTTCTTTTTCTATTTTTTGAAATAGCTTGAAAAGTATTGGTATTAATTCATCTTTGAACGTTTTGTAGAACTCTGCTGTATAACCATCTGGTCCAGGGCTTTTTTTGGTTGGTAGTCTTTTGAAGGTTTCTTCTATTTCTTCCTTTGTTATTGGTCTATTTAAATTGTGTGAGTCTTCTGGACTCAAACTTGGCAGATTATATGACATAAGAAATTTATCAATATCTTCATTATCTTCTGTTTTATTGGAATATGGGGTTTCAAAATACTTTCTAATTATCATCTGAATTTCTGTAGTGTCTGTTGTGATGTTGCCTTTTTTATCCCATATGTTAGTAATTTGAGTTCTCTCTCTACTTCTCTTCATTAGCATGGCTAAGGCCCTGTCGATTTAATTTATTTTCAAAGAACCAACTTTTATTTTTTCAATTTTTTTGTTTCAATTTTGTTGATTTCTCCTCTAATTTTAATTATTTCTTGTCTTCTACTACATTTGTTGTTTTGCTTTTTTTTTTCTAGGTTTTTGAGATGTAGTGTGAGATCATTTATTTGTTGTTTTTTTTTTCTTTTTTTTTTTTTTGAGGAAAGAATTCCAAGAAATGAATTTCCCTCTTAAAACTGCTTTCATTGTTTTCCACAGAATCCGGTATGCTTTGTCTGTATTGTCATTTGTCTCTAAGAAATTTTTTATCTCCGCCTTTATGTCTTCTGTAACCCATTGATCATTCAGTAACATATTGTTCATTTTCCATGTGATGTAGAATTTTTCCTTCCTTCTTCAATCATTAATTTCAAGTTTCATTCCATTATGATCAGATATGGTGCATGGTATTATCTCCATACTTTTATATTTACTAAGAGTTTCCATATGGCATAATATATGGTCTATATTTGAGTAGGACCAATGTGCTGCTGAGAAGAACATGTATCCACTTTATGATGTTTGATATATTCTATATATGTTGGTTAAGTCTAGGTTATTGATTGTTCTATTAAGTTCTATAGTTTCTTAATTCAGATTTTCTCTAGAGGATCTGTCCAATTGCGAGAGTTGTGTGCTGAAGTCACCCGTAATTATTGTGTTATAGCCTATATGACTCTTGAAGTTGAGGAGAGTTTATGACTTTGCACCACCATTGTTTGATGCATACAAATTGATAATTGTTATGTCTTGTTGGTTAATGGTGCCTTTTAACAGTATATAGTGTCCTTCTTTATCACTTTTGATTAACTTAGGTTTAAGTTGATTTTAATCGATATGAGTATGGCCACTCCTTCTTGCTTCCGAGGGCCAACAATGGCTGCAAAGTCTTTCAGAATAAAATCATGTGATTTCCTGGCTTAGATTCCCATTGCTCTGTGGAAAGCCACCTTGGGCCTAGATCTCAGTTTCAAAGGGTGACATTCATGCGTGGCCTCCTAAAAACCAACACAATTCATTTCAATACTTCTATGAGGTACGTTCCAGAACTCAGGCTCTAAGGGAAATCACACCAGAGTTCAAGCCCAGGTGGACCAAGTCATCTCTTCCAACCCCCACACAAATGACCACAATTAGAACAAAAAAACTCCCACATGGCCCTCATCTTCGTCCATAAAGACCCTCATCAAAAGTTCTGGATGGAAGTTTTCATGAGGGTCGCAACCAAAGACAGTTTCCAGAATAAGCTCCCTTGCTTCTAATTTCCCTAAAGTCAGGGTGGCCTGGACACCCTTCCTGTGAACCAGGAGTGATCAAAAAGGCCTGCCATTAAATCCGCTCTGTTTCTATAATTTGAGGCTTACTGAATGTCAGGTATAGATTTTTTATGTGATTTGGAGTCATGAGAAAACCCAAGCATATCTGCAGAGCATTGAAGAATTCATTTGACAAAGAGGATCCCTATTCTCACTTGAAGGGGGTCAGGAACCTAACAGAGAAAGGCAAGAATCTTCATCCACAATGACTGCTCTTTTTGCCATTTTGGTTTTGAATGCACACATGGGTTCTTTCTTTAGATCCATTAGGTGCTGAGAATCTAAGCCACAGCCTCACACAGGGCCAAGAGGCAGATTCAGACAAATCCCTTTCCAAAGTAATTAAGCAAAGAGCCACAGGTGATGTCCATTTATTTCCATTTGAAAATTTTTTCTTCAGGCTTCACAAAGGGGTGGCCTGAGGCAAAGACCTTCCTGACATTCAGGGCAACAGAACCCTTGATTTGTATACTTAGCTTGAGTTATGTTCTGCACCGAGGTCTCAGATAAATCGATATACAATGGCATAGGACCGTGTACCTCGGATGATTGAATGTAGAAGAGAACATCCAGTCAAAAAGGGATAGTCTGTAGGATTAGGAAGATAGTCAGTAGGTTTAGGAAGAAGAGTGACTCTAGGAGTTGGACCAAAAGTTCTTTAGCAATAGGGTTTCAGTTAGAGAGTGAATGTAAATGTCAGCACATGTGAAGAGACAGTCACAATGATGAACTGGGAAAAATATGTAGGAAAGCAGATATCAATAGAAAGATTAGGAAATCAGGCAAAGTATAAAGTGAGTGATAGGATTAGACATTTTCAACAGGCTTGAGGTTGAATATATAATCTTAGGAAGAAACAAATATGTAGTAATCAATAGGATTGACATTTGAGAGCATTAGGCACCCTGGACATGGATGTTTTTAGTAATCCATGGTCACTTTCCATTTAGGCTTTGGTACAATCATATGTGTGACCTTTGCATTTTGTGTCCAGAATACTACCGTGATAAATTGTATATGTTGATAAGGTGACATGAGTATTTCTTCCACCATTATGGGGAGTAATATTCTGGAAACTTATAAATTAGTACTGGTGATACAAATAGGTGTACCTTGTGTTGATGATTATTGAGATGTTGCATGAATAGACCATATTGTGATAAAGTATATAACTAGTTCCAACTTTAAATAATGGATTGAGTTTGCATCTGAAAATATATTGGAAATCTTATATTGATATATATACAATCATTCCAACCAGTTATATATGTAATGGTAATATTAGGGTTACGGTTTATCGTGAAGGGTGAGTATTGCTTCAAAAATGATTATGGAATCAAAAATAATGTGTTTAGAAAGAAGTCTAGTGAAAAGACCAGTAAAGAAACATGGAGGAATACATGTGTTCTTAAGTAGTAAGTAAATGAATGTGAACCAAATGCCTATAATTTTGTGAAGTTGTGGATGAAAAAATATATCCTATGATGTCCATAAACAGATAAAATAGTAATATACCAGTGTTGAATAAAAATGAACTTCAAAATACACATCATGTCCCATAGCAATATACTTGCATTGATGTTAAACTGGGTCAGGTACTGTAGAAATATTAGGATTTGTATGCACCACCTACTGAACTTAGTTTTCAGTAGTAGGAAACAAAAATGTATTACAGGAATATAAATATTGCTGAAAATAATCTTGTAAAGATTGGATTTTGAACCCACATACATGAATATAAATGAATTTAGGGAGTGTATAATAAGACACATATTTTTCATATTTTTTTTTAAAATCTGGAGAAAAAAAAAAAATATATATATATATATATATATATATATATATACACATATATATTTTTTCCAGATTTAAAAAAAATACACAAACACACACACACACACACACACACATGCACACATACACACACACACACACACACATTAATATTTAGCAATATATATGCCAATCGAAATTCATCATGAAATATAATTCATCCACGTATTCAAAAATATTCATTTTACTGAACATGGATTTATGTATAGTGTTTTTCACTAGGAAGCTCACCCATAGGTTGAATTTTCAGTTCCATCATTATTTAGGGAGAGTCATCTGTTCTCACAATTTTATATTCCAAAGTCAGGGAGCTCAAAAGAATGTCCGTGTGATACCAGGTAGGATATTATATATATGCATAAAAAAATACATGTGCTGAATAGGATACAGAGAAAGGGAGACAGGAATTTATATATGTGCTAATTTTAAAAAATCATGGAGAAATATTACAATGAAAAGTTGACTAGATTTAAAACACATACTCTTGATAATGCAGAAGGCAAATAGAAGTATACACCATGCTTCCTATGAAAGGCCTGTATTTCTATTCGGTTAGGTTTCTTTCTCTCCATGATATTATGATTAGTAGTCAGAGTCTAGTAGGGTATGGGTTAGTGTCAGGGATTCAGTATTTCAAATGGAAAAAAGGAAAATGAATCTAATGTGTATGCAAAAATGTGATACACATAAATCTTCCCTCTCTCATCCAGAACAATGCCTTGACATAACCATCGCTAAAAGTAAGACACAATTAGAGGAGAGGAGTTAGAAAATCTGTGAATTTATGTGGAATGGAAAATGCTCAGGAGTTCACAACACTGGAGGTGGTAGAACAGTTTCCAAAAGTAAGCGAGAGGGTAAACAATCCAGAAACATGGAGCTGTGGTGGCCTAAAGACTTCTTGAGAAACTTCCTCTGAGGTTGGGAACAAGAAATATATGTAATTGTCAGGAGATTTAGCTTCGTTTGTAGTGACACCATGAAATCTGGGTCTGCATCTATGTTACCTGGAGAACATGGTTTCTTATTTTCCAATGATCATGAGGCAGCGGTGCTGAATTCTCTCTTTGTAGGTAAACTGAGGCCACTGGGCTGAAGTGTCTCCCATGTGGACTGTGAAGCCATTTGGTGATCCTCCACTTTCCAGGGTGTTTCTTACTGTTGCACTGGGAGTTTGGTACTTGCTTCACGAAATACAAGGAGTTCAACTGGGATAAAAATGCTGGAGGAGTTCTGTCATGTGTGGTTGGTCAGGGTCGCGAAGAGAATGTACGAACCAGGCTTCTATCCTACATAGCTTTCCCCTTGACTATAGCAACCTGATTCTGAACATTGCCCTGAAACCTCTCCATATCACAAGATGCCTTTACATATAAAGGTCTGCTGCCTGCACCATGTCAGTCGCAAGTCTTTCAAAGCCAATGGAAGATCCAGGTGGTCCTACCAAAAATATTTATTTACACACCTACAGTCCACTTCTCTACGCCCAGTACTCAGCAGGATCCAAATTACTGGCATCTCTGTTCTACACCATTTTCACGAAACCCAGTCAATCAAGGCACTCTTTGGTACACTCATGATCAGCAACAGGAAATCCAAAGTTTATCCAGTGCCACCTGGTCATGGGAATTTCAGAAATTTCATGGTATTAATCTAGTCATATTTCAAAAATGAAGTTAGAGGCACTGTGGGTTTCAATTAATTCAGGAACCATTAAATGGTGAGGAAGCTCATTTCAATGAAAGATCTGGAGAACACTCACAGAAAAGCCTTCCAAAAGACTGGCAAAAAGGTCACATGAATCCAGACACATTGTGGTCTACAATGTGAGGTCCATATGTGTTTGGACTCTCAACTAGGGCTGCCAAGTCTTCAAGAAGTAAATCATGTGATATCCTGGCTCAGAATCCCCGAGCTCCGTGGAAAGCCATCCTGGGCCTAGATCTCAGTTTCCAAAGGCGATTCTCACGCGTGGCCTAGTAAAATCCCAAGAGAATTCACGGCAATACTTCTCTGAGGTCAGATCCAGAACTCATTCTTTAAGGGGAATCACACCAGAGTTCAAGCCCAGGTGATCCCAGTCATCTCTTCCAACTACCACACAAATTACCACAATTAAAACAAGAACACTCCCATATGGCCCTCATCTTCTTCCATATTGACACTCATCATAATTTGGCTGGATGTTTAAATGAGGGGCGCAGACCAAGACAGTGTCCAAAATAAGCTCCTTTGACCCTCATTTGCCTAAAGTCAAGGTGGCCTGGACACCCATCCTGTGAACCAGGAGTGATCAAATAGGCCTGCCATTAATACCGCTCCAATTCTCCAATTTGAGGCCTACTGACTGTGGGGTTTAGATTCTTTATGTGAATTTTAGTCATGATAAAACCAAACACCTATGGGCTAGCCTCTGTAGGTTTTGAAGAACTCATTTGACCCAAAGGATCCCTATTTTCACTTGATGGAGTTCAGGAACCTTACAGAGGAAGTCAAGAGACTTCATCCCAATGACTGCTCTTTTGGCCATTTTTCATTTGGATGCAAACATGGGAACTTTCTTTAGATCCATCAGGTGCTGAGAATCTAAGTCACAGCCACACACAGGGCCAGGGGGCTGATTCATACACATCCCTTTTCAAAGCACTTAAGAAAAGAGCCACAGGTATGCCCAATCATTTCCCTTTGAAAACTGTTTTCTTCAGGCTTCAAAAAGGGGTGGCCAGAGGCAAAGACCTTCCTGACATTCAGGGCAACAGAACAATTGGTAAGTAAAAGGCCCAAAGCAGGGTTTCTCCACTGAGACTTTCCTGGTCACACTGATATCTGAGTTTTCTGAGATGCTCCCCATTCCCTACAGCTATCCAGTACATTGATATGTCACAGAGCTTTGAGGTGGTAAAGATCTTGGACACAAAACCATAGGCCTATTCTTGAGATTGGCCGGAATTCAGGAAGAAAACAGGAACTTAGGAAGATAGCAGGTGTTGCACATCAATAAGGCAAGCTACAGTCCATTCATAAATGGGGCAATATGAATGCTGAGAAGCTTTCTACTCGACAAGACACATCCATTCATGAATTCTCTTTTCTAATGTCTACAACCACGGACACAGTGAGATACACAGACAGAGAAACACTCGCCATGTTAAACGACTTACTAGAAACAGTCCACTTCCAACGAAACAAACTGACTTTCCTACCTATTCTCAGAGAATGAGACAAAACCACAAACCCACAACCACACCCACAAAGGCACCTTCTTCCCCCAAGTAGGTCTTTGACTATCCAGAGTGTCCTCTGACTTGTAGGCCATAATATGTTCCCCCAAAATAGCCTGTCCTGTCTCAGATCTGGTCTCCTTGGCAAACTCTGTGAACTTCTCAGGAGCCAACGGTGAGCCACTAACTGCTTTCTCAAGAAAAGCAACGCTTCCGAGCTTTCCTGGCATTTGTTCTTCTCACGTCTGAAGGTACCAAGAAAGACTGACTGTCCTTGGTAAATTCAAATAAGTGAGACCACAGGGATGGGGACTGGGACTGGCTCTGTGTGCCTGGCTTCCTGGATCCAAAGTTCAGAAAGTTCCATCACCAAGGAAGTGAGGTGAGGTCATTTCCTTCCTGAACTGAATGAGGTCCCTGTCTTGGCAACCACTTTGTCTTAACTGTTGCTTCCAAGGGTCCCATGAGATTGAGGCTGCCCCTACTTCCTGTGACACTTTCACAAGTTAGAATGGTATATCAACCATAGGCACCCAGGAATAGATCTCCACACAGGCCTGTTTTGGTCCATGTTCTCTACATTAAGAAGAGAATCTAATTCAGACACAACCTTTTATCCTGACCGGGTTGTTTGCCATGGAAGATGACTTTTGCTTTCTCAGGTCCTTCATAGCTGCCTACATCTTCTCCAGGGATCATTTCTGCATGGGCCTTTGAGGTTCTCAGCAGGTGGAAGTTTCCCTACATCTCTTTATTGTAAAATCAACTCTTTCCCTGCTCTTCTATAAAGTTAGATTGAAGGAACAGTGTATGATTATGGTTAAAAACATGTTTGATTTGGGTTAGAAATCATTGTGCTGGATGAATAATGGTATTGGGAACTTGCTATGTGTATAAGAATATATAGGTGTAATATATGTATGAAAAAAGAAATCTAAGTATGATGTGAAGGCCAGAAGGGCATTGGGCCCTTGATTGGGATACGCAGCATTGAATTACGTTCTGCAGAGATGTCTCAGATAAATCGATATACAATGGCATAGGTCCTTGTACCTTGCATGAATTAATGTAGAAGGAACATCCAGTCAAAAAGGGATAGTCGGTAGTGAAAGGTTAATAAAATAGGTACTTGCTATTTCCTGTTTTTCTGTATGCTTAACAAAACACTGTTGAAATCTTGAGAAATGTTTGCTAATCTTGTTCTAGAATGTACTGTTCCCAACTGCCAAACTGCAGAATGTACTGCCTCACTCGGTGTCACGCGAACCGCCCACTCACCCTTACACATCAGTAAACTTCCCTCCCTTCCCTCTCCAAGAAATGTATGTAAGCTCTGCATAAGCTGTTCTCAGAGCTCTCTGATCTATTTAAGTTAGCTGTGAGCCCCAGCAAGCTGGACCCAAAAAAAACCCTTTGCTGTTGCATGAGACAGTCTCTTGGTAGTCTCTTCCTCCGACACTCGCCTGACCTTTACATATTGAGGTTCCACCGAGTTCTGGCAGTGGCGGATGAGAGACCCCCAACGGGCTCCTCTCGGAGCAAGTAAGGCGCCTCTTTCTGGTTTCAGGTGTCATGTTAGGGCTTGGCAAAATTGCTGGAGATGAAGAGCCTGGGGTCTCTCCGACGGTGGCTGAGAGACGTGTCACAGAGACATAGGGCACCTCCATGGGGGACCCCGCAGAGGACTCGGAGAATCAAGGAACAATTGCTTCATTGACTCAGTGATATTTTGTTTTAGATTAGGTATTGCCATCCTATCGGGTTTTGCCGGCTACGCATTCCTGGTCTCAGTGTTGGACGTCCATTGCCTGTCTTCATGGTCTTGTCTTATCTGTGTCATGTGACTTTGCTTTTACTGTTTGTGTACCTTTCATTATGGGACAGAGCACTTCAATGGCTCTGTCCCTGACCCTTGATCACTGAACCAAAGTCTGCTTAAGGGCTCAGTATCTTTCTTTTTTTAGTAAAACGCTAGACCTGGCAGACTCTCTGTGCCTCAGAATGGCCCATTTTGGAGTCGTATGGCCCCTAGAAATATCTTTCTACTTCCCACTAATTTAAAAAGTCAGAGATATTGTCTTTCAGCCAGGGCCACATAGCCATCCTGATCAACAGCCATATATCTTAACTTTGCCAACCTCTGCAAATCTCCTCCACCATGGGTGAAGCCTTTCCTTGCCCATGCCTCTGCTCATACTCCTTCCCCCATGATCTCTCAAACCCTCACCTCTTCCACCTCCTCCACCCTCTGTTCTCCCTGAGTCACAAGATTTGACTCTACTGGACTCTTCTTCCCCTCCTTATCCACTGCCCTCGTCCCCTAACACACAACACACTCTAAGTGATTCCCCTGCTTCTGACTAAGCCTCTCTACCTTTGGAGGAAGCTAAGCCGGTAATAGGATCTGATAATGGACCGATGTTCATGGCCCAGGTAAGTCAGGGGTTAGCCAGGAACCTGGGGATTAATTGGAAGTTATATTGTGCTTATAGACCCCAGAGTTCAGGACAAGTAGAAAGAATGAATAGAACAATTAAAGAGACCTTAACGAAATTAAGCTTAGAGACCAGCATAAAAGATTGGACTATGCTCCTGACTTATGCAATGTTTCATGCAAGAAAAAATCCTTCTGTTTCTTTGAGTAGCCTTACCCCCTGAGAAATTCTCTATGGTGGCCCTCGTCCAGTAAGGGTCCTAAGCCCAACTGTAAGACCTAAGGATCCATTTCACACCCTCTTGGTTGACAGACTTAAAGCTCTTGAAAGAACTCAGTGATACCTGTGAAAATAGCTGGCCACTGCCTACCAAACTGTGTACCAGGGGATTCCACATCCATATCAAATAAGAGACTTCATGTATGTAAGATGACATCAGGTGTCATCCCTGGAACCCTGCTGAAAAGGACCATACCAGGTGTTACTTATAACACCTACAGTGGTAAAGGTATACAGAATCACTTCCTGGATCCATGCCTCTCATCTCAAGCCTGCTCCTTGTCCAGAATCTTTCTGGAAACTGGAAAAGACTGGTAACAGTTTCAAATTGTGTATTCGCCATGTGGATAAGGTTATATACTCTCCCCTTGGCCACAAGTAGTCCTAACCCTCATCAGCCTGTTAAGCAGCGATGGCTGATCACAAATCCTACTGGAAAAGAGTATAATCTATCTCGCATACAGCCCCCTTAGGGACCTGGTGGCCATCTCTCCACCCAGACATTTGTCAGCTGGCCATAGGTCTTTTTTATTGGGATATCCCTGATGAAGAAAATCCCACTAAAATACCATTAAATCCCTTCCGTACCATAGATAATGGAAACAAACTTTATGGATGTAGGGACACGCGAGCCAGATGCGGTTGGCTAGCCTAGATTACTATGTTTGCCCAGCAAACTATCAAAGCCACAAACAGTAACGGCTGTGTGGGGGAAAAGCCGACTTCTTCTGTATTTCATGGAGATGTGATCATACAGGGGCTGCCTGATGGAACCCCAATACTTCATCAAATTCAGTACACAGCATTGGCCATATTACCAAGTAGAAAACAGAAAAAGGATGGCCCCCAGAGGGGTCTCTAAATCCTCAAATTTTGCGTGACCTTTTTAACTTCTGCAAGTGCTCAAAAGGGTGAAAGGAGATTCCCCTATGTGGAAGCCTTTTCCCTCCTTCACTCACATCCTGAACTATGCTTCTCCAATAGATTTTTATCCTCAGCCTTCTGCTCCAGACTCTCTGCTGTCACTCCCACCTCAGCAACCTGATTTCTCCCCTCCAATTACTAGATCAGAAACCCAAACCTCCACCAGTTCTCAGACAATTGCCCACTAGTGAGGTAGCAGGTACTGAGGTACCCCTCCACCGACTCATTCCTCTCTTCTCCTGTCAGTGCCCTCACCGGGTCCCACCAGGTCCGCTTTCCAGCTAACCCAAAGCTCAAACGAGCTGAGGAGAGCTCTCAGACCCTTATCCAAGATGTAATATAAATGGCCATTAAAGTTGCTTTGTCATCACTGAAAACAGGTTACTAAAATTTAAAGTCCCTCACAGAATTTTGGGATACTCACTCCCGTTTTCTGCTCTGCTCTACCTGTTCTACTGCTGAAGTTTTGTTGCTAGGAAATTCCCAAACCCCTTTCCAATTATTTTTTTACATCTCTCTTTTTCCTCATTCTCAGATCCTCAGAGCTTCTCTCAGCCCCACCTTCCCCGTATTCCCCCTCTGTACCAGGCCCACAGAAAAGTCTTAAATGTCCTTCTCCAGAAGTCTTCACCATGGCTGAATTTAGAACTTTCAGCATAGAGTTTCTATAAAGAGTTCAATGTAGATAAACTTTCTCTTTTTGTATTGCCCTGTTCTACTTGGCCACTGGTTAAAAAACTCAGTACTTCTAAGCTAGACAACCCCTAACTTGTTTTTCACAAAATATGTGAACAAGGCCTCTGGCCTTCAGCTGGGGCTTCACAGAAATGGCTACATTTCTAAGATAAAGAAATTACCAAATGGGCTCCCTTGTAACAGCTGGCAGGGGGAAAATAAGAAAGGGAATAAAAAGCTCTCCCCCTCCCATGTGTCCTTGAAAATTTAACTTGCCCAGAACAGAGGAAAAATCAGAAACAAATACTGCTTTTTTGAACTTCTGCAGACTGTAAACTTCTGAGCCCCATCCTTATATGCTGGGTACAAAATTCTGAAACTACCTAAACTTGAGTTTCAGGGGATTAATTGATTACAACAGAAGCAATGCCCTCTGAATCCGGTTGCAACAAAATAGGACTGTTTCCCTGTCTTCAGTGCCTTAGGTGCCTTGCCTTGTCTGTCCCTACAACAGCATAATTCTATATACTTAAACATTGTTTATGTTTTCATGAAATGGTCAACAGATGGGATTAATTTTGAAATGGTGCAGATGTTTCCCAGAGTGCTCTATCATGATGCAGGTTCGTTTGAAGATCAAATGGGGGGGGGCATACAACCGGTTCCACTGGGAACATGTATCGCTCACTTTAGCCATCCTATTATGAATAGGAGTTGCTGCACGGGTGGGCACAGGAGCCACTGCCATTGTCCATGGGACACAACAAATGACCCAATTAGAAGCAGCAATAGAGCAAAACTAAGATATTAGAAACCCCCATCAGAGCTTTGCATGAATCTTTAACCTCTCTCTCTGAAGTTGTTTTACAGAACAGTTGAGGGTTGGACCTCCTCTTTATTAGAGAAGGGGGCCTTTGTGATGCATTGAGGAAAGAATGTTGTTTTTATGCTGACCATACTGGAGTTGTAATAAAATCTATGAGTAAATTTAAAAGACACCTTGAAGAGCATCAACAAGAGAGAGAGGCCCAAAAAGGGTGGCTTGAGTCTTGGTTCACACACTCCTCCTGGTTAACTACGTTTTTATCAACCTGGCAGGTCCAATAATAATCCTCATATTATTGCTAACTATAAAACCCTGTTTGCTCAACCGTGTAATTTCTTTTCTCCAGGCTCAAATTGGACGAGTTAAACTTATGGTAATACCCCACTAGCAGACATAGAATGTGACACCCTCCAATGATCATTTTTATGATTAAAAGTAGCCAGAAGAAGAAGTGGGGAATTAAAGGATAATAAAATAGGTACTTGTCACTTCTTATTTTTCTGTATGCTTAACAAAACACTGTTGAAATCTTGAGAAATGCTTGCAAATCTTGTTCCCAGAATGTTCTGTCCCCAACTGCGCAACTGCAGAATGTACTCCCTCACCCAGTTGCACGCAAACCACCCACTCGCCCTGACCCATCAATAAAATTCCCTCCCTGCCCTCTCCAGGGAAAGTATATAAGCTCTACTTAAGCTATTCTCAGGGCTATCTGCTCGATTCAAGTGATCTCTGAGCCCCAGCATGCTGGACACCAAAAAAACCCTTTGATGTTGCATGAGATAGTCTGTTGGTTGTCTCCTCCTCTGAAGCTCGCCCCACATTTACTTGGATGATTGAATGTAGAAGAGAACATCCAGTCAAAAAGGGATAGTCTATAGCATTAGGAAGATAGTCAGTACTTTTATGAAGAAGGGTGAGTATAGGAATTGGAAAAAAAAGTTCTTTAGCAATAGGGTTTCGATTAGAGAGTGAATGTAAATGTCAGCACAGGTGAAGAGTCAGTCACAATGATGAACTGGGGAAAATATGTAGGAAAGCAGATATCAATAGAGACATTACGAAAACAGGCAAAGTATAAAGTGAGTGATAGGATTAGATATTTTGAACAGGGTTGAGTTTACATATATAATCTTAGGAAGAAACAAATATGTAGTCACAAATAGGATTGACATTTGAGATCATTAGGCAAATTTCAGGTGGATGAATATTTCTCAGAATAATCTTGTGAATAGTTGATTATAAATCCACATACATAAACATGAATGAATTTAGGTAGTGTATATAAGACACATATATTTCATATTTTGAAAAATCTGGAGAGTGTATATATATATATATATATATATATATATATATATATATATACACAAAACACACACACAGACAAAAAAGTAGCAATATATATGTCAATCAAAATTCATTATAAAATATGCATCATCCAGAGATCTAAAAATATTAATTTTACTGAACATGGATTTATGTATAATGCTCTTCAACTAGCAAGCTCACCCATAGGTTGAATATCCAATTCCAACAAGTTTAGTAGGAGTGATCTCTTCTAACAATTTGTATCTGCCAAGTCAGCCACCTCACAAGAATGTACGTGTGGTACCAGGTAGGAATCTATATGTGCATATAAGAATACAGAGAAAGGGAGACAGGAATTCACATATTTGTTAACCTTAAAAATACATGGACAACTATTTCAACAACAAATCGACTAGATTCATGACTCCAACTCTGTATCATGCAAAAGGCAAGTCCAACAATACACCAGGCCTACTCTGAACTGCTTGTATTTCTATTCTGTTTGGGTTAGTTTTCTCCATCATATTAGAATTAGTAGTCAGAGTCTGGTCGGGTATGGGTTAGAGTCAGGGATTCAGTATTTTGAATGGAAAATAAAAAACTGAATCCAATGTGTATGCAAATATATGCTACAGAAAATTCTTCCCACTCTCCTCCAGAACAATGCCTTGACATTACCTTCGCCCCAAGTAAGACACAATTAGAGGAGAAGAGTTAGAAAATCTGTGAATACCTATCAGGAATGGAAAATGCTCCAGATTTCACATCTTTGGAGGTGGTAGAGGAGTTTCCAAAAGTAAGGGACAGGGTAAACACTCCACAAACATGGAGCTCTGCTGGCCTAAAGACTTTTTGAGAACCTGCCTTTGAGGTTGGGCACTTAAAATATATGTTGTTTTCATTAGCTTTAGCTTTATTTGTAGTGAGACAATCAAAGCTTGATCTGCTTCTATGTGACCTGGAGGACATGGTTATTTATTTTCCAATAAAAATGAGGCAGCAGTGCTGAATTCTCTCTTTGTAGGTAAACTGTGGCCACTGAGGGCTAAGTGTCTCCCCGTGTGGACTGTGACACAACTTGGTCATCCTCCAATTATCGTCGTGTTTTTTGCTGCTGCACTGGGAGTTTGGTATTTGCTTCATGAAATACAATGAGTTCAAATGGGAGACAGTGCTGAAGGGAGTTCTGTCAGCTGTGGTGGGCATGGTCTCCAGGAGAATGAACCAACCAGGGTTCTATCCCACGTAGCTGGCCCCCTTGACAATAGCAACATGATTCTGAACATTGCCCTAAAACCTCTCAATATAAAAATATGCCTTTACGTATATGGGTCTGATGGCTGCACCATGTCAGTCTCAAGCCATTTGGAAGCCAATGGAAGATCCACATGGCCCCACCACAGATGTTTTATCACTCACTTGCATAACACTTCTCTAGGCCCACTACTCACCAGGCTCCTACTTACTAGCATCTCTGTTCTACACCATTTTTATGAAACCCAGTCAATCAAGGCCCTGTCTGGTATATTCATGATCATCAACAGGACATCAAAGGTTCTCCAGTGACATCTGGTCATGGGAATTTTAAAAATTTCATGGTAATTATCTAGCAATTTTTCATGGATGAAGTTGGAGGCACTGTGGGTTTCAATTCATTCAGGAACCCTTAAAGGGTTAGGAAACTAATTTCAGGCAAAGCTCTGGAGTACTCTCACAAGCAAGGCTACCCAATGAGTGGCCAAAAAGTCACATGAAGCGAGGCCAATTGAGGTCTATAAAGCGAGGTCCATGTGGGTTTTGAATCTCTATAATGCATGCCAAGTCTTTCAGAATAAAATCATGTAATATCCTGGCTGAGATTCGCAGTGTTCTGTGGAAAGCCAACCTGTGCCTAGATCTCAGGTTCCAATGGCAACTTCATGCCTGGCCTCCTAAAATCCCAACACAATTCTTGGCAATACTTCTCTCAGGTCAGTTCCAGAACTCAGTCTATAAGGAGAATCACACCAGAGTTCAAGTCCAGGTGGACCCAGACAACTCTTCCAACCGCTACTCAAATGAAAACAATTAAAACCAGAATACTCCCTCATGGCCCTATTCTTCTTCCATATAGACACTAATCATAACCTCTTCCTGGAGTTTTCCATGAGTTGTGCAGCCCAAGAAAATGTCCAAAATAAGCTTCTTGCACCTCTTTTGCCTAACTTCAGCGTGGCCTGGGCACCCTTCCTGTGAACCTGGAGTGATCAAATAGGCCTGCCCTTAATACTGCTCCGCTTATCCAATTTGAGGCTCTCTGACTGTGGGGTGTAGATTCTTTATGTGAATTGGAGTCATGAGAAAAGCCAAGACAGTGTCCAAAATCAGCTCGCTTTTTCCTCATTTGCCTAAAGTCAGGGTGGCCTGGACACCGTTTCTGTGAACCAGGAGTGATCAAATAAGCCTGCCGTTAATACTTCTGTGTTTCTCCAATTTGAGGCCTACTGATTTCAGGTATCAATTTCTTATGTGATTTGGAGTTACTCGAAAACCCAAGCACCTCTGCAGGGAATTGAAGAACTCATTTGACCCAAAGAATCCCTATTCTCACTTGATGGAGTTCAGGAACCTAACAGAGGAAGGCAAGAGACTTCATCCATAATGAATGATTTTTTTGCCATTATGGTTTTGGATGCACACATGGGATCATTCTTTAGATGCATCAGGTGCTGAGAATCTAACTAAAAGCCACACACATGGCCAAGAGACTAATTCAGACACATCCCTTCCCAAAGCAATTAAGCAAAGAGCCACAGGTGATGCCATTCATTTCCATTTGAAAACTGTTTACTTCAGGCTTCACAAAGGGGTGGATTGAGGCAAAGAACTTCCTGACATTCAGTGAAAAACAACAATAAGTAAGCAAAAGGCCCAAAGCAGGGTTTCTCCACTGAGACTTTCCTGGTCACACTGATATCTGAGTTTTCTGAGATGCTCGCAATTCTCTTCAGCTATCCAGTACATGGCCATGTCACAGAGTTGGAGGTGGTACATATTTTGAACATAAATCCATGAGCCTATTCTAGAGAGTGGGCAGAATTCAGGAAGAAAACAGCAACTTAGAAAGATAGCAGGTGTTGCACATCGACAAGACAAGCTGCACTCCATTCATATATTGGGCAGGTTGAAATATGGGAAGATTTACACTTGACAGGACACATCCATTAATGCATTCTCTTTTCCAATGTCTACAACAATGGACACAGTGGGATACACAGACATAGAAACACTCACCTTGTGAAACAACTTACTAGAAACTGTCCACTCCAAACCAAACCGCCTTTCCCATCTATTCTCAGAACATGAGACAAAACAATAAACCCACACACACTCCCACAAAGGCACCTCCTTCACCCAAGTAGGTATGTGACTATCCAGAGTGTCCTCTGACTGGTGGGCCATACTATGTTCCCCTGAAATGGTCTGTCTTCTCTCAGATCTGGTTTCCTTGGCCAACTCTGTGCAGTTGTCAGGAGCCAGTGGTGAACCACTATCTGCTTTCTCAGGAAAGGTCCATCTTCAGAGCTTTCCTGGCATTTGGCCATCCTCACATCAATAGGTACCAAGAAAACTGACTCTGTCCTTGGTAAATCCAAACAAGTGAGCCCACTGGGACTGGGACTGGGACTGCCTCTTGGTGCCTGGCTTTTTGGATACCAAGTTCAGACAGTTCCATCACCAAGGAAATGAGGTATGTCACTTTCTTTGGAACTGAATGAGGTCACTGCCTTGGCAACGACTTTGTCCTAACAGTTGCTTCCAAAGGTCCCATGAGATGGAGCCTTCCCCTACTTCCTGTGACACTTTCACAAGGTAGAATGGTATATCAACCATTGGCACCCAAGAACAGCTCTCCACACAGGTCTGGTTTGGTCCATCTTCTCTACAATAAGAAGAGAGAGGCTGATTCATACATATCCCTTCATCCTGACCAGGTTGTTTGCATTGGAAGATGACTTTTGCTCTCTCAGGTCCTTCATACCTGCCTACAACTTCTCCAGGTATCATTTCTGCATGGACCTTTGAAGTTCTCAGCAGGTGGAAGGTCCCCAAGTTTCCTGTATTGTAAAAACCACTCTGTCCCTGCTCTTCTGTAAAATGAGATTGAGGGAACAGAGTATGTTTAGGGTTAATAACAGGTTTGATTTGGGTTACGAATCATTCTGTGCGATGAATAATGCTATTGGGAACCTGCGATATTTACAAGAATATAGAGGTGAAATATAAGTATGAAAACAGAAATCTAGGTATGATTTGAAGCCCAGAAGGACATTGGGCCCTTGATTGGGATACTTAGCTTTGAATTATGCTCTGCAAAATTGTCTCAGATAATTCGATATACAATGGCATAGGACATTTTATTGAATGTAGAAGAGAACATCCAGTCAAAAAGGGATAGTCGGTAGGATTAGGAAGATAGTCGGTAGGTTTAGAAAGAAGAGTGAGTATAGGATTTGGACCAAAAGTTCTTTAGCAATAGGGTTTCGATTATAGAGTGAATGTAAATGTCAGCACATATGAAGTGTCAGTCACTAGGATCAACTTGGGAAAATTTGTTGAAAAGCAGATATCAATAGAAACATTATGAAATCAGGCAAAGTATAAAGTGAGTGATAGGATTAGACATTTCCAACAGGGTTGAGTTTGAATATATAAATTAGGAAGAAACAAATATGTAGTCACCAATAGGATTGACAATTGACAGCATTAGGCAACGTGGACATGGATGTTTTTAGTAATTCATGTACACTTTACATTTAGGCTTTGGTACAATCATAAATGTGACCTTTACATTTTTTTGTCCAGAATATTACTTTGATAAAATGTATATGTACATCAGGTGACATGAGTATGTCTTCCAACATTTCTGCAAGCAATATATTGAAGATGTAAAATTAGAATCGGGGGTACAAAGAGGTGTACCCTGTGTCTATGAATATAGAGATAAAGAATGAATAGACCGTAATGTGAATGAATAATATAACTTTTTTCAACTTTAAAAAATGAATTGATATAATATCTGAAAAATCACAGAAAATCGTATATTGATATACAATCATTCATTCCAAGCAGTTATACATCTAATGGTAATATTCGTGTTTTGGTTTATCATGAAGAGTGTGTGAGTTTTGCTTCAAAAGTGACTATGGAAATAATGTGTTTGGAAAGAAGACTCATGAAAATACCAGTAAAGAAACCTTGACAATACATGTGTTCTGAAGCAAAAAGTGATTAAATTTGAAACAAATGCCTACAAATTTGTGAACTTGTGGATGAAATGTATATCCTGTGATGTGCAAAAACTGAAGAAATAATAATGTAAAAGTGTCGAATACAAATGAATAAAGAATTACATATCATGTCCCATTGGAATCTACTTGCATTGATGTTAGACTGGGTCAGTTACTGTAGAATAATTAGGATTTGTATGCATCATTCCCTGAAGTTAGTTTTCAGTACTAGGAAACAAATATATATTTCAGGTGGATGAATATTTCTGAATATTTTTAATCAACTTTTCACAAGAATAATCTTGTGAAAAGTTGATTAAAAATCCACATACATGAACATAAATGAATTTAGAGAGTGTATATTTGACACATATATTTCATATTTTGAAAAATCTGGAGAGTGTACACACACACACACACAAACACACACACAAAACACTCACAGACATTAAAAAGTAGCAATATAAATGCCAATCGAAATTCATCAGTAAATATATATCATCCACAGATGCAAAAATATTTATTTTACTGAACATGAGTTTACGTATAATGTTGTTCTACTAGGACGCTCCTTATAGGTTGAATTTTCAGTTCCAACAGCATTTAGGAGGAGTGATCTCTTCTCACAATTTGTATCTGCCAAGTCAGCCACCTCACAAAGATGTACGTGTGATACCTGGTAGGATTCTATAAATGCATATAAATATACAAGTGTGAATAGGCTAAAGAGAAAGGGAAACATGAATTCTCATATTTGTTAACTTTAAAAACACATGGAGATCTTTTTCTATTAAACATTGACTAGATTTATAACTCCTACCTTGTATAATGCAAAATGCAAGTCCAACTATACAACATGCCTCCAATGAACTGCTTGTATTTCTATAGGTTTGTGTTATTTTTCTCTATCATATTAGGATGAGTTGTCTGACTCTAGTATGTATGGGTTAGTGTCAGGGATTCAGTATTTCAAAAGGAAAATTGGAAATTGAATCCAATTTGTATGCAAATATATGCTACACAAATATCCTCCCACTCTCATCCAGAACAATGCCTTGAAATTACCTTCACCCCAAGTAAGACACAGTTAGAGGAGAATAGATAGAAAATCAGTGAATACATATCTGGAATGGAAAATGCTCAGGAGTTCACAACCTTGGAGGTTGTAGAGGAGTTTCCAAAAGTAAGGGACAGGGTAAACACTCCACAAACATGGAGCTCTGCTGGCCTAAAAACTTTTAGAGCAACTGCCTCTGAGTTTGGGAACGTGAAAAATATGTTGTTGTCAGGAGAATTGGCTTCCTTTGTAGTGAGACCATCAAAGCTGGGTCTGCCTCTCTGTGATGTGGAGGACATGGTATCTTATTTTCCAATGAACATGAGGTAGCAGTGTTGATTTTCTTCTTTTTAGGTAAACTGTGGCCTCTGGGGGCTAAGTGTCTCCCCGTTGGACTGTGAAGCCATTTGGTCCTCCTCCACTTTTTGTGGGGTTTTTGCTGCTGAACTGGGAGTTTGGTATTTGCTTCATGAAATTCAAGGAGTTCAACTGAGACACAGTGCTGGAGGGAGTTCTGTCATTTCTGGTGGTTCAGAGTCTGCAGAAGAACGCACCAACCACGCTTCTATTCCTCAAAGCTTGCCACATTGCATCCTTGTCCATAGCAACCTGATTCTGAACATTGCCCTGAATCCTCTCCATATAACAAGATGCCTTTAATTACAAGGGTCTGCTGGCTGCTTCATGTAATCCACAAGCCATTTGGAAGTCAATGGAAGATCCACATTGCTCCAACACAGATGTTTTATCACACTCCTGCCCACCACAGCTCTAGGCCCACTTCTCAGCAGGCTGCAACTTTCTGGCACCTCTGTTCTACACAATTTTCATAAAACCCAGTCAAGCAAGGCACTGTCTGGTACATCCATGATCAGCAACAGGACATCCAAAGATTCTCCAGTGCCACCTGGTCATGGGAATTTCAAAAATTTCATGGTATTTATTTAGACATTTTTCAAGGATGAAGTTGGAGGCACTGTGGGTTTCAATTCATTCAGGAACCAGTAAATGGTGAGCAAGATTATTTCAATGAAAGCTCTGGAGAACCCTCACAGGCAAGGCTTCCCAAAGAATGGCCAAAAGGTCACATTAAGCCAGGCCCATTAAGGTCTACAATATGAGGTCCATGTGTGTTTTCACTCTCAACTATGTCTGCCAAGTCTTTCGAATGAAATCATGTGTTATCTTGGCTGAAATTCCCAGTGCTCTGTGGAAAGCCACTCTGGGGCTAGATCTCAGTTTCCAAGGGTGACTCTCATACATCGCCTCTTAAATCACAACACAATACATGGCAATACTTCTCTGAGATCAGTTCCTGAACTCAGTCTATAAGGGAAATCACACCAGAGTTCAAGCCCAGGTAGACCTTGTTATGTCTTCCAAGTGTCACACAAATATCCACAATTAAATCCAAAACACTTCCACATGGCACTCATCTTCTTCCATTTACACAATCATCATAATCTCTGGCTGGAGGTTTCCATGAGGGGTGCAGCCCAAGACAGTGTCCAATATAACCTCCCTTGCCCCTCATTTGCCTAAAATAAGGGTGGCCAGGACATCCTTCCAGTGAACCAAGAGTGATCAAATAGGCCTGCCATTAATATGGCACTGCTTCTCCAATTTGAGGCCAACTGACTGTGTGTTTTAGATTCTTTATGTGAATTGGAGTCTTGAGAAAAACCAAGCACTTATGGGCTAGCCTCTGCAGGGTTTTGAGGAACACATCTGAACCAAATTATCACTATTCTCACATGATGGATGACAGGAACCTTACAGAGGAATGCGAGAGACTTCATCCACACTGACTGCTTTTTTGTCCATTTTGGTTTTGGATGCACACATGGGATCCTTCTTTAGATCCATCAGGTGCTGAGAATCTAAGCCACAGTCTCACACAGGGCCAAAAGGCTGATTCAGACACATCCCTTTCCAAAGCAATTAAGCAAAGAGCCACAGGTGATGCCCTTTCATTTCCATTTGAAAACTGTTTCTTTAGGCTCTACAATGGTGTGGCCTGAGGCAATGACCTTCCTGACATTCAGGGCATCAGAACAATTGGTGAGCAAAAGGCCCAAAGCAGGGTTTCTTCACTTAGAATTTCCTGGTCAAACTAATATCTGAGTTTTCTGAGATGCTCCCATTTCTTTCAGCTATCCAGTACATGGCCATGTCACAGAGCTTGGAGGTGGTACATATTTTGGACAAAAAACCATGAGCCTATTCTGGAGAGTGGCCAGAATTCAGGAAGAAAAGAAGAACTTAGGAAGATTGTTGGAGTTGTCCACCCATAAGTCAAGCCGCAGTCCATTCATAAATTGGGCAAGTTGAGTCTAGACAGGACACATCCAATGATTCATTCTCTTTTCTAATATCTAAAACCACGGACACAGTGGGATACAAAGACAAAGAAACACTGGCCTTGTCAAACGACTTACCAGAAACAGTTCACTCCAAACCAAACAAACCGCCTTTCCTGCCTATTTTCAGAACATGAGACAAAATCTCAAACCCACACCCACACACACAAAGGAAGCTCCTTCCCCAAGTAGGTCTGTGACTATTGGGAGTGTCTTCTGACTGGTGGGCCAAACTATGTTCTGATGAAATCGCCTGTCCTGTGTCAGATATGGTCTCGTTGGCCAAATCTGTGAAGTTGTCACTAGCCAGCGGTGAGCCACTACCTGCTGTCTCAGGAAAGGCCCCTCTTCAGAGCTTTCCTGACATTTGTTCATCCTCACCTCAGTAGGTACCAAGAAAGACTGACTCTGTCCTTGGTAAATCCAAAAAATAAGACCACTGGGACTGGGACTGAGACTGGCTCTGGGTGCCTGGCTTCCCGGATTCCAAGTTCAGAGAGTTCCATCACCAAGGAAGTGAGGTGAGATTACTTCCTTCAGGAATTCTTTGAGGTCATTGCCTTGGCAACCACTTTGTCCTATGAGATGGAGGCTGCCCTTACTTCCTGTGACACTTTTACAAGTTAGAATGGTATATCAACCATAGGCACCCAGGAACAGCTCTCCACACATGCCTGGTTTGGTCTATCTTGTGTACATTAACAAGAGAGAGGCTTATTCAGACACAACCCTTCATCCTGGAAAGGTTGTTTGCGATGGAAGATGACATTTGCTCTCTCAGGTCCTTCATAGATGCCTACATCTTCTCCAGGGATCAAATTTGCATGGACATTTGAGGTTCTCAGCAGGAGGAAGATACCCTACATTCCTGTATTGTAAGACGAACTCTGTCCCTGCTCTTCTGCAAAGTTAGATTGAGGGAAGAGTGTATGGTTAGGGTTAATAACATGTTTGATTTGGGTTACGAATCATTGCGAAGGATGATTAATAGTATTGGGAACCTGCGATATTTATAAGATTATAGAGGTGAAATATAAGTATGGAAACAGAAATCTAGGTAAGATTTGAAGCCCAGAAGGGCATTAGGCCCTTGATTGGGATACTTAGCTTATAATTACGTTCTGCACAGATGTCTCAGATAAATCGATAATCAATGGCATAGGACCTTACACCTTGGAAGATTGATTTTAGAAGAGAACATCCACTCAAATTGAGATAGTCGGTGGGATTAGGAAGGTAGTCAGTAGGTTTAGGAAATAGAGTGAGTATAGGACATGGAGCAAAAGTTCTGTAGCAATAGTGTTTTGGTTATAGAGTGAATGTAAATTTCAGCACATGTGAAGAGTCATTCACAATGATTACCTGGGGAAAATATGTAGAAAGGAAAATATCAATACAGACCTTACGAAATTAGGCAATTATACAGTGAGTGATAGGATTAGACATTTTCAATAGGGTTGAGATTGAATACATAATCTTAGGAAGAAACAAATATGTCGTCACCAATAGGAATGACATTTGAAAGCATTAGGCAACCAGGACATTTATCGTTTTAGTAATCCATGTTCACTTTCCATTTAGTATTTGGTACAATCATAAGTGTGATTTTTGCATTTTGTGCCCAGAAAAATATTGTGATCAAATGTATATGTAGATCATAAGACATGAGTATTTCTTCCACGATTACTGGGAGCAATATTTGAAGACATATGAATTAGTATTGGGGGTATAAAGTGGTGTACCCTGTGTCTATGAATATAGAGATAATGCATGAATAGACCATACTGTGAATAAATATTATAACTGGTTCCACTTTAAATAATGGATTGAATTGATATCTGAAAATATATAGGAAATCATATATTGACATACAATCATTCACTCCAACCAGTTATATATCTAATGGTAATCTTAGGGTTATTGTTTATCATGAAGTGTGTGTGAGTTTTGTTTCAAAAGTGATTATGGAAATCGAAAATAATATGTTTGGAAAAAAGTCTCATGAAAAGACCAGTCAAGAAATATGGAGGAATCCATGTGTTCTGAAGCAGGAAGTGATTGAAAGTGAAACAAATGCCTATAAATTTTCTAAATTGTGAATGAAATATATATCCTGTTATGTGCATAAACTGTTGAAATAGTAATGTATCAGTGTTGAATAAAAGTGAAAGTCAAAATACACATCATGTCCAATAGGAATCTACTTGCATTGATGTTAAACTGGGTCAGTTACTGTAGAAATATTAGAATTGTGTGCATTATGCACCAAAGATAGTTTTTTTTTTATTTTTATTTATGGTTGTTCAAAACATTACATAGTTCTTGATATATCATATTTCACACTTTGATTCAAGTGGGTTATGAACTCCCATTTTTACCCTGTATACAGATTGCAGAATCACATCAGTTACACATCCATTGATTCACATATTGCCATACTAGTGTCTGTTGTATTCTGCTGACTTTCCTATCCTCTACTATCCCCCCTAGCCTCCCTGCCCCTCCCCACTTCTCTCTCTACTCCCTCTACTGTAATAAATTTCTCCCCCTTGTATTATTTTTCCCTTTCCCCTCAATTCCTCTTGTTTGTAATTTTGTATAACCCAGAGTGTCTCCTTCCAATTCCATGCAATTTCCCTTCTCCCTCCCTTCCACCTCTCATCCCTGTTTAATGTTAATCATCTTGTCATGCTCTTTGTCCCTATCTGTTCTTAGTTACTCTCCTTATATCAAAGATGACATTTGGCATTTGTTTTACAGGAATTGTGTATCTTCACTTAGCATAATCCAGTCTAATGCCATCCATTTTCCTGCAAATTCTGTGATTTTTTCATTTTTCAATGCAGAGTAATAATCCATTGTGTGTTAATGCCACATTTTTTTTATCCATTATTCTATTGAAGGGCATCTAAGTTGGTTCCACAGTCTTGCTGTTGTGAATTGTGCTGCTATGAACATCGATGTAGCAGTGTCCCTGTAGCATGCTCTTTTTAGGTCTTTAGTGAATAGACCAAGAAGGGGAATAGCTGGGTCAAATGGTGCTTCCATTCCCAGCTTTCCAAGAAATCTCCATACTGCTTTCCCAATTGGCTGCACCAATTTGCAGTCCCACCAGCAATGTACAAGTGTACCTCTTTTCCCACATCCTTGCCAGCACTTCTTGTTGTTTGACTTTATAATGGCTGCCAATCTTACTGGAGTGAGATGGTATCTTAGGGTGGTTTTAATTTGCATTTCTCTGACTGCTGGAGATGGTGAGCATTTTTTCATGTACTTATTGATTGATTGTATGTCCTCATCTGAGAAGTGTCTGTTGAGGTCCTTGGACCATTTGTTGATTGGGTTATTTGTTATCTTATTGTCTAATTTTTTGAGTTCTTTGTATACTCTGGATATTAGGGCTCTCTCTGAAGTGTGAGTAGTAAAGATTTCTTCCCAGGATGTAGGCTCCATATTTACCTCTCTTATTGTTTCTTTTGCTGAGAAAAAATTTTTTAGTTGAGTAAGTCCCATTTGTTGATTCTAGTTATTAACTCTTGTACTATGGGTGTCCTATTGAGGAATCTGTAGCCCGACCCCACAGTATGTACATCGTAACCAAATTTTTCTTCTATCAGACAGTGTGTCTCTGATTTGATATCAAGCTCCTTGATCCATTTTGAGTTAACTTTTGTGCATGGCATGAGAAAGGGATTCAGTTTCATTTTGTTACATATGGATTTTCAGTTTTCCCAACACCATTTGTTGAAGATGCTATCCTTCCTCCATTGCATGCTTTTAGCCCCTTTATCAAATATAAGATAGTTGTAGTTTTGTGGATTGGTTTCTGTGTCCTCTATTCTGTACCATTGGTCCACCTGCCTTTTTCGGTACCAGTACCATGCTATTTTTGTTACTATTGCTCTGTAGTATAGTTTGAAGTCTGGTATCGCTATACCACCTGATTCACACTTCCTGCTTAGCATTGTTTTGCAATTCTGGGTCTTTTATTTTTTCATATGAATTTCATGATTGCTTTCTCTATTTCTACAAGAAAAGCCTTTGGGATTTTGATTGGCATTGGATTAACCCTATAGAGAACTTTTGGTAATATCGCCATTTTGATGATGTTAGTTCTGCCTATCCATGAACAGGGTATATTTTTACATCTTCTAAGATCTTCTTCTATTTCTCTCTTTAGGGTTCTTTAGTTTTCATTGTATAAGACTTTCACCTCTTTTGTTAGGTTGATTCCCATTTTTTTTTTAGGATATTGTGAATGGAGTGGTTGTCCTCATTTCCATTTCAGAGGATTTGTCACTGATATACAGGAATGCATTTGATTTATGCGTGTTGATTTTATATCCTGCCACTTTGCTGAATTCATTTATTAGCTCTATTAGTTTCTTTGTAGACCCTTTTGGGTCTGCTAGGTATAGAATCATGTCATCTGCAATAGTGATAATTTAAGTTATTCTTTTCCTATTTATATGCCTTTAATTTCTTTCATCTGTCTAATTGCTCTGGCCAGTCTTTTGAGAACTATATTGAACAGAAGTGGTGAGAGCGGGCATTCCTGTCTTGTTCCAGATTTTGGAGGGAATGTCTTCAATTTTTCTCCATTAAGAATGACGCTAGCCTGCGGTTTAGCATAGATTGTTTTTACAATATTGAGGAATGTTCCTGTTATTCCTAGTTTTTCGAGAGTTTTGAACATAAAGGGATGCTGTACTTTGTCGAATGCTTTTTCTGCATCTATCTAGATGATAATATGGTTTTTATTTTTAAGTCTATTGATGTGGTGAATAACACTTATTGATTTTCGTATATTGAACCCTCCTTGCATCCCAGGGATGAATCCTACTTGATCATGGTCCACATTTTTTTGATATGTTTTTGTATCTGATTCTCCAGAATTTAATTTAAGATTTTTGCATTTAGGTTCATTAGAGATATCGGTCTTTAGTCTTCTTTCTTTGAAGTGTCTATCTGGTGAAGGAATCAGAGTGATATTGGCCTCGTAGAATGAATTTGGAAGATCTCCCTCTTTTTCAATTTTCTGAAATAGCTTGAAAAGTATTGGAATTAGTTCATATTTAAAGGTTTTGTAAAAGTCTGATGTATACCCATACGGTCCTGGGATTTTCTTAGTTGGTAGTCTTTGGATGGTTTCTTTTATTTCCTCAATTGATATTGGTATGTTTAGGTTGTCTATATCCTCCTAACTCACTCTGGTCAGATCATATGACTTAAGAAATATTTCGATGCCTTCACTATCTTCTATTATTTTGGAGTATAAGGATTCAAAGTAATTTCTGATTATCTTCTGTATTTCTGAAATATCTGTTGTGATATTGCCTTTTTCATCCCATATGATAGTAATTTCAGTTCTGTCTCCTCTTCATTAGCATGGCTAGGGGTCTGTCCATTTTATTTATTTTTTCAACGAACCAACTTTTAGTTTTGTCAATTTTTTCAATTGTTTCTTTTGTTTCGATTTCATTGATTTCTGCTCTGATTTTAATTATTTCTTTCCTTCTACTTCTTTTGCTGTTGTTTGCTCTTGTTTTTCTAAGATTTTGAGATGAAGTATGAGATCATTTATTTGTTGTTTTTTTTTCTTTTTCTAAGGAATGAACTCCAAGCAATGAATTTTCCTCTTAGAACTGCTTTCAATGTGTCCCATAGATTCCGATATATTGTGTCTGTGTTTTCATTTTTCTCTAAGAATTTTTTATTTTCCTCCTTGATGTCTTCTATAACCCATTGATCATTCAGTAACCTATTGTTCATTCTCCAAATGATGCATGGTTTTTCCTTCCTTCTTTTATCATTGATTTTTAGTTTCATTCCATTATGATAAGATAAGATGCATGGTATTATCTCTACTCCTTTAATTTGTCTAAGAGTTGCCCTGTGACATAATATATGATCTATTTTTGAGAAGGATCCATGTGCTGCTGAGGAAAAATGTAACTGCTTGATGTTGGGTCGTATATTCTATATATGTCAATTAAGTCTAGGTTATTAATTGTGTTATTGAGTTCTATAGTTTCCTATTTCAACTTTTGTTTGGAAGTCCTGTCCA
Source organism: Callospermophilus lateralis (assembly GCF_048772815.1). NCBI lineage: Eukaryota > Metazoa > Chordata > Mammalia > Rodentia > Sciuridae > Callospermophilus > Callospermophilus lateralis. Next base: position 859,071 of record NW_027513937.1, read on the forward strand.
GTGGTGAGAGAGCTGTGTTGAAGTCTCCCATGATTATTGTATGGTGGTCTATTAGACTCTTGAACTTGAGAAAAGTTTGTTTGATGAACATAGCTGCACCATTGTTTGGGGCATACATATTTATGATTGTTATGTCTTGCTGGTGTATGGTTCTCTTGAACAGTATGTAGTGTCCCTCTTTATCCCTTTTGATTAACTTTGGCTTGAAATCTATTTTATTTGATATGAGTATGGACACTCCTGCTTTTTTCCGAAGTCCATATGAGTGATATGATTTTTTCCAAACTTTCACCTTCAGTGTATGTATGTCTTTTTCTTATCAAATGCGTCTCCGGTAGGCAGCATATTATTGGGTCTTGTTTTGTGATCCATTCTACTGGCCTGTGTCTGTTAATTGGTGAGTTTAAGCCATTAACATTTACAGTTATTATTGAGATAAGGGTTGTTCTTCCAGCCATATTTGTTTATTTATGTTATTAAACATGGATTGTTTTCCTCTTTGATTATTTCCCCCCTTTAATGTCCTACCTCCCACTGTTGGTTTTCATTATTTTCCAATTACTCTTCCTGTAATATTTTGCCAAGGATGTTTTGAAGAGATGGTTTTCTAGCTACAAATTCTTTTAACTTTTGTTTATCGTGGAAAGTTTTAATTTCATCTTCCATCCTGAAGCTTAATTTTGCTGGATACACAGTACATGGTTGGAACCCATTTTCTTTCTGTGATTGAAAAATGTCATTCCAGGATCTTCTAGCTTTCAGAGTCTTTGTTGAAAGATCAGCTGTTATCCTGATTGGTTTACCCCTAAATGTAATCTGCTTCCTTTCTCTTGTAGATTTTAAAATTCTCTCCTTATTCTGTATGTTGGGCATCTTCATTATAATGTGTCTAGGTGTGGATCTCTTATGATTTTTCACATTCGTCGTCCTGTAGGCTTTTAGAATGTGGGAGTCTGTCTCATTCTTCAAGTCTGGGAAGTTTTCTCATATTATTTCATTGAATAGATTGCTCATTCCTTTGGTTTGGACCTCTATACCTTCCTGTATCCCAATGACTCTTAAGTTTGGTCTCTTTATTTTATCCCATATTTCTTGGATGTTCTGTTCATGGTTTCTTAACAGTTTGGCTGAGCTGTCTATGTTCTTTTCAAGTTGAAATACTTTGTCTTCATTGTCTGATGTTCTATCTTATAAGTGTTCTACTCTGATGGTAGTATTCTCAATTGAGTTTTTAAGATGGTTTATTGCTTCCTGCATTTCTAGGATTTCTGTTTGTTATTTTTTACAACCTCTATCTCCCTGTATAGTTGATCTTTTGCTTCTTGGTTTTGTTTATGTAATTCATTGTTGAAGTGATCTTTCATTGTCTGATTTTGCTGTCTAATGTCTTCCTTGAGACTTCAGATCATCTGAAGAATGTATATCCTGAGTTCTTTATCTGACATTCCATCTGCTGCAGCTATTACCTCTTCTAAAGTTGTGTTGACCTGCATTGCTTGTGGTTCTTTTTTCCTTTTCTTTTCATACTGCTCGCGTTTCTTTCTGCTTGGTGAAACTGTTGTGATTTTGAAATTTTCCCCCTATATATTTATATTGCTCTTGTATATTTGAAAAGTCTTCATTGCAGGGGCAGGGGTGGCTGTGCTGTTCCACCAATTGGGGTGATATATCTACCACGCTGATGGGCCGCTAGGCCTGTTATTCTGATCGGTCGCAGGTCTGCTTACCATGCAGGCGCAGGAGGCTGCTCTCCTCTGCCCCTCCTCCAATTGGTGTGACGTGTCTACCACGCCCGTGGACCCCTGCGGTGTTCTGCCGATCGGTCGCAGGTCTGCCTACCTTGCTTGCGTGGGCGGCGGCTCTGCTCTACCCCTACCCCAATTGGGGTGACGTGACTACCACGCCAGTGGGCCGCTGGGCCTGGTCTGCCGGTTGGTCGCAGGTCAGGATACCTTGTGACCACGGGCTACAGATCTGTTCTGCCCCTACTCCAAATGGGGTAAAGTGTCTGCCGCGCCAGCAGGCCGCTGGGCCTCTTCTTCTGGTCAGGTGCAGGTCTGCTACCTTGCAGGCGCGGGTGGTGGCTCTGCTCTGCCCCTACTCCAATTGGTGTGTCGTGACTACCATGCCTGCAGGTTGCTGGGCCTGTTCTGGGCATGGGCAAAGGCTCTGCTCTGCCCCTACTCCTATTGGGGTAATGTGACTACCATGCCGGTGACTCACTGGGATTGCACTAGGCACAGGAGAAGGCTCTGCTCTGCAACAACTCCAATTGGGGTGACGTGACTACCACACCTGTGGGTCGCTGGGCCTGTTCTGGGCCCGGGTAGCAGCTCTGTTCTGCCTCTACTCCAATTGGGTTGACGTGACTACCATGCAGGTGTGTCACTGGGTCTGTTCCAGGTGCGGGCAGCTGCTCTGCTCTGCCCCTCTGGCTTGATGACAAAGTGAGAGAGACCCGGGTGTTTGTGACTCACTTTCTTCACCAGGAGACCAACTGTTTCTGTCACTGCTGGTATCAATGAAGTTATCTCCTCTGCTGCTTTCTGATGACATCAGAAATTTGTCATGTTGGTATCCCATGTGAAAGGCAGCATTTTGTTCCCTTTTCTGGGTGACCAAAGCAATGGGTGAGTCCTGACCGGCCCTCACAAGCCGCGTCTCAATCCTGTTGCCACTGCCTATGAAGGCTCGGTTGATATTTACCTCCACAGTATTCAGCAAGACCCGGAACGAGAAGCAGTTTCCGCGGGTTCTTTAGCCCTGGGCCAGATCAGTTCCGAGAGGCGGAATTCGGCCGCTCTGGGCTTGGTGTATGTTCTAATAGGAGCAGGCTCCAAGACGGAGTTTCTGCAGGTTCTTTGGCACTGAGCCTGAGTAATTTGTCTGTGACACAAAGGTGAATGGCATCCTGAAATTACCTGTTCTATAGGTGAATGAGCTTCGATCAGTCGAAAACAGGGATGGTGACATCAGCTCTCCAAGATGGTGGCCGCTGGCTTCCTCTGTGGTCTGACCGGTGTGGAGAACCGAATTGGACCGCATCCTTTCCCGTCTCAAACCCAGAATTCAGCACTTAGCACAGTGATTGCATACCTGTCAGGAGCCCACAGAATCCACACCGCTGTATATTTGCATTGCTATCTCTTCGTTTCCCAGTGCACGCCGCAGACTCTAGCCGCAGACCGATTTCCTGAATAAGCAGCATGACCCTCTATGCGGACAAATCACTCGTGTTTGAGCCCGCGTAGCTGATCCTCGTGAGATGGAAATATGTCGACTAGGTTTTGGAGCACCGCAATTTTGCTGGAAATTTCTAACAAGATAGGTTTTAGCCTTTATAACTCGTCATTCTCCCGCACAGTGACGCGGTACATGGGGGTGATGCACTCCCTTCACCACCATCATATGATCCCCCAAAGTTAGTTTTGAGTACTAAGAAACAAATATGTATTTCTGGTGGATGAATAATTCTGAGAACATTCTTGTGAAAACTTGATTATTAATCCAAATACATGAATATGAGTGAATTTAGGGAGTGTATAATAAGAAAAATATACTTCATATTTTGAAAAATCTGGAGAGTGAATATATATATATATATATATATATATATATATATATATACACACACACACACATACACACACAGACATTAAAAAGTAGCATTATGTATGCCAATCGAAATTCACCACGAAGTAATATATCATCCACAGATCCAAATATATTCATTTTAATGAACATGGATTTATGTTGTTCAAATAAGAAGCTCACTCATATGTTGAATTTTCAGTTCCAACAGCATTTAGTAGGAGTGATCTCTTCTCACAATTTGCATCTGCCAAGCCAGCCACCTCACAAAATGTACGAGTGATACCAGGTAGAATTCTATATGTGCATATAAAAATACATGTGATGAATAGGCTACAGAGAAAGGGAGACAGTTATTCACATGTTTGTTAACTTTTAAAACACATGGAGAACTATTTCAATTAAAATTCGCTAGATTTATAACACCTACCATTTATCATACGAAAGGCAAGTCCAACTATACACCATGCCTCCTGTGAACCTCTTGTATTTCTATTCTGTTTGGGTTATTTTTCTCCACCATATTAGGATTAAAAGTCAAAGTCTAGTAGGGTATGTGTTAGTGTCAGGGATTCAGTATTTCGAATGGAAAATTGGAAAATGTATCAAATGTGTATGCAAATATGTGCTACACAAAAATCTTCCCACCCTCATTCAGCACAATGCCTTGACATTACCTTCGCCCCACATAAGACACAATTAGAGGAGAAGAGTTAGAAAATCTGTGAATACATATGTGTAATGAAAAATGCTCAGGAGTTCACAAATTTGCAGGTGGTAGAGGAGTTTCCAAAAGTAAGGGACAGGGTAAAAACTCCACAAACATGAAGTTCTGCCAGCCTAACATGTGGAGAAACTGCCTCTGAGGTTGGGCAATGAAATATATGCTGTTGTCAGGAGAATTAGCTTCATTTGTTGTGAGACCATCATAGCTGAGTCTTCATCTATGTGATCTGGATGACATGGATTCTTATTTTCCAATGAACATGAGGCAGCAGTGCTGAATTTTCTATTTGTAGGTAACCTGTGGCCACTGGGGTCTAAGTGTCTCCCCTTGTGGACTGTAATTCCATTTGGTCATCCTCCACTATTCGTGGTATTTCTTGCTGCTGCACTGGGAGATTGGTGTTTGCTTCATGAAATACAAGGATTTCAAATGGGACACCGTGCTGAAGTAACTTCTGTCAAGTGTGGTGGGTCAGGTTCGTCAGGAGAATGCACCAACCAGGCTTCTATCCCACATAGCTTGCCCCATTGACCATAGCAACCTGATTCTGAACATTGCCCTAAAACCTCTCCATATAACAATATGCTTTTACATATAAGGGTCTACTGGCTGCAAAATGTCAGTCACAATCCATTTGGAAGCCAATGGCAGATCCAAATGCCCCCACCACAGATGTTTTATTACACACCTGCCAACCACTACTCTAGTACAACTACTCAGCAGGATCCAACTTACTGGCATCTCTGTTCAACACCATTTTCATAAAACCCAGTCAATCAAGGCACTGTCTTGTATACTCATGATCAGCAACAGGACATCCAAATATTCTCCAGTGCTACCCGGTCATGGGAATTTCAAAAATTTCATGGTATTGATATAGCCAATTTTCAAGGATGAAGTTGGAGGCACTGTGAATTTTAATTCACTCAGAAACCATTAAATGGTGAGGAAGCTCATTTCAATGAAAACTCTGGAGAATTCTTACAGGCAAGGCTTCCAAAAGTGGCGAAAAGTCAGATTAAGCCAGGCCCCTTGAGGTCTACAATGTATGGTCCATGTGTGTTTCGACTCTCAAATATGGCTGCCAAGTCTTTAAGAATAATATCATGTGATATCCTGGCTGAGATTCCCTGTGTTCTGTGGAAAGTCAACTTGGTCCTAGATGTCACTTTCCAAGGGCAACTCTCATGCATGGCCATCTAAAATTCCAACACAATTCCTGGCAATAATTCTCTGAGATCAGTAAAAGAACTCAGTCTCTAAGGGGAATCACACCAAAGTGCAAGCCTAGGTGGACCCAGAGATCTCTTCCAACCGCCAGACAAATATCCACAATTTAAACCAAACACTCTCACATGGCCCTCATCTTCTTCCATATAGACACTCATCATATTCTCTGGCTGGAGGTTTCCATAAGGGACGCAGCCCATGACAGTGTCCAAACTAAGCTCCGTGCCCCTCATTTGCCTAAAGTCAGGGTGGCCTGGACTCTCTTCCTGTGAACCAGTAGTGATCAAATAGGCCTGCCTTTAATATTGCTTGGCTTCTCCAACTTGAGGCCTTCTAGCTTTGGGGTTTAGATTCTTTAAGTGAATTGGAGTCATGAAAATCAAACACCTATGGCCTAGCCTCTGCAGGGCTTTGAAGAACTCATTTGACCCAAAGTATCCCTATTCTCACTTGATGGATATCAGGAACCTACCAGAGGAAGGCAAGAGAGTTCATCAACAATATCTGATCTTTTTGCCATTTTGGTTTTGGATGCATGCATGGGATCTATCTTTAGATCCATCAGGTGCTGAGAATCTAAGCCACAGCCTCACACAGGGCCAACAGGCTGATTCAGACATATCCCAATCCTAAGCAATTAAGCAAAGAGTCACAGGTGATTCCCATTCATTTCCATTTGAAAACTGTTTTCTTCAGGGTTCACAAAGTGGTGGCTTGAGGCAAAAAACTTCCTGACATTCAACAGAACAATAGGTAAGCAAAAGGAACAAAGAGGGGTTTCTCCACTGAGACTTTCCTGGTCAACAGATATTTGAGATTTCTGAGATGCTAGCCATTTCTTTCAGCTATCCAGTACATAGCCATGTCACAGATCTTGGAGGTACAAATCTTGGACACAAAACCACGATACTATTCTGGAGAGTGGCCAGAATTGAGAAAGAAAACAGGAAATTAGGAAGCTTGTAGGTGTTGCCCATCCATAAGGCAAGCCAGCGTCCACTCATGAATTGGGCAGGATGAATGCTGGGAAGCTTTCTACTAGACAGGACACATCCATTGATGCATTGTCTTTTCTAATGTCTACAACAATGGACTCAGTGGGATACACACACATAGAAACACTCACCTTGTCAAAGGACTTAATAGAAATATTCCACTCCATACCAAACAAACCGCCTTTCCTACCTATTCTCAGAACATGAGACAAAACCACAAACTCACACCCACACCCAAAAAGGCACCTCCTTCCCCCTAGTAGGTCTGTGACTCCCTGGAGTGTCGTCTGACTGGTGGGCCATTCTATGTTCTTCCAAAATGACCTCTCCTGTCTCAGATCATGTCTGCTTGGCCAACTCTGTGAAGTTCTCAAGAGCCAGCGGTGAGACACTACCTGCTTTCTCAGGAAAAGCCCCTCTTCAGAGGTTTCCTGGCATTTGGCCATCCTCACATCTGTAGGTACCAAGAAAGACTGACTCTGTCCTTGGTAAATCCAAACATGTCAGACCACTGGGACTAGGACAGGGACTGTCTCTTGGTGCCTGGCTTCCTGGATTTCAAGTTCAGAGAGTTCCATCACCAAGGAAGTGAGGTGAGATCCCTTCCTTCAGGATATGAATGATGTCACTGCCTTGGCAACCACTTTGTCCTAACAGTTGCTTCCAAAAGTATCATGAGGTGGAGGCTGTCCTGATTTTCATGGGACACTTTCTCTAGTTAGAATGTTATATCAACCATAAGCACCCGGGAACAGCTTCCACACAGGACTGGTTTGGTCCATGTTCTATACATTAAGAAGAGAGAGACTGATTCAGACACAACCCTCCATCCTGACCAGGATGATTGCCATGGAAGATGACTTTTGCTTTCTGAGGTACTTCATAGCTGCCTTCATATTCACCAGGGATCATTTCTGCATGAACATTTGAGTTTCTCAGCAGGTGAAGATCCCCTAGATTCCTGTAGTTTAATACCTACACTGTTATTGCTCTCCTGCAAAGTGAGTGTATGGTTACAGTTAATAATATGTTCGATTTGGGTTAGGAATCATTCTGCAGGAAGAATAATGAGATTGGGAACCTGCGATATTTATAAGAATATATACGTGAAATATATGTATGAAAACGGGAATCTAAGAAAGATTTGAAGCCCAGAAGGGCATTGGGCCCTTTATTTGGATACTTAGTGTTGAATTATGTTCTGTACAGTTGTCTCAGTAAAATCGAAATACAGTGACATAGGACCTTGTACCTTGGATGATTGAATGTAGAAGAGAACATCCAGTCAAAAAGGGATAGTCAGTAGGATTAGGAAGATAGTCAGTAGGTTTAGGAAGAAGAGTGAGTATATGATTTGGAATAAAAAGCTTCTTTAGCAATAGGGTTTCGTTTAGAGAGTGAATGAAAATGTCAGCACATGTGAAGAGTCAGTCACAATGATGAACTGGGGAAAATATGTAGGAAAGCAGGTGTCAATAGAGACATTACGAAATCAGGCAAAGTATAAAGTGAGTGATAGGATTAGACATTTTCAACAGGGTTGAGTTTGAATACATAATCATAGGAAAAAACAAATATCTCGTCACAAATGGGAATGACATTTGAGAGCATTAGGCAACCTGGACATGGATGTTATTAGTTATCCACGTTCACTTTCCTTTTAGGCTTTGGTACAATCATAAGTGTGACATTTTTATGGTTTTTTTTTTTGTTCAGAATATTACTGTGATAAAATGTATATGTAGATCAGGTGGCATGAGTATTTCTTTCACCATTTCTGGGAGCAATATTTTGAAGACGTATACATTAGTATTAGGGGTACAAAGAGGTGTACCCTGTGTCTATTAATATAGAGATAATGCATGAATAGACCATACTATGAATAAATAACGTAACTGATTCCACTTTAAATAATGGATTGAATTGATATGTGAAAATATATAAGAAATCTTATATTGATATACAATCATTCATTCCAACCAGTTATATTTCTAATGGTAATATTAGGATTATGGTTTATGATGAATGGTGTTTGAGTTTTGCTTTACACGTGATGATGTTAAACAAAAATAATATGTTTGGAAAGAAGTCTCATGAAAAGACCAGTCAAGAAACATGGAGGAATACATGTGTTCTGAATCAGGAAGTGATTGATCGTGAAACAAATGCCTATAAATTTTCTAATTTGTGACTGAAATATATATCCCATCATGTGCATGAACTGAAGACATAGTAAAGTACAAGTATTGAATAAAAATGAAAGTCAAAATACACATCATGTCCCCTAGGAATCTACTTGCATTCATTTTAAACTGGCTAAGTAACTGTAGAAATATTAGGGTTTGTATGCACCATTCACTGAATTTAGTTTTCAGTACTAGGAAACAATATGTATTTCAGGTGGATGATTATTTCTGAAAATAATCTTGTGGAAAGTTGATTATAAATCCACAGATATGAATATGAATGTATTTAGGGGCGTGCATAATAAGACACATATATTTCATATTTTGAAAAATCTAAAGAGTATATATATATATATATATATATATATATACACACACACACACGCAAATGCACAGATATTAAAAAGTAGCAATACAGGAGATCCATTATGAAGGCAGGCATGGAGAATTCAAGTCTCTGATCTCTTCAGCTGCGCGGGCATAGGGAGTCGTAAACTGTCTAAATGCTGTTTGCTCAGAATCACTAGGCAATAGTGACCTGTTGTGAATCTGGGGCGAACAGTCTGGGCCCCTCAGAACACACACAAAGCCCGGATTGGCTGCATTCAAGCTTAGATTCATCTGGTTTTTGTGACTCAGCACTAACATTCCCGCTGAAATAATTGGTCGGGCTTTCGGAATTGACAGAGTTAAAAGCCAACTGAGCCTTCATAGGCAGTGGCCACAGGATTGAAATGGGGCTTGGGAGAGATAGTCAGGACCCAGCTGTTGCATTGGTCACCCAGCAAAGGGAACGAACGGTCACCATTTTAATGGTATACCACCATGGCAGCGAACTGACGTCACAGTCGGAGGAGATAACTTCATTGAAACCAGTGCGACAAGTATGTTATCCCATTGCCATCTCTCTCAACACCGCAGGGAAACCTCAAGGGCCCTTCCCACCTCTGCCGTAATGGCCCCTCCCAGCTCTCCAAGGAGCGCAATACCCAGACCTAGGGAATCAGGATTGGCTCGGGACTCGAGGCGTGTAATTGCCGGCTACCGCTCCCACCAGTGCTGACAATTGAGGTCTCTTACACCACCTACCGGGGCCATGGCTCCCGAAGGGCAAGCAAATTCGCTGGGGTTTCTCAGCCCCAAGCTCTACAAACTTAGGGTCTGAGGGAGGCAATTAAGGAGAGTGTGCCCAGCCGTTCATGGAAACAGGGCTACCAGGAGCAGAGGCCTGGCTTGTAACCAGTATTGTGGTGAGCGTCACAGGTGAGTGGGGCCTGGCTTGAGGAAGCACAAGAGAAGGCCCTAGGCACTCAGGGTTGGAGACCCGCCCAGTCTGGGAGAAAGAGCTGCTGCACAGTGATTGGTTCCCACTTATTAAGAAGAGAAGCTTGGCCCAGTGCTCACAGCTCCACCTACTGGAAGAGAAGTTAATTGAACTCTAGGACTGCATATATTATTACTATTTTTTTATTTGTATTTTTTTCTTTTTCTTTCATTTTCATTTTTGTTGTTGTTGTTCATTAACTTTTTTAAATGTTTTTATTTTTTAATTTCTTTTATTTTATTATTATTATTATTAATATTATTATTTTAAATTTTAATTTTCAATTTTTTAATCATCATTATTACTTAAAATTTTCTTTCTTTATTTTCTATTTTTTTTGTCTTTTCATTTCATTTCAATTTTTTTATTCCCCCTTACTTGAATTCTACCTGCCTACTCTCATTCTCTTTAGTGACTTCTCCCTTCCCTTCTAATATCTTTCCTCTCAAGCATCAAATAAATTTATAAGAGTAAGCAGTAACTCAGTAGTCAAACAGAACGAGAAGTAACATGAGAAGCATAAAAAAGCAAGGAAGAAAAGGAGTACGAACAATGAAGGACAGCCTAAATATTCAAGAGCACCTAGAGTCATCAGAAAAATGGTCATATAAAGAACTCAAGGAATACCTTAGACAGATGGAATGGAACCTTAAAGAGGATACGAGACAGCAAAAACAAACAGTGATAGAACGCATTGAAAATAAATTACATAAACAGATAAAATAAGAAATTAAGCATCTTTATCGGGAGATAGAGATTATTAGAAAAATCAAACAATAATTCTAGAAATCAAGGAAATGATAAACCAAATTAAAAATTCAATTGAGAGTATCACTAACAGTGTAGAGCAAGTAGAAGACAGAATGAAGACAAAATATACCATCTTGAAAAAAGTCTAGCCAACAAAGAAATGCTGTAAAAAATTATGAGAAAACATTCAAGAGATATGGAATAACATAAAAAAAAAAACTATTGAGTCATATGGATAGAGGAAGGTACAGAGATTCAAACCAAGGGAATTAGAAATCTGCTGAATGAAATAATTACAGAAAGCTTTCCAGAAATAAAAATGGAAAGGGATAAACAAATTGTAGATGCTTACAGGACATCGAGCACACAAAATCACAGTAGACCAATGCCAAGAAACATTGTTATGAAGATATCCAATATACAGAACAAAGAGAAAATATTAAAATCTACCAGAGAAAGGAGGCAGATTAGAATCATTACAATCAGGGGTAAACCAAAAAGGTTAACAATGGATTTTTCATCATAGATGCTGGAAGTGAGAAGATCCTGGAACAACGTACTTCAAACACTGAAAGACAATGGATGCCAACCAAGAATTATGTATCCAGCAAAATTAAGCTTAAGGTAAGACAACGAGATAAAAATATTTCATGATAAACAAAACCTAAAAGAATTTGCAGCCAGATAACCAGCATTGCAAAGCATCTTGAGCAAAACACTACACGAGGAAGAAATGAAAATCAACAACGAAAACCATGAGTGAGAAGTGCCTCAGTAATGACAGAGGGCGGGGGAAAAGCTAATCATGGAGAAACAAACTAATTTAAAAAAAAGATATAAGCAAACATGGGTGGCAGTACAAACCATATATCATTAGTAACTCTAAAAGTAAATGGCTTAAACTCTCGAATAAAGTGACATAGGCTTGTAACTTGAAATAAAAAAAAAATCCAACAATATATTGCCTCCAGGGGACACATCTGAATGGAAAAGACATACACAGGCTGAAGGTGAAAGATTGGGAAAATTTATACCATGCACACGGTCCTCGTAAGCAAGCAGGGGTGGCCATCCTCCTATCGAATAAAATCGACCTCAAGACTAATTTAATCAAAAGGGATAAAGAAGGACATTATATACTGCTAAAATGAACCATTCACCGACAAGACATAACAATTATCAATATTCACGCAGCAAATAATGGTGCTGCGATGTTCATAAAACAAATTCTCCTCAAGTTAAAGAATCAAATAGACCACAATACAATAATTATGGCTGACTTCAACTCACCTCTCTCACCATTGGACAGATCCTCCAAACAAAAGTTGAAAAAAGAAACTATAGAACTCAATCTCGCAATCAATACCCTAGACTTAACTGACATATATAGAATATATCAACCATCATCAAGTGGATATACTTTTTTCTCAGCAGCACATGGATCCTTCTCAAAAATAGACGATATGTTATGCCATAGGGCAACCCTCAGTAAATATAAAGGGGTGGAGATAATACCATGAATTTTTTGTGATCATAATGGAATGAAACTGGAAACCAATGATAAAAGAAGGAAGAAAAAATCATACATCACATCCAAAATGAAGAATATGTTACTGAATGATCAATGGGTTACAGAAGACATAAAGGAGGAAATCAAAAAATTCTTAGAGATAAATGAAAATACAGACACAACATATCAGATTCTATGGGGTACAATGAAAAGAAGTTTTAAGGGGTAAATTCATCGCCTAGAGGTCATTCCTCAAAATAGAAAAGAAAAACAAATAAATGAGCTCACACTTCATCTCAAAGCCTTAGAAAAGGAAGAGCAAAACAACAGCAAATGTAGCAGAAGGCAAGAAATAATTAAAATCATAGCGAAATTGAAACAAAAGAAACTATTGAAAAAATTAACAAAACTAAAAGGGGTTCTTCAAAAAGATAAATAAGATAGACAGACCCTTAGCCATGCTAACGAAGAGAAGAAGAGAGAGAAATCAAATTACTAACATACGGAATGAAAAAGGCAATATTACAACAGATGCTACATAAATACAGAAGAAAATTAGAAATTATTTTGAAAACCTGTATTCCAATAAAATAGAAAATAGTGAAGACATCGATAAATTTCTTAAGTCATATGATTTGCCCAGACTGAGTCAGGAGGAAACACACAATTTAAACAGACCAATATCAATGGATGAAGTAGAAGAAGCAATCAAAAGACTACCAACCAAGAAAAGCCCAGGACCGGATGGGTATACAGCAGAGTTTTACAAAACCTTTAAAGAAGAATTAATACCAATACTTCTCAAGTTATTCAGGAAATAGAAAAACTGGGAGCTCTGCCGAATTCATTCTATGAGGCCAACATCACCCTGATTCTGAAACCAGACAAAGACACCTCAAAGAAAGAAAACTACAGACCAATATCTCTGATGAACCTAGATGCAAAAATCCTCATTAAAATTCTGGCGAATTGGATAGAAAGGCACATCAAAAAAATCGTGCACCATGATCAACTTGGATTCATCCCTGGGATGCAAGGAGGGTTCAATATATGGAAATCAATAAATGTTATTCACAACATCAATAGACTTAAAGATAAGAACCATATGATCATCTCGATAGACGCAGAAAAACCATTCAACAAAGTAGAGCATTTCTTTATGTTCAAAACATTTTAAAAACTAGGGATAACAGGAACTTACCTCGACATTGTAAAAGCTATCTATGTTAATCCTCAGGCTAGCATCATTCTGAATCGAGAAAAATTGAAGGCATTCCCTCTAAAATCTGGAACAAGACAGGGATGTCCTCTATCACCACTTCTATTCAATATAGTTCTCGAAAAACTGGCCAGAGCAATTAGAGAGATGAAAGACATTAAAGGCATAAAAATAGGAAAAGGAGAACTTAAATTATCACTATTTGTAGATGACATGATTCTATACATAGAAGACCCAAAAGGGTCTACAGAAAAAACTACCAGAACTCATAAATGAATGCAGCAATGTGGCAGGATACAAAATCAACATGAATAAATCAAAGGCATTTCTGTATATCAGCGACAAAACTTCTGAAACAAAAATGAGTCAAAACACTGCATTCCCAATTTCCTCAAATAATTAAATACTTGGGAATAAACCTAACAAAAGAGGTGAAAGATTTATATAATGCAAACTACAGAACCCTAAAAAGAGAAATAGAATAAGATCTTAGAAGATGGAAAAATATACCGTGTTCATGGATAGGCAGAACTAACATCATCAAAATGGTGATATTACCAAAAGTTCTCTATAGGTTTAATGCAATGCCAATCAAAATCCCATAGAAACTTTTTGTAGAAATAGATAAAGCAATCATAAAATTCAAATGGAAAAATAAAAGACCCAGAATAGCAAAAGCAATTCTAAGCAGGAAGTGTGAATCAGGCAGTATAGCGATACCAGATTTCAAACAATATTACAGAGCAATCATAATAAAAACAGCATGGTACTGGTACCAAAACAGGCGGGTGGACCAATGGTACAGAATGGAGGACACAGAAACTAATCCAAAAAGCTACAACTATCTTATATTTGATAAAGGAGCTAATGGCCTGCAATGGAGGAAGGATAGCATCTTCATCAAATGGTGTTGGGTAAACTGGAAATCCATATGCAACAAAATGAAACTGAATCCCCTCCTCTCGCCATGCACCAAAGTTAACTCAATGTGGATCAAGGAACTAGATTCAAATCAGAGTCTCTGCGTCTGATAGAATAAAAAGTTGGTTCCGATCTACATATTGTGTGGTCAGGCTCCAAATTCCTTAATAGGACACCCATAGAACAAGAGTTAATAATAAGAATCAACAAATGGGACTTACTTAAACTGAATTATTTTTTCTCAGAAAGAGAAACAATAAGAGAGGTAAATATGGAGCTTACATCATGGGAACAAATTTTTAGTCCTCACTCTTCACATGGAGCCCTAATATCCAGAGTATACAAAGAACTTAGAAAATTAGACAATAAGATAACCAATAACCCAATGGGCCAAGGACCTGAACAGAAACTTCTCAGAGGAGGACATAGAATCAATTAACAAGTACATGAAAAAAATGCTCTCCATTTCTAGCAGTAAGAGAAATGCAAATAAAAACCACCCTAAAATACCATCTCAATCCAGTGAGATTGGCAGCCATTATGAAGTCAAACAACAACAAGTGCTGGCGAGGATGTGGGGAAAAGGGTACTTTTGTACATTGCTGGTGGGACTGAAACTGGTGTGGCCAATTTGGAAAGCAGTATGGAGATTCCTGGGAAAGCTGGGAATGGAAGCACCATTTGACCAAGCTATTGCCCTTCTCGGACTATTCCCTGAAGACCTTAAAAGAGCGTACTACAGGGATACTGCCACATGGATTTTCATAGCAGCACAATTCACAATTGCTACACTGTGGAACCAACCCAGATGCCCTTCAATAGATGAATGGATAAAAAAATGTGACTTTTATATACTATCGAGAATTACGCAGCACTAAAAAATGACAAAATCATGGAATTTGCAGGGAAATGCATGGCACTGAGCAGATTATGCTTAGTGAATCTAGCCAATCCCTAAAAAACAATTACCAAATGTCTTCTTTGATATAATGAGAGCAACTAAGAACAGAGCAGGGAGGAAGAGCATGAAGAAAAGATTAACATTAAGCAGAAACATGATGTGGGAGGGAAAGGGAGAGAAGACGGAAATTGCATGGTAATGGAGAGAGACACTTATTGTTACACAAAATTACATATAAGAGGTTGTGGGAAAATAAACAAGGAGAGAAATGAATTACAGTAGGTATGGTAGAGAGAGAAGATGGGAAGAGAGGGGAGTGGGGATAGTAGAGTATAGGAAAGGTAGCAGAATACAACAGTAACTAATAGGGCATTATGTAAAAATATGGATGTGTAACTAATGTGATTCTGCAATCTGTATTTGGAGTAAAAATGGGAGTTCATAACCCACTTGAATCTAATGTATGAAATATGATATTCAAGAGCTTTGTAATGTTTTGAGCAACCAATAAAAGAAAAAAAAAGTAGCAACATATATGCCAATAGAAATTCATCATGAAAAGTATATAATCCACAGATCGAAAAATGTTCATTTTACTGAACATGGATTCATGTATAATGTTTTTCAACTAGGAAGCTCACCCATAGGTTGAATTTTCAGTTCCAACAGCGTTTAGGAGGAGTGAACTCTTCTCTCAATTTGCATCTGCCAATTCAGCCACCTCACAAGAGTATACGAGTGATATCAGGTAGAATTCTATATGTGCATATAAAAATACATGTACTGAATAGGCTACAGAGAAAGGGAGACAGGGATTCACATATTTGCTAATTTTAAAAACACATTTAGAACTATTTCAACAAAAAAATTGACTAGACTTATAACTCCTACATTATATAATGCAAAAGGCAATTCCAACAATACACAATGCGTCCTCTGAACTGCTTGTGTTTCTTCTCTTTTTGGCTTATTTTTCACCATCATATTAGGATTATTAGTCAGAGACTAGTAGGGTATGGGTTAGTGTCAGGGATTCAGTATTTCAAATGGAAAATTGAAAAATGAATCCAATGTGTATGTAAATATGTGCTACACAAAAATCTTCCCACTCACATCCAGAACAATGCCTTGACATTACCTACGCCCCAAGTAAAACACAATTAGAGTAGAAAAGTGTGAAAATCTATGAATACATATATGGAATGGAATATGCTCGGGAGTTCACAACCTTGGAGGTGGTAGAGGAGTTTCCAAAGTAAAGGACAGGGTAAACACTCCACAAAAAGGAGCTCTGCTGGCCTAAGAATTCTTGGGAAACGGCTTCTGAGGTTGGGCACTTGAAATATATGTTGTTGTCATGAGCTTTAGCTTACTTTGTAGTGAGACCATCATAGCTGGGTCTGCATCTATGTAACCGAAAGACATGGTTTCTTATATTTCAATGAACATGAGGCAGCAGTGCTCAATTCTCTCTTTGTAGCTAAACTGTGTCCATTGGAAGCTAAGTGTCTCCCAGTGGGGACTGTGAAGACATTTGGTCATCCTCCACTTTTTGTGGTATTTCTTGCTGCTGCACTGGGAATTTGGTATTTGCTTCACAAAACATAAAAAGTTCATCTGAGATACAGTGCAGGAGGGAGTTCTGTCACGTGTGGTGGGTCAGGGTCTGCAGGAGAATGCACCAACCAGGCTTGTATCCCACATAGCTTGCCCCAATAACCATAGCAACCTGATTCTGAATATTGCCCTGAAAACTCTCCCTTTAACAAGATGCCTTTACATATAAGGGTCTGATGTCTGCACTATATCAGTCACAAAAAATTTGGAAGCCAATGGCAGATTCACATGGCCCCAACATGATGTTTTATCACACACCTGCCCACCACTGCTCTAGCCCCCCTACTCAGCAGGCTCCAAATTACTGGCTTCTCTTGTTCTACACCATTTTAATGAAACCCAGTCAAAAACAAGGCACTGTCTGGTATACACATGATCAGCAACAGGACATCAAAAGTTTCTGCAGTGCCACCTGGTCATGGGAATTTCAAAAATTTCATGGTATTTATCTTGAAATTTTTCAAGGATGAAGTTAGAGGCACTGTGGGTTTCAATTCATTCAGGAACCATTAAGTGTTGAGAAAGTTCATTACAATGAACGCTCTGGAGAACTCTCACAGTCAATGCTTCTCAAACAGTTGCCAAAAGGTCTCCTAAAGCCAGGCCAACTGACATCTACAATGTGAGGTCCATGTGTGTTTTGACTCTCAAATATGGGTGCTAAGTCTTTCAGAATAAAATCATGTGATATCCTGGCTGAGATTCTCAGGCCTCTGTGGAAACCACCCTGGGCCTAGATCTCAGTTTCCAAGAGTGAGTCTCATGCGTGGCCTCCTAAAATCCCAACACAATTCATGGCAATACTTCTCTGAGGTCAGTTTCAGAACTCAGTCTCTAAGGGGAATCACACCAGAGTTCAAGCCCAGGTGGACACAGTCATCCCTTCCATCCGCCAAAAAATGACCACAATTAAAATCAAAACACTCCCACAGGGCCATCATCTTCTTCCATGTAGACACTCATCATAACCTCCAGCTGGAGGTTTCTATGAGCCCAAATAAGCTCACTTGCCCCTCATTTGCCTAAAATCATGATGGCCTGGACACTCTTCCTGTGAACCAGGAATGATCAAATATTCCTGCTGTTAAAGTGTTCCACTTCTCCAATTTGAGGCCTACTGGCTGTAGGGTATAGATTCTTTATGTGATTTGGAGTCATGAGAAAACCCAAGCAAATATGGGCTAGCCTCTGCAGGGATTTCAAGAACTCATTTGACCCAAAGGATCCCTATTCTCACTTTATGGAGGTCAGGAACCTAAAACAAGAAGGCAAAAATATTCATCAACAATGACTGCTCTTTTGGCCATTTTAGTTTTGGAAGCACATGGGATCTTTCTTTAGATCCATCAGGTGCTGAGAATCAAAGCCACAACCTCATACAAGGACAAGAGGCTGATTCAGACACATCTCATTCCAAATCAAATAAGCAAAGAGCCACAGGTGATGTCCATACATTTCCATATGAAAACAGTTTTCTTCAGGCTACACAAAGGGGTGGCCTGAGGCAAAGACCTTCCTGACATTCAGGGTAATAGAAATAGAAGTAAGCAAATGGCCCAAAGAAGGGTTTCTCCACTGAGACTTTACTGGTCACACTGAAATCTGAGTTTTCTTAGATGCTCCCATTCCCTTCAGCAATCCAGCACATGGCCATGTCACAGAATCTTGTGGTGTTACATATTTGGGAAACAAAACCATGAGCCTATTCTGGAGAGTGGCCAGAATTCACGAAGAAAACAGGAACTTTAGAAGATAGTAGATGTTGCCCATCCATAAGGCAAGCTGCAGTCCATTCATTAATTGGGCAGTATGAATGCGGGGAAGCTTTCAACTAGAGACAACACATCCATTGATGCATTCTCTTTTCTAATGTCTACAACCACGGATACAGTGGGATACACAGACCTAGAAACACTCACCATGTCAAACGACTTACTAGAAACAGTCCACTCCAAACCAAACAAACCACTTTTCCTACCTATTCTCAGAACATGAGAAAAAACCACAAACTCACACCTACAACGGCAAAGGCACTTACTTCCCCCAAATAGGTCTGTGACTATCTGGAGTGTCTTCTGACTGGTGGGCCATATTATGTTCCCACAAAATGGCCTGTCCTGTTTCAGATCTGGTCTCCTTGTCCAACTCTGTGAAGTTGTCAGGAGCCAAAGGTGAGCCACTACCTGCTTTCTCAGGAAAGGCCCCTCATCAGAGCTCTGCTGGCATTTTTCCATCCTCACATCAGTAGGTACCAAGAAAGACTGACTATGTCTTTGGGAAAAGCAAACAAGTTAGCCCACTGGAACTGGGAGTGGGACTGGCTCTGGGTGCCTTCCTTCCTGGATCCCAGGTTCAGAGAATTCCATCACCAAGGAAGTGAAGTGAGGTCACTTCTTTCAGGAACTGAATATGGTCACTACCTTGGTAACCACTTTGTGCTAACAGTTGCATCCAGGGTTCCCATGAGATGGAGGCTGCCCCAACATCCTGTGACACATTCAGAAGTTAGAATGGTATATCAACCATAGGCACCAGGGAACAGCTCTCCACAGAGGCCTGGTTCAGTCCATCTTCTCTTCATTAAGAAGAGAGAGGCTGATTCAGACTATCAATTAATCCTGACCAGGTTGTTTGCCATGGAAGATGACTATTGCTCTCTCAGGTCCTACATAGCTGCCTATATCTTCTGCAAGGATCATTTCTCCATGGATCTTTGATGTTCTCAGCAGGTGGAAGATCATCTACATTCCTATATTGTAAGACCCACACTGTCCCTGCTCTTAAGTAAGTTATACTGAGGGAACAGTGTATGGTTAGGGTTAATAACATGTTCAATTTGGGTTACAAATCATTCTGCGGGATGAATAATGGTATTGGCAAAATGCGATATTTACAAGAGTATATATGTGAAACATAAGTATGAAAGCAGAAATCTAGGTAAGATTTGAAGCCCAGAAGGGCATTGGGGACTTGAGTGGGATACTTAGCTTTGAGTAATGTGCAGCACAGATGTCTCAGATAAATCAATATACACTGGCATCGTAC
The DNA here is from genome assembly GCF_048772815.1 of Callospermophilus lateralis. Lineage (NCBI taxonomy): Eukaryota > Metazoa > Chordata > Mammalia > Rodentia > Sciuridae > Callospermophilus > Callospermophilus lateralis. The sequence goes on from NW_027513937.1 coordinate 879,087, forward strand.
CTTGTACCTTGGATATTGAATGTTGAAGAGAACATCCAGTCAAAAACTGATAGTCGGTAGGATTAGGAAGGTAGTTGGTAGGTTTAGAAAGAAGAGTGAGTATAGGATTTGGACCAAAAGTTCTTTCGCAATAAGATTTCGGGTAGAGAGTGTATGTAAATGTAAGCACATGTGAAGAGTCAGTCACAATGATGAACTGGGGAAAATATACGAAAGCAGATATCAATAGAGACATTAGGAAATCAAGCAAAGTACAAATTGTGTGATAGGGTTAGACATTGTCAACAGGTTTGAAGTTGAATATATAATCTTAAGAAGAAACAAATATGTAGTCAAAAATAGAATTGATATTTGAGAGCATTAGGCAACCTGGACATGGATGTTTTTAGTAATCCATGCTCACTTTCCATTTACGCTTTGGTACAATTGTAAGTGTGACCTTTGCTTTTTGTGTCCAGAATATTTCTGTAATAAAATGTGTATGTAGATCAGGTGAAAAGAGTATTTCTTCCACCAATTCTGCGAGCAATATTTTGAAGACTTACAAATTAGTATGGGGGTACAAATAGGTGTACCCTGTTTCAATGAATATAGACATAATGCATGAATAGACCATACTGTGAATAAATAATATAACTGGATCCACTTTAAATAATGGATTGAATAAATATCTGAAAATTTATAAGAAATTTTATATTGATATGCAATCATTCATTCCAACCAGTTATATATCTAACGATAATCTTAGGATTATGGTTTATCATGAAGGGTGTGTGAGTTTTGGTTCAAAATTGATTATGGAAATCGAAAATAATATATTTGGATAAAAGTCTCATGAATAGACCAGTCAAGAAACATAGAGGAATACATGTGTTCTGGAGCAGGAAGTGATTGAAAGTGAAACAAATGCCTATAAATTTGCTAACTAGTGAATAAAATATATATATACTGAGATTTGCATAAACTGAAGAAATAGTAATGTACCAGTGTGGAATAAAAATTAATGTCAAAATACACATCATGTCCCATAGGAACCTACATGCATTGATGTTAAACTGGGTCAGTTAAAGTAGACATATTAGGATTTGTATGCACCTTTTACTGAAGTTAGTTTTCAGTACTAGGAAACAAATATGTATTTCGGGTGGATGAATATTTCTAAGAATAATCTTGTGAAAAGTTGATTATTAATCCACATACATGAACATGAATGAATTTAGGGAGTGTATATAAGACACACATATTTCATATTTTTAAAAATATGGAGAGTATATATATATATATATATACTCTCCATATATATATATATATGTGTGTATATATATATATATATATATATATATATATATATATATATATACATATATACACACACACACACACACACACACACACACTAACACAGACATTAAAAAGTAGCAATATATATGCCAATCAAAATTCATCATGAAATATATATCATAAAGATGCAAAAACATTCATTTTAGTGAACATGGGTTTATGTATAATGTTGTTCCACTGGGAAGCTCACCCATAGGTTGAATTTTCAGTTCCAACAGCGTTTAGGAGGAGTGATCACTTCTCACACTTGTATCTGCTAAGTCATATACCTCACAAGGATGTACGTGTGATACCTTGTAGGATTCTATTTGTGCATATAAAAATACATGTGCTGAATAAGCTCCAGAGAATGGGAGACAGTAATTCACATATTTGTTAACTTTAAAAACACATGGAGAACTATTTCAATTAAATATTGAATAGATTTATAACACCTACCCTTTATCATGCAAAAGGCAAGTCCAACTCTGAACTGCAAGTATTTATGTACTGTTTGGGTTATTTTCTTCCATCATATTTGGATTAGTAGTCAGAGTCTAGTAGAATATGGGTTAGTGTCAGGGATTCAGAATTTCAAATGGAAAATAGAAAAATTAATCTTCTGACTCTCATCCAGAACAATGCCTTGTCATTAATTTCGCCCCAAGGGAGACATAATTAGAGTAGAAGGGTTACAAAATCTGTGATTACATTTCTGGAATAGAAAATGCTCAGGAGTGCACAAACTTGGAGGTGGAATAGGAGTTTCCAAAAGTAAGGACAGGGTACACACTCCACAAACATGAAGCTCTGCTTGCCTAAAACTTCTTGAGAAACTGCCAGTGAAATTGGGCACTGAAATATAGGTTGTTGTCAGGAGTTAAGCTTCCTTTGTAGTGAGACCCTCAAAGCTGTGTCTGCATCTATGAGACCTGGAGGACAACATTTCTCATTTTCCAATGAACACGAGGCAGCAGTGCTGAATTCTCTCTTTGTAGGTAAACTGTGGGCACTGGGGGCTTATTGTCTCCCCGTGTGGACTGTGAAACCATTTGGTCATCCTCCACTTTTCGTGGTGTTTCTTGCTGCTGCACTTGGAGTTTGGTTCATGCTTCACGAAATACAAGGAGTTCAACTGGGAAACAGTGCTTGAGGTAGTTCTGTCACGTGTGGTGGGTCAGGGTCTGCAAGAAAATTCACCAACCAGGCTTCTATCTCTCAAAGATTGCCCGCTTGTCCATAGCAACCTGATTCTGAACATTGCCCTGAAACTACGCCATATAACAAGATGCTTTTACATATAAGGGTCTGATGTCTGCACTCTGTCAGTTACAAGCCATTTGGAAGCCAATGGCAGATACAAATGGCCCCACCATGATGTTTTATCACACACCTCTCCACCACTGCTCTAGGCCCACTACTCAGCAGGCTCCAAAATACTGGCTTCTCTGTTCTAAACAAATTTCATGAAACCCTGTCAATCAAGGCACTGTCTGGTACACTCATGGTAAGCAACAGGACATCGAAAGTTTCTACAGTTCCACCTGGTCATGGAAATTTCAAAAATTTCGTGTTATTTATCTAGCCATTTTTCAAGGACGACGTTGGATGCACTGTGGATTTCAATTATTCAGGAACCATTAAATATTGAGAAAGTTCATTTCAAAAAAATTCTAGAGAACTCTCACAGGCAAGGCTTTCCAAAGAGTGGACAAAGGTCACTTGAAGCCAGGACCATTGAGGTCTACAATGTGAGGTCCTATGTCTTTTGACTCTCAACTATGGCTGCCAAGTCTTTCAGAATAAAATCATGTGATATCCAGGCTGAGATTCCCAGTTCTTTGTGGAAAGCCACCCTGGTCCTAGATCTCAGGTTCCAAGGGCGACTCTCATGCGTGGCCTCCTAAAATCCCAACACAATTCATGGCAATACTTCTCTGAGATCAGTTTCAAAACTCAGTCTCTACGTGGAAACACACCAGAGTTCAAGACCAGTTGACCCAGTCATCTCTTCCAACCGCCACACCAATGACCAGAATTAAAACCAAAACACTCCCACATGGCCCTCATTTTCTTCCATATAGTCACTCATCATAACCTTGACTGGAAGTTTTTATGAGGCACACAGCCCAAGAAAATGTCAAAATAAGCTCCCTTGCCCTTCATTTGTCTAAAGTCAGTGTTTCCTGGACAACGTTCCTGTGAACCAGGACTGATCAAAGAGGCATGCCATTAATACTGTTCCACTTTTCCAATTTGAGGCATACTGACTGTCGGGTATAGTTTCTTTATGTGATTTGCAGTCATAAGAAAACCCAAGCACCTATGGGCTAGCCTCTGCAGGGCTTGAAGAACTCAGTTGACCCAAAGATCCCTGTTATCACTTGATGGAGATCAGGAACCTTACAGAGGAAGGCAAGAGACTTCATCACAATGACTTCTCTTTTGGCCATTTTGGATTTGGATGCACACATGGGATCTTTCTTTAGGTCCATCAGGTGCTGAGAATCTAAGCGATAATCTCAAACTGCACTGAGAGGCTGATTCAGACATATCCCTTTGCAAAGCAATTAAGCCAGGAGCCACAGGTGATGCCCATTTATTTCCATTTGAAAACTGTTTTTTTCAGGCATTGGAAATGTGGGGCCTTAGGCAAAGACCTTCCTTACATTCAGGGCAACAGAACAATAGGTAAGCAAAATCCCAAAGCAGATTTTCTCCACTGAGACTTTCCTGGTCACACTGATATCTGAGTTTTCTGAGATATTCACCATTCTCTTCAGCTATCCAGTACATGGCCATGTCCCAGATTGTGGAGGAGATACATATCTTGAACACAAAACCATGAGCCTATGGGAGAGTGGCCGGAATTCAGGAAGAAATCACGAATGTAGGAAGGTAGTAGGTGTTGCCCATCCATATGGTAACCTGCAGTCCATTCATAAATTGGACAGGATGAATTCTGCGAAGATTTCTACTAGACAGGACACATCTATTTATGCATTCTCTTTTCTATTGTCTACAACCACGGACACAGTGGGATATGCAGACATAGAAACACTCGCCTTCTCAAAGGACTTACTAGAAACAGTCCACTCCAAACCAAACAAACCGACTTTCCTACATATTCTCAAAACATGAGACAAAATCAAACACACACACACACACACACCCACAAAGGCACCTTCTTTCCCCAAATAGGTCTGTGACTATCCAGAGCGTCCTCTGACTGGTGGGCCATACTATGTTCCCCCGAGACAGGCTGTGCTATGTCAGATCTGGTCTCCTTGGCCAAAACTGTGATGTTATCAGGAGCCAGCGGTGAGCCACTGCCTGTTTTCTCAGGTAAAGCCCCTCTTCAGAGCTTTCCTGGCATTTGTCCATCTTCAATTTAGTTGCCAAGAAAGACTGACTCTGTCCTTCTTAAATCCAAACATTTGAGACCACTGGGACTTGGACTGGGACTGCCTCAGGGTGCCTGGCTTCCTGGATCCCAAGTTCAGAGTGTTCTATCAACAAGAAAGTGACATAGGTCACTTCATCTAGAACTGAATGAGGTCACTGCCTTGGCAACCACTTTGTCTTAACAGTTGCTTCCAAGGGTCCCTGAGATGGATCCTGCCCCTACTTCCTATGACAGTTTCACAAGCTAGAATGGAATATCAACCACAGGCACCCGGGAACAGCTCTCCACACAAGCCTGGTTTGGTCTATCTTCTCTACATTAAGAAGAGAGAGACTGCTTCAGACACATCCCTTCATCCTGACCTGTTTTTTTTTTTGTCATGAAAGATGACTTTCGCACTCTCAGGTCCTTCATAGCTGCCTACATCTTCTTTAGGGATCATTTCTGCATGGACCTTTGAGGTTGTCTGCAGGTTGAAGATCTCCTACATTCCTGTATTGTAAGACCAACTCTGTCCCTGCTATTCTGTAAAGTTAGATTGAGGGAACAGTGTATGGTTATGGTTAATAACATGTTTGATTTGGGTTAGGATCATTCTGCTGGATGAATAATGGTATTGGGAACCTGCGATATATATAAGATTATATAGGTGAAATATATGAATGAAAACAGAAATCTCGGTAACATTTGAAGCCCAGAAGGGCATTAGGTCCTTGATTGGGATAATTAGCATTTAATTATGTTCTGCACAGATGTCTCAGATAAATCTATACACAATGGCATAGGACCTGATACCTTGGATGATTGAATGTTGAGGAGAACAACCATTCAAAGAGGGAGAGTCGGTAGGATTAGGAAGATAGTTGATAGGATTAGAAAAAAGTGTGAGTATAGCATTTGGACAAATAGTTCTTTAGCAATAGGTTTTCAGGTAGACAGAAAATGTAAATGTCAGCACATGTGAAGAGTCAGTCACAGTGATGAAATGGGGAAAATATGTAGGAAAGCAGATATCAATAGCGACATTAGGAAATCAGGCAAAGTATAAAGTGAGTGATAGCAATAGACACTTTCAACAGGCTTGAGATTGAATATATAATCTTAGGAAGTAACAAATATGTAGTCACCAATAGGATTGACATTTGAGAGCATTAGGCAACGTGGACATGGGTGATTTTCATAACCCATACTCACATTCCATTTAGGCTTTGGTACAATCGTAAGTGTGACTTTGCATTTTGTGGCCAGAATATTACTGTGATAAAACGTATATGTAGATCAGGTGACATGAGTCTTTCTTGCACCATTTCTTGGAGCAATATTTTGAAGGGGTATAAATTAGTATTGGAGGTACATATAGGTGTACCATGTATGTATGAATATAGAGATAATGCATGAATAGACCATACTGCGAATAAATAATATAACTTGTTCCAACTTTAAATAATGGATTGAATTGATATCTGAAAATACACAGGAATTATATATTGATATATATACATTCATTCCAACCAGTAATACATCTAATGGTAATATTACGGTTGTGGTTTATCATAAAGAGTGTGTGAATTTTGCTTCAAAATTGATTATGGAAATCGAAAATAATGTGTTTGGAAAGAAGTCTCATGATATGACCAGTCAAAAACAAGGAGGAATACATATGTTCTGAAGCAGGAAGTGATTGAATGTGTTACAAATTTCTTTAAATTTGTGAACTTGTGGATGAAATGTATATTCTATGATGTACAAAAACTGCAGAAATAGTAATGTACCAGTGTTTAATAAAAATGAACGTCAAAATACACATCATGTCCCATAGGAATCTACTTGCATTGATGTTAAAGTGGGTCAGCTACTGTAAAAATAAAAGGATTTGTTTGCACCATTCACTGAAGTAACTCTTTAGTACTAGAAAACAAATATGTATTTCAGGTGGATGAATATTTTTAAAATAATCTTATGAAAAGTTTAATATAAAACCACATACATGAACAAGAATGAATTTAGGGAGTGTATAATAGGACACATATATTTTATATTTTGAAAAATCTAGAGAGTATATATATATATATATATATATATATATATATATACACACACACACACACACACACACACACACACAAAACACACACAGAGACATTGAAAAGTAGCTATATATATGCCAATTAAAATTCATTGTGAAATATATATCATCCACAGATCCAAAAATATTAATTTTACTGAACATGGATTTATGTATAATGTTCTTGAACTAAGAAGCTCACTCATAGTCTGAATTTTCAGTTCCAAAAGTATTAATGAGGAGTGATCTCTTCTCACACTTTGTATCTGCCAAGTTAGCCACCTCTCAAGAATATACGTGTGATACCAGGTAGGATTCTATATGTGCGTATAAAAATACATGTGCTGAATAGGCTACAGAAAAATGGAGACAGGAATTCACAGATGTGTTAACTTTAAAAACACATGCAGAACTATTTCAACAAAAAATTGACAAGATTTATAACTCCTACCCTATATCATACAAAAGGCAAGAACAACTATACACCATGCCTCTTCTGAAGTGCTAGTATTTCTATTCTGTTTCGGTTATTTTTCTCCATCATATTAGAATTAATAGTCAGAGTCTAGTAGGGTATGGGTTAGTGTCAAGGATTCAGTATTTCGAATGGAAAATTGAACAATGAATCCAATGTGTATGTAAATATGTGCTACACAAAATTATTCCCACTCTCAACCAGAACAATGCCTTGACAATCCCTTCACCCCAAGTAAGACACAATTAGAGGAGAAGATTTAGAAAATCTGTGAATAAATTTGTGGAATGCAATATGCTCAGGAGCTCACAACCTTGGAAGTGGTAGAGTAGTTTCCAAAAGTATGGGACAGGGTAAAAACTCCACAAACATGGAGGTCTGCTGGCCTAGAGACTTCTTGAGAAACTGCCTGTGAGGTTGGGCACTTGAAAAATATGTTGTTGTCAAGAGCTTTAGCTTCCTTTCTAGGGAGACCATAAAAGCTTGGTCTGCATCTATGAGACCTGGAGGACATGGTTTCTTATTTCCCAATGTACATGAGGCAGCAGTGCTGAATTCTCTTTTTAGATAAACTGTGGCCACTGGGGGCTAAATGTGTGCCGGTGTGCACTGTGAAGGCATATGGTCATCTTCCATTTTCGTGGTGTTTCTTCCTGCTGCACTGAGAGTTTGGTATTTGCTTCACAAAATACAAGGAGTTCAACTGGGTCACAATGCAAGAGGAAGTTCTGTCATGTATGGTGGGTCAGGTTTTGCAGGAGGATACAAGAACCAGGATCCTATCCCACATATCTTGCCCCCTTGACCATAGCAACCTGATTCTGAACAATGTCCTGAAACCTCTCCATATAACAACTTGCCTTTAAATGGAAGGTTCTGCTGGCTGCACCATGTCAGTCACAAGCCATTTGGAAGCCAATGGAAGATTCACATGGCCCCACCACAGATGTTTATCACATACCTGCCCACCACTGCTCTAACCTACTACTCAACAGAGTCCAACTTACTGGCATCTCTGTTCTACACCATTTACATGAAACCCAGTCAATCAAGGCACTGTCTGGTATATTCATGATCAGCAACAGGACATCAAAAGGTTTTCCAGTGCCACCTGGTGATGGGAAATTCAAAAATTTCATGGTATTTATCTAGCCATTTTTTAAGGATGAAGTTGGAGGCACTGTGAGTTTCAATTTTTTCAGGAACCATTAAATGTTTAGGAAGCTCATTTCAATGAAATCTCTGGAGAACACTCACAGGTAAGGCTTCCCAAAGAGTGGCCAGAAGATCATATGATGCTATGCCCATTTAGGTCTACAATGTGAGGTCCATATGAGTTTTGACTCTCAACTATGGGTGTCAAGTTTTTCAGAATAAAATTTGTGGTATCCTGGCTGAGAGGCTCAGTGCTCTGTGGAAAGCCACCCTGGGCCTAGAACTCAGTTTCCAAGGGCGATGCTCATGCCTGGCTTCCAAAAATCTCAACACTATTCATGGCAATACTTCTCTGAGGTCAGTTGAAGAACTCAGACTCTAAGGGAATCACACCAGAGTTCAAGAACATGTGGACCAAGTCATCTCTTCCAACCGCCACCCAAATGACCACAATTTAAACCAAAACACTCCAACGTGGCGCCCATCTTCTTCCATATAGACACTCACAATAAACTCCACTATGGCTGGAGTTTTCCATGAGGGGCATAGCCCAAGACCGTGTCCAAAATAAGCTCTTTTGCACCTAATTTGCCTAAATTCAGGGTGGCCTGGACACCCTTCTTGTGAACCAGAAGAGATTAAATAGGCCTCCCGTTAATACTGCTCCGCTTCTTCAATTTGAGGCCAAATGACTGTGGGGTTTGGATTCTTTATGTGAATTGGAGTCTTGAGAAAACCCAAGCAACTATGGGCTAGACTCTGCAAGGCTTTGAAGAACTCATTTGACCCAAAGGATCCCTAATCTGACTTGATGGAGGTCAGGAAAGTTACAGAGGAAGGCGAGAGACTTCATCCACAAGGACTGCTCTTTTGGCCATTTGGTTTTGGATGTACACATGGGATCTTTCTTTAGATCCACCAGGACCTGAGAATCTAAGCCACAGCCTCACACAGGGTAAATAAGCTGATTCAGACACATCCTTTCCAAAGCAATTAAGCAAAGAGCCACAGGTAATGCCCATTCATTTCCATTTGAAAACTGTTTTCTTCAGGCTTCACAAAGTGGTGGACTGAGGAAAAGACCTTCCTGACATTCAGGGCAACAGAAGAGTAGGTAAACAAAAGGCCCCAAGCAGGGTTTCTCCACTAAGACTTTCCTGGTCACACTGATATCTGAGTTTTCTGAGATGCTCACCATTCCCTTCAGCTATACAGGACATGGTCATGTCACAGAGCTTCGAGGTTGTACATATCTTAAACAGAAAACCATGAACCTATTCTGGAGAGTGGCCAGAATTCAGGAATAAAACAGAAACTAAGGAAGATAGCAGGTGTTGCACATCAATAAGGCAAGCTGCAGTCCATTCATAAATAGGGCAGGATGAATGCTGTGAAGCTTTCTACTAGACAGGACATATTAATTGATGCATTCTGATTTCTAATGTCTACAACCACGGACACAGTGGGATACACAGACATAGAAATTCTCGCCTTGTCAAACGACTTACTAGAAACAGTTCACTCCAAACAAAACAAACCGCCTTTCATACCTATTCTCAGAACATGAGACAAAACCACAAACCCACACCCACACCACAAAGGCACCTCCTTCCCCCAAGTAGGTCTGTGACTATCCGGAGTGTCCTCTGTCTGGTGGGCCTTATTATGTTCCCTGGAAATAGCCTGTTCTGTCTCAAATCTGGTCTTTTGGCCAACTCTGTGAAGTCGTCAGGAGCCAGCGGTGAGCCACTGCGTGCTTTCTCAGGAAAGGCCCCTCTTCATAGCTTTCCTTGCATTTGGCCATCCTTACATCAGTAGGTCCCAAGAAAGACTGAGTCTGTCCTTGGTAAATCAAAATAAGTTTGACCACTGGGACTGGAACTGGGACTGGCTCTGGGTGCCTGGCTTCCTGGATTCCAAGTTCAGAGAGTTCCATCACCAAGGAAGTTAGGTGAAGTCACTTAATTTTGGAACTGAATGAGGTCACTGCCTTGGCAACAACTTTGTCCTAACAGTTGCTTCCAAGGTTCCCATGAGAGGGAGGCTGCTCCTACTTCCTGTGACACTTTCACAGGTCAGAGAGGTATGTCAACCATAGGCATGCAGGAGCAGCTCTCAACACATGCCTGCTTTGGTCCATCTTCTCTACATTAAGAAGAGAGTGGCTGATTCAGACACATCCCTTCATCCTGAGCAGGTTGTTTGCCATGGAAGACTTTTGCTCTCTCAGGTACTTCATACTTGCCTACATCTTCTCCAGGGATCATTTCTACGTGGACCTTTGAGGTTTTCAGCAGGTGGAAGATCCTCTATTTTCCTGTATTTTAATACCAATTCTGTCCGTGCTCTTCTGTAAAATTAGATTGAGAGAACAGTGTATGGTTAGGATTAATAACAGGTTCGATTTGGTTTAGAAAGAAAACTACACGGTTGAGCAAACAGGGTCCTACAGTTAGCAATAATATGAGGAATTTTAATGGACCGGCCATGGCAGATAAAAGCACAGTTAATCAGGTCACTATGTGAACCAAGACTCAAACCTCCCTTTTGGGGCCTCTGTCTCTCTTTGACGCTCTTCAAGTCGTTTTCTTAATTTATTCATAGATTCTTTTACAACTCCAGTATTGTCGGCACAAAAACAACATTCTTCCCTCAATGCAAGCAAAAAGGCACCTTTCTCTCATGAAGAGGAGATCCAACACTCGCCTGCTTTGTAAAACAACTTCAGAAAGAGAGAGGTTAAAATTCCTGTAAAGCTGTGATGTCGGTTTTTAATGTCTTTAAGGTTTGGCCTATTTCTGCTTCTAATTGTGTCTTTGTTGTGTCTCATGGACTAGCCCACCCCTTAAGCAACTATTATTTCTAATAGGATGGCTAAAGTGAGGGATACAGGTTCCCGCTGGAACCGGGTTGTATGCCCCCCTATTTGATCTTTAAATGAACCTACGTCATGATAGAGAACTCTGGAAAACATCTGCATCATTACATAATAAATCACATATATTGACCATTTTATGAAAACATAAATAATGTTAAAGTGTATAGAATTATACTGTTGTAGGGATGGACAAGGAAAGGGACCTAAGATAGCACCAAACACAGGAAAACAGCCTTATTTGGTTGCATCCGGATTTAGAGGGCATTGCTTCTGTTGTAATCAATTAATCCCCTGAACCCCAAGTTTTGGTAGTTTTAGAATTTGTACCCAATATGTAAGGGAAGTGGATCAGAAGTTCACAGTCTGTAGAAATTCACAAAAATCAGTTTTTGTTTCTGTTTTTGTTCCTCTGTTCTGGGCAAGTTAACTTTTCAAGGACACCTTGGAAAGGGAGAGCTTTTTTGTCTCTTTTTTTTCTCCCTGCCAGCTGTCACCATGAAGCCCAGTTGGTAACTTTTTTATCTTAGAAATGTAGTCATCTCTGTGAAGCCCCAGCTCAAGGCCAGAGGCTTTGTTCACATATTTTGTGAAAACCTAGTAAGGCGGTGTCAAGCTTAGGGGTGGTGATTTTTCCAGCCAGTGGCCAAGTAGAACAGGGCAACACGAAAAGTGGAAGTTTATATACATTGAACTCTTTCAGAGGGACCCTTTTGCTGAAAGACCTAATGTAAGCCTCGGTGAAGACTTCTGGAGAAGGTTATTTAAGACATATCTATGGACCTGGTACAGAGGGGGAAGACTGGGAAGGCGAGGCTGAGAGCAGCTCCGTGGATCTGAGAATGAGGAAGATGAGATGTAAAAGAATAATGGAAAAGGGGTTTGGGATTTTCCTAAAACAAAACTTGAGCAGTAGAACAGGTAGAGCAGAGGTGAAGATGGGAGTGAGTATTCCAAAAACCCCTGAGGGACTTTAGATTTTTAGAAACCTGTTTTCAGTGATGACAAAGCAACTTTAAAGGCCATTTTTATTACATCTTGGATAGGGGTCTGAGGGCTCTTCTCAGCTGGTTTGAGCTTTGGTTTAGCTTCTTAGAGGACTTGGTGGGACCTAGTGCACGCACAGACAGAAAAAGAGAGGAGTGAGTGAGTGGAGGGGTACCTCGGTACCTGCTACCTCAGCAAGGGGGCAATGGTCTGAGAACTGGCAGAGGTTTGGGTTTTTGATCTAGTAATTGGAGGTGAGAAATCACATTGCTGAGGTGGGAGTGACAGCAGAGACTCTAGAGCAGAAGACTGAGGGTGAGGAACTATTGGAGAAGCATAGTACAGGATGTGAGTGAAGGAGGGAAAAGGATTCCACATAGGGGAATTTTCCCCTTTTGAGCACTTGCCGAAGTTAAAAATGTCACGCAGAATTTGAGGATCTAGAGAACCCTCTGGGGGCCATAGCTTTTGGTTGTCTAATTGGTAATATGGCCAATGCTGTGTACTGAATGTGATGAGGAATTTGGGTTCCACCAGGCAGCCCCGGTATGCTCACATCCCCATGAGTTACACAAGAAGTTGGCTTTTCCCCCACACAGCCATGGCTGTTTGTGGCTTTGATAGTCCGCCGGGCATACATCATAATCTAGGCTAGCCAACCTGAATCTGGCTCGCGTTTCTGTGCATCCATAATGTTTGTTTCAATTATCTATGGAACGGAAGGGATTTAATGAAACTTTAGTGGGATCCTCTTCATCAGGGTTATCTCAATAGGAAAGACGTATACCAAGCTGAAAAATGTCTGGGTGGAGAGATAGCCACCAGGTCCCTAAGGGGGCTATATGCGAGATATACCATACTTCTTGTCTAGTAGGATTTGAGATCAGCCTTCACTGCTGAACAGGCTGATGAGGGTTAGGAGTACTGGTGGCCAAGTTGAGAGTCTACAGTCTTGTCCACATAGCGAATACGAAATTTGAAATGGTTACCAGTCTTTTCCAGTTTCCAACCAGAGTCTGGACACAGCGAAGGCTTTAGATGAGAGGCATGGATCCAAAAAGTGATTCTGTCTACTTTTACCGCTGTAGGTGTTATAAGTAGCACCTGGTATGTTCCTTTCCAGCGGGGTTCTAGGAATGACACCTGATGTTGTCTTATGTAGACGAAGTCTCTTACTTGATATTGATGTGGAATCCCCTCGTCCCCAGGTTGGTAGGCAGTGGCCAGCTGTTTCCACAGTTATCACTGAGTTCTTTCAATGGCTTTAAGTCTGTCAAGCAAGGGGTGTGGAAGGGATTGTTAGGCCTTAGAGTTGGGGATTAGGTCCCTTGCTGGATGATGGGCATCGTAGAGAATTTCATAGGGGGTGAGGTTACACAGAGAAACTGAGGGAGTATTTCTCGCATGAAACAGTGCATAAGGCAGGAGCATAGTCCAATCTTTTATGCCAGTCTCTAAGCTTAATTTTGTTAAGGTCTCTTTAATGTTTCTATTTATTTTTTCTACCTCTCCTGAGCTCTGGGGTATATAAGCATAATGTAACTTACAATTAATCCACACGTGACTTACCTGGGCCATGAACACAAGTCCATTATCAGACCCTATTACCTTAAACAGACCATATCTTGGAAAAATATCTTCCAGGATCTTCTTGAGAACCATTTGGGCCGTTGTTTTTTTTTTTTTTTTCCTGTGTGTGTGTGTGTGTGTGTGTGTAAGGCTTCAATCCATCCTGAAAATGTATCGACAAAGACTAGGAGATATTTAAGTCCATACCTTGCTGGCTTAATTTCAGTAATGTCCACTTCCCAGAATTTTCCTGGTCTGGTTCCTCATAGGTGCTTTCCTCTAAGAAACTTGGAAGGGTAAGCATTAAACAATTGACTGACCCAACAGGCTTTTGTTACCGGTTCAGTTTTTTTCTTTCGCTGTGTGTTGGTTAGTGGAAAACTCTGTTCTTAATCCTACAGGAGTGCCTGCAGTTTCTTTGAACCAAGGTGAGTGAGTTGACGTACATTTTTAACTTAGTGTAGGGCTTTCTGTAATTGCAGGCTGAGCTCAGTAAAGTTGAGGCATTCAGTGTCAGTGTCCTTAGATGTTATCTAAAACTTCCTGTTACTCAGGGGTCCATTGGAATTGGGCATCTCCCTTTAACAGCGGGTATAAAGGAGCAGCTAAGGACGCGAACCCATTTATCCATAACCTGCAAAACCCAGCAATCCCAAGAAACTCTCTTAGTTGTCTGCTGTAAGATGGGGTTGGTATCTGCTCAACGGTTTGTTTTCTGGGCTCAGTGAGCCATCGTTTACCGCCCCTGAGGAAATAGTCATGGAAGATTACTTCTTGCTGGCAAATTGGGCAATTTTGGCAGAAGCTCTATACCCGAGTTGAGCAAGCTCCGATAATAGTGCTTGGGTCCCAGTTCAGTTTTCCTTGGTGTTGGATGCCAGTAGCAGGTGATCCACGTATTGAAGCTGGGTGACTTTGGGGTGTGTAGTTCTGAAATTGTTGAGATCTCTGTGGAGGGCTTCATCAAAGAGAGTGGGGGAGTTTTTGAACCCCTCTGGGAGTCTAGTCCAAGTTAGTTGACTATACTTTCCGGTTTCTGGGTCTACCCACCCAAAAGCAAACAGCAACTGACTATCTTTATGCAGAGGCAAGCAAAAGAAAGCTTGTTTTAAGTCCAGAACAGTATACCATTTCTGCTCAGGGTTCAGAGTGCTAAGCAGTTGGAACAGATTAGGTACTGTGGGGTGAATGTCCTGCACTCTGTTGTTGATCTCTCTTTGGTCTTTAACAGGTTGATAGTCCCCGGTTCCTGGCTTTTTCTTCTAATAACAGGGGAGTGTTCCAGGCCAATTGACAGGGCCTTAGGACCCCTAAGGCCAGATATTTCTGAATATAGGGCCTTATCCCATCTTTAGCTTTTTATGCTTAGAAGATATTATTTGACATTGATTGGGGAGGCTGAGGTTTTTAACTCCACTGTTATTGGAGGTTGTTTCACGGCCAGGCCTAACACAGCAGTTTTTGCCCAGGCATCTGGGTTATCTGTTATCCATTTCTGCGGTAGCTTGCCTGTTTGATCAGTCTTGGGGGGTGTGAAGAGTGGATGTTTATCTTCTACTAATATAGTTACAGCCGTGACTATAGGAGTTTTTACTGAAGGATTTAGAAATTTCTTTTGGGGGCTTTCAGGGTTAAAAGTTATTTTGGCCCAGAGCTTGGTGAGCAGATCTCTGCCCATCAATGGGTGCGGGCATTCTGGGATTACTAGGAAGGAGTGATGGATTTTTCCTTTCCCCAGGTCCATGGTCCTCTTAGTAGTCTAAGCCCGATATTTACTGCCATTAGCCCTTTGAACTACAGACCTTTTATTTGATAGACGGCCCAATGGGGCCCTAAGGGCTGAGTATACTGCTCCTGTATTCATTTCAAAGTTTACTGGGGTCCCCTACTCTTCAAAAGTTACCCTGAGCTAGGGGAAGGAATCTGAGCCCCAACTTTCTTAGTCATCCTCCAGAGTCAGAATGGCTGGCTGGCGTGTCTGTCTCTTTATAGGGCACTCTTTGGCCCAGTGTCCTTTTTTTTTACGGTAGGCACATTGATCTGAGGCCAGGGGTGGCCTTTGGCACGGGCCCAGGTATCCCTTCCTGTCACCTTATGTCTTAATTTCTGGCCTCTTTCTTGTTGTGACCAGGATCTAAGTCAATGCCTTAGTCTTTCTTTTGCTTCTCTCATCATCCCTTTGCTCCCTTTCTTTTTCCCTGTTTCTCTTTTATAGTATATTTTTTTGGCTTCTCTGACTAAATCTCTCTTTTAACTTTTTTTTTTTAATATCCATGGCAGCTTCCCCAATTAAGGCCATCATGACAGATGCCTTTTGATCTGCTGCCTGAGGATCGAAAGGAGTATATCTCTTATATGCCTCCATAATTCTCTCTAGAAACATAGAGGTAGATTCATCAGGCCTTTTAATAATTTCTCTTACCATGGCCAAATTAGTTGGTCACCTAGTGGCCCCTTGGATACCCGCTATTAGAGCCTGGCAATAATTGGACATATGCTCCCTATCTTCAAAGGTGTTGGGGTCTCAGTTGGGTTGGTTTAAGGGGAAGCCGGCTTTGATTATGTTGGGAAGTTGTGTTGGTCGCCCATCAAGTCCGAGGATATTTTTTTCTAGCTTCCAGGAGGTTTTTCCTTTCATTCCTCTGTCGTGAAGAGAGTCCCTAGGAGTTGTTGGCAGTCATCCCAAGTAGGCAGGTGTGAAAACGTTGGCGAGTTCTCTGAGTTTTTTTAGCCGGGCCAGCTTCCTCTAGGGAAGGAGGGGCTGTGTGTGCCATTCGACAGTCATCTGGAGGGTGCTGGGCCATCCTGGCTTCCTCGAATGGTGGAGAGGCTGAGTAAGCAACAGGGGAATTACTTACAGGGTTTTGGGGGTTGGGGGACAAGGGCAGAGGATAAGGACGAGTAGAGTCTTGAGACTCAGGGAGAACAGAGGGTGGAGGTTGAGGAGCAGAGAGTTTGAGAGATAGAATCGTAGGGGAAGGAGTAGGAGTGGGTGCAGGGACAAGGAAAGGCTTCACCCATGGAGGAGGAGATTAGCAGAGGTCCTGACAAGTTAAGATATATGGCTATTGATCTGGATGGCTATGTGGCCCCGGCTGAAAGACAATATCTCAGACTTTTCAAATTAGTGCGAAGTAGAAACATCTTTCTAGGGGCCATCCGACTACAAAGGTGGGTTATTCTGAGACACAGAATCTGCCAGGTCTGGTGTTTTAATGAAAAAGAAAGAATCTGAGCCCTTAAGCAGACTTTGGTCCAGTGATTAAGGGTCAGGGACAGAGGCATTGAAGTGCTCTGTCCCATAATGAAATATACACAGACAGTGAAAGCAAAGACACACGACACAGACAAGACAAGACAATAAAGACAGACAATGGACGTCCAATACTGAGACCAGGACTGAGTAGCGGGCAAATCCTGATGGGCTGCCAATTCCAAATCTGAAAGAAAATATCACTGAGTCGAGGAGACTATGGTTCTTCGATTTCCCGAGTCCATCCCACAGGAACATGGCCTGTGGCTCTGTGACATGTGTGTCAGCCACCGTGGGAGAGAGCTCACTCTCTTTACCAATAGCCATTTTGTCAAACCCTAACCTGAATCCTGAAACCAGAAAGAGGGGCCTTATTTACCCCCAGAGGAGCCCATTGGGGGTCTTTCATCTGCAGCTGCCGGATCTCGCTGGGGCCACCAGAAGTAAAGGTCGGGTGAGCGTCGCTGGAAGAGACCACCAAGAGACTGTCTAATGCAACCTCAAAGGGTTTATTGGGAGTCCGGCATGCAAGGGCTCAGAGATCAGTTGAATAGAGCAGAGAGCCCTGAGAACAGCTTAAGAAGTGCTTATATATTTTCCTTGGAGAGGGCAGGGAGGGAAGTTTATTGATGGTTAAGGGCGAGTGGGCGGTTTGCGTGCAAATGGTTGATGGAGTACATTCTGCAGTTTGGCAGTTGGGGGCAGCACATTCTGGGAACAAGAAGAGCAAACAGTTCTCAAGATTTCAACAGTGTTTTATTAAGCATACAGAAAAACAGGACGTGACAAGTACCTATTTTATTAACCTTTCAATATAAGTATGAAAACAGAAATCTAGGTAAGATTTGAAGCCCAGAAGTTCATTTGGTCCTTGATTGGTATACTTAGCTTTGAATTACATTCCGTGGAGATGTCCTAGAATTATGGATATACAATGACACAGGACCTTGTACCTTCTCAGAGGTCAGTTCCAAAACACAGTCTCTAAGGGGAATCACACCAAAATTCAAGACAAGGTGGACCCAATTATCTCTACCAACCGCCACACAAATGCCCACAATTAAAACCAAAACACTCCGAAATGGCACTCATCTTCTTCCAAATAGACACTCATCATAACTTCTGTCAGGAGGATTCCATGAGAGGCGCAGCACAAGACAGTGTCCCAAATAATCTCCCTTTCCCCTCATTTGCCAAAAGTCAGAGTGGCCTGGACACCCTTCCTGTGAACCAGGAGTGATCAAATATGCCTGCCATTAATACAGCTCTGTTCTTCAATTTGAGGCCTACTGTCTGTGGGGTTTAGAGTCTTTATTTGAATTGGATTCATAAGAAAACCCAAGAACCTATGGGCTAGCATCTGCAGGGCTTTGAAGAACTCAATTGACCCAATGGATCCCTTTTCTCACTTGATGGAGGTCAGGAACCTTACAGAGGAATGCGAACGACTTCATCAACAATGACTGATTTTTTGGCCATTTTGATTATGGATCCACACATGGGATCTTTCTTTAGACCCATCAGGTGCTGATAATCTAAGCCACAGGCTCACACAGGGCCAAGAGCAAAGAGCCACAGGTGATGCCCATTCATTTCCATTTGAAAACTGTTTTCTTCAGGCTTCACAAAAGCGTGGCCTGAGGCAAAGAACTTCCTGACATTCAGGGCAACAGAACAATAGGTAATCAAAAGGCCCTTTGCAGGGTTTCTCTACTGAGACTTTCCGGGTCACACTGATATCTGACTTTTCTGAGATGCTTGCCATTCTCTTCAGCTATCCAGTACATGTCCATGTCACAGTGGTTGGAGGTGGTACATATCCTGGATGCAAATGCATGAACCTATTCTGGAGAGTGGCTAGATTTCAGGAAGAAAACATGAACTTAGGAAAATAGCAGGTGTTGCCCATCGATAAGGCAAGCCCTAGTGCATTCATAAATTGGGCAGGATGAATGCTGGGAAGCTTTCTACTTCACAGGAAACATCCATTGATGCATTCTCTTTTCTAATGTCTACAAGCACGGACACTGTGGGATACACAGACATAGAAACACTCGCCTTGTGAAACAACTTACTAGAAACAGTTCACTCCAAACCAAACAAACCGACTTTCCTGCCTATTCTCAGAACATGAGACAAAACCACAAACACACATCTACACCCACAAAGGCACCTCCTTCCCCAAGTAGGTCTCTCACTCTCCAGAGTATCCTCTGACTGCTGGGCCATACTATGTTCCCCCAATATGGCGTGTCCTGTCTCAGATCTGGTCTCCTTGTCCAACTTTGTGAAGTGTTCAGGAGCCAGCTGTGAGCCACTACCTGCTTTTTCAGGAAAGGCCCCTCTTCAGAGAACTCCTGGCATTTGGCCATCCTCACATCAGTAGGTACCAAGAAAGACTGACTCTGTCCTTGCTAAATTGAAGCAAGTGAGACACTGGGACTGGGACTGAGACTGACTCTGTGTGCCTTGCTTCCTGGATCCCAAGTTCAGAGAGTTCCATTACCAAGGGATTGAGGTGAGGTCTCATCCTTCAGGAACTGAATTAGGTCTCTGCCTTGGCAACCACTTTATCCAAACAGTTGCTTTCAAGCGTACCATGAGAAGGAGGCTTACCCTATTTTCTGTGGCACTTTCACAAATTAGAATGGTATATCAACCATAGGCACCAAGGAACCGCTCTCCACGAAGGCCTGATTTGGTCCATCTTCTTTATATTTGGAAAAGAGCCTTTAGTCCAGGGAGCACTACAGTGAACCTCTGCACTAAAACTATTAGCAAGCACCTGATGGAGGAGGCCTCCATAGGTAAGTGGCTCCTTTATAACATCTGATATCCAGTTAAGGGAGATCTCTTCTGATGACAGAGATGTGGCACGGGGAGGCTCACATATACTTCTGTGCAGAACAGTAACGAGAATCATTCTGTCCTCTGTTCTGTTCTGTAGGGAATTCCTCTGGAACTGTAGAGAGGTGGCGATGAGCACGCACGCGCTTCTACCCTGGAGCTTTAGCAAGATGTTGCACTTTTCCCCTGTTTCTGTGTTTAGCCACCGGGTTTCTGTTTATTTGTGTTCTGTGTTCTATTTTTTGTTTTTTTGTTTGTTTGTTTTTGTTCGTTTTGTTGTGTGATTTTGGTGGTAAAAACTTAAGTATATTGGACATGAAAATCAGAAATAAAGAGAGTAAGCCTGACACCCCTTTGGACTGTGTTTTAAGGAACTGCAATGAACTTTATCCCCCTTTGCGAAGCAGGATGATAGAAGCCCCTAGCTGGCTGCCTGGAGCACACCCATTGCAGAGGGAAATGCCTGCTGGGGACCTAAGAACAGAGTATCTCCCAGGTTAACAAGTGAAACTCCTTTAAAACCCCTTGTCCCTCCAGATAAAGAGAGTCACAACTTTGGCAGAGTCCCCTGTGTTTCTCCTTTGTTAGCCAAGCAATAAACCTCCTTTTTTCTTTTTCTCAAAACCCAGTCCTCATTATTAAATTGGTATTAATTGGCTTCAAGGTCAGGAACCAAACTTTAAGTTACAAATCTTGTACCCCCCCTCCGCCCCGGAACTTTGTGAGACCTATCTACTGAAATGTTAGGAGATAGAGCATGCTTGGTGTGGAACTGAATCAGAGGAGCTAATCCTGTATGTAAAAGGAGAAACTGAGGGACTCCCAGCAGCTGCCAAAGCCCTGTTGATTCAGGGAATTACCTCCTTCCTTCCCTGCACTGTAAGGATTATGCCACCTCTGTCTTGTTAAAAAAAGAGAAAAAGAAAAAGGTGACACTAAATGCAGTAAAATCACCATGGAGACACTTTATTTTACATTTCAGGTTGCCCCTCTGTGAAAACATCTGGTCCCCTTGTGGGGACAGCTATGGTCCCACTGGTGTATGAGATTTTTCTCTTATCTGCTCTGGTTTAAAGGGTTCTCTCTGACAGCCATAGTCTGGACCTCCTTTTGGTCTGTATTGTGTCTTTCTTTCTGGCCCTTTTAGGCATGTGCAATAATGTGTTGATATTATAAATTGTTTTTTGGGAATGATCTTAGCTGAATGTGTGTCGAAATGATGATGTTTGATTTAACAATCTGGTATCTGAATGGGTTTTTGAAGCATTGCACAATCTTGCAGTTAAAAGTCGGGTTTAGGTAATTGTTTAGTTTATGATTTCAGATAATTCATGCCAGAGAACTTAAATAATTACAATGGATAACTGAAGAACTCTACTTCCAAGTTGGCAAGAAACTTCCCAATCATACAGTCTTTTTTTTTCACCAATTTTGAATTGGGTAGCCTGGGAAAATGTCACTGTGTGTACCAGTGCATTAATTTGGACATGGATAGTAAATCATAGTATGGTGTCTGTTGACCAAACAAGATGTAAAGATATAAAATTTTGTGAATTGTATCTTAAACTTGTATCATAATTTTCAACATCCGAACCTGAAAATTATGGTTAAAATGCCTTAGTCCTGAGATGTCTGTTCAGAATAGCAGTTTTTTTCCTGCTCCTTCCAGACCTCAGCCATGACTTATGTTGAAATGCAAATGAAAGAAGCCTGCAAGCTTTGTAGGAGACTGATTTGAGATCTAAGGGAAAAAAAGGTAAATTGTATGGTATTTTCTAATTACTGGCAAGTCATTTTTTCTAGGACTCTTATTATTTTCTGAGATACTTTATGTTTTTTGACCTCATGATTTTGAGCATACAGACCTAGGTTAATGTTTTTCTGATCAGTTCTATCTTTGACCAACTGTGGACTTCTTGAAACATTGCAATAAAGATTTCACCTGCGAAATGCTACGAGGCCTTTACTATTATTATGTGTGCACAATTTTTTTATGTGTTGTATGTCTATATATACATATGTCCGTATATCATCTATATGATACATAAATTAACATATATAAGGAGTGCTCATAAAATAAAGCGCTCATAAAAACAAATTTTAAAAAGTGGATCCAAAGATCTTTAATTCACGTGATTTAAATGTTTCAAATTAAATTGGATAAAGAGATAAAAACAAATGTCTTTAAATTTAAGCTTACAAAGTTTTCTAGGTGTTCAAACATCTAACAAAATATTAACATCTACAAAATGTCTAATATGCCTTGGCTCTAGTACCTTTCCTTCAACATAATAATGGTTTACACTGTTCAATACGTTTCTCTAACTTTTTGATAAATAAGTAAAGTAAATTTGATATGGGATTACTCATTCATGAGTACTTTAGTTAGATATCTGATTGATTTACTAAGATCTGTATTTTTTTTTGTAAACTCTGTATAAGATTGTAAAAATCAGTCATGTGTTAATGAGGCAAAAATTTCTTAAAACATAAGTTTACCCATAACATTGAGTTTATTAAGATTTATGTTTTCTAGAGCAAGCAACCATAAAAATTAAACAACTGATTAAATAAGAACTGTTATTTTAGAGCACTGTACTGCCATTTCTTTAAAAGCCAAACTTGATTAATGTAGAAACATAAATGTAATTGTTATGCTATTAATGTTTTCATATCTTACAGGTATGCAAGTCTGTAAGGTAGAAACCTTAAAAGAGCATTATATCAAGCTGGTGCTCTGAAGTTGTGTGGTAAAAAATATATTGTGGATTTATTTACCTGTTATCAATAAGATATGTAAATTTTTATGTTACTTTTTACATTGGGGAACAATTTAAATGTATTTTTAAGTTAATTAGAGCCTAATCTTTGTAAAGGTTAAAAACTTTCAGCATTTCTTTAATTCATGTTTTAAATGTGATATCATATGGTGTTAGCTAATGTTCATGTGACCTCAAACAATTTATGTAAACTTTGTCAAAAGATATTTAAAAATAAAGATCAGCTTTAGAATTAAAATACTTAAGATTTATAAAGAGCCCTGCCTTACCTGAGATAAGGCTGTGTGTCCCATCTTACTACATGTGAGAATGACTATGAAACATGTAGGTCAGATAATATTTCTTTAAAGTTATGTTAAAAAGTTTTTTTTTATTGTCAATATTCCTAGGATCTCAAACAGGGGATATAATGTATAACTCAGCCAAAAAATTCAGGGAAGATATTACACGAACTAAGTATTTTTACTTTTGTTAATTTTAGTTTGAAATTTTCTTATAAGTGATCTAAAGATTCCCTGTTAGTGTTTTACAAATGCGTTGCTATAAGAACACAACATGGGTTTATTCAAGATAATAAGTCATCAACTACAATACAGACAGAATAATACAGATCCCAATTAATAAAAAGGTAATTATAAAGTTATAGACATTAAAGCCCAGTACTCTTAATATAAGGCTGTTAAAATTTATTTGCTGGATGTTTAAGATTAGGATTTAAAATTAATGTTAAATGAAAAGGGCCAAGAAAACCAATATTTGGCTCTTGCCCTCTGAGTCAGTCTGAATCCAGGGAACAGGGGACTTCTCTAAAGAGCTTTGCAACTCTGAGCCACATAACCTCCTGATCAGGGAGATTAATGAGACCACTGGAGAACAGAAAGCCAATCAGTGCATTTGTTACAAAGAGGAGAGTCATCATAGAAAGGAGACATCCATGATGCTTCTGAGGGAAGCCAAATGGTCAAGCAAGACCTGGACCCACCTAGCGCAAATGGCACTAGCAGAACTGAGAATCTCTTCTCAAGTTTCCCCAGAATTGACTCCCATAAAAGGTCAGCTGACTGTTAACAATAGATGGAAACAAAAGTCAGTTTGACTGCTTCATCTTAAATACTTAGCAAAGACAGTTAAGACCAAAATACAGCCACTCCTGGGCATATTAAATAATAATAATAATAATAATAATAATAATAATAATAATAATAATAATAATAATAATAAAATTTTAAGGTATGCACTTTATCTTATCCTCCCAAAACAAGTAAGACTGGAGGCTACAAAGAAGGATTCTCACACAGGAATGCCTAATACTTATAAAAAGAGACTATCAAGAAGAGCTGCCACAGGCAGAAGTTTTCAGTTTAAGACCTACAGATATTCCTAACCTACAAAGGTAGGCTTGGTGTTTGCTAGTACGATTATCCAGCCC
The DNA here is from genome assembly GCF_048772815.1 of Callospermophilus lateralis. NCBI lineage: Eukaryota > Metazoa > Chordata > Mammalia > Rodentia > Sciuridae > Callospermophilus > Callospermophilus lateralis. The sequence goes on from NW_027513937.1 coordinate 903,248, forward strand.
TGAGTAACAGAATTAAAGGTTTCTCTATTAGACGCAGAGGTCATACTAGTAAAAGGATTTTTCAAGATCAGATGACATTAAATTATTAAACTGTGTCTTATTGGGAGGGCCAACTGTAACACTTAAAGTTAAATATTAAGTTGACAGTCCTGATAACTGGGGATATTAAAGACTGGTGAGGGAATGTCTATACAGTGACATGTTCTAGCTGCTGCAACATTTATCCAGTACTCATGGTTTTTGTTTCACTCATAGAAGAACCCATTCACAGATGACTTTACAACCTGTTCTTCCCCAACCTGACTTCAAACCGAACTGACTTCTAAAAGGCAACTCATGTCTCTCAACTGACTTCTAATAGGCAACTCATGTCCCTCACGCCGAGCCCACTTACGTCACCCTGTCTCAGGACAGAAGAAGAAAAAATTAGTGATGCCACTCTTCTTACAACAATGGAGAGAAAGATAAATAGACTATCAATATAAGTAATTAAGAAGGGTAAAATCAGCGAGATCGGTTTTGGGTGAGTTCTAAAAATTTGGAGACTCTTACCTGAGGGATTAAAATTTCCTCAGTGCTCTTCCCATAATCTCTCAAAGATTTGAAAGGGACACAGAGAAAAGGGGGGAATTGTAGACCCAACCTGATCTTTTATTAAAATTGGGAGCCATCATGCCACAAAGCCATGAAAAGATAATTTTGGCTTTACCATTAATTACTTCAAATTCTGAACCTGCGTGGAATGCCTGCCCGCGCCTTGAACTCACACATGCCTGGCTCTCTGACCAGATAGCAGCCCTCTCTGAAACTTTAGTGACACATCATAAATATTTGCCTTCTCTGGCAAGACAACAACCCTCTCTGAGGCTCTAATGGTCCTCATGAATTCTCATGTAGGGACAGCAAAAAAATTGTAAACTACCTTTAGTGTGATGTTTATCAGAGTTCTGTTATCTGTAACCCCCCTTTTGTGTAACTTTCTGGGCTATAAAGCTGGGCTGTAGGAAAGCTGGGGTTGCTGTCTTGTTCCCTTCGTTTTGGGAGGGAGAGGCAGCATGGCCGGTGGAAATAATAAGCTTAATTTTATTTGATTTTAATTTGAGTCAGTGGTCTTTTCTAGCGTCCTGGTCTAACAGGTAAACACTCCAAAAACATGGAGCTCTGCCGGCCTAAAGACTTCTTGAGAAACTTCCTCTGAGTTTTGGCACTTTAAATATATGTTGTTGCAAGGAGATTTAGCTTCCTTTCTAGTGACACCATAAAAGCTGGGTCTGCATCTACGTGACCTGGAGGACATGGTTTCTTGTATTCTAATGAACATGAGGCAGCAGTGCTGAATATTCTATTTGTAGGTAAACTGTGGCCACTTGGTGCTAAGTGTCTCCCCGTGTGAACTGTGAAGCCATTTGGTAATCCTCCACTTTTCGTGGTGTTTCTTGCTGCTGCACTGGGAGTTTGGTATTTGCTTCATGAAATACAATGAGTTCAACTGGGACCCAGTATTAGAGGGAGTTCTGTCACTTGTGGTGGGTCAGGGTCTGCAGGAGAATGCAACAACCAGGCTTCTATCTCACAAAGCTTGCCCCTTTGTCCATAGAAATCTGACTCTGAACTTTGCCCGGAAACCTCTCCATATAACAAGAAGGGTCTGCTGGCTGCACCATATCAGTCACAAGCCATTTTGAAGGCAATGGAAAACCCTCCTGCCACACCACAGCTGTATTATCACACACCTGCCCACCACTGCAAAAGGCCCACTACTCAGCAGGGTCCAACTTACTGGCATCTTTGTTCTACACCATTTTCATGAAATACCGTCAATCATGGCATTCTCTTGTACACTCATGACCAGGAAAAAGACATCCAAAGGTTCTCCAGTGCCACCTGGTTAAGGGAATTTAAAAAATTTTATTGTATTTATCTAGCCATTTTTCATGGATGAAGTTGGAGGCACTGTGGGTTTCAGTTCAGTAGTGAGACACTACCTGCTTTCTCAGGAAAGACCCCTCTTCAGAGCTCTCCTGGAATTTGGCCATCCTCACATCAGTAGTTACCAAGAAAGACCGATTCTGTCCTTGGTAAATACAAACATGTGTGGCCACTGGGACTGTGACTGGGAATGCCTCTGGGTGCCTGGCATCCTGGATCCCAAGTTCAGAGAGTTCCATCACCAAGAAAATGATATAGGTTACTTCCTTCAGGAACTGAATGAGGTCACTGCCTTGGCAACCTCTTTGTCCTAACAGTTGCTTCCAAGTGTCCCAATAGATGGAGGCTGCCCCTACTTCCTGTGACACTTTCACAAGTAAGAATGGTATATCAAACATAGGCACCCATGAACAGCTCTCCACACAGGCCTGGTTTGGTCCATCTTCTCTACATTAAGAAGAGATAGACTGCTTCAGACACACCCCTTCATCCTGACCTGTTTTTTTTTTTTTTTTTTTTTTTTTTTGTCATGAAAGATGACTTTTGCTCTCTCAGGTCCTTCATAGCTTTCTATATCTTCCCCAGGGTTCACTTCTGCATGGACCTTTGAGGTTCTCAGCAGGTGGAAGATCTCTTACATTTCTATATAAGACCAACTCTGTCCTTGCTTTTCTGTAAAGTTAGATTGAGGAAACAAAGTATGGTTAGGGTTAATAACATGTTTGATTTGGGTTAGGAATCATTCTGCTGCATGAATAATGGTATTGGGAACCTGCAATATTTATAAGTATATATAGAGGTGAAATATATGTATGAAAACACAAATCTAGGTAAGATTTGAAGCCCAAAAGGGCATTGGATCCTTGATTGGGATACTTCACTCGGAATTATGTTGTGCACATGTGTCTCAGATAAATCTATACATTATGGCATAGGACCTTGTACCTTGGATAATTGAATGTCGAAGAGAACATCCAGTCAAAAAAGGATAGTTGGTAGGATTAGGAAGATAGTTGGTAGGATTAGAAAAAAAGAGTGAGTATAGGATTTGGACAAAAAGTTCTTTAGCAATAGGGTTTCAGGTAGACAGAAAATGTAAATGTCAGCACATGTGAAGAGTCAGTCACAATGATGAACTGGGGAAAATATGTAGGAAAGCAGATATCATTAGAGACATTAGGAAATCAGGCAAATGATGAAGTGATTGATAGGATTAGACATTTTCAACAGGCTTGAGGTTGAATACATAATCTTAGGAAGAAACAAATATGTAGTCACCAATAGGATTGACATTTGAGAGCATTAGGCAACCTGGACATGGGTGATTTTCATAATCCATACTCACATTCCATTTAGGCTTTGGTACAATTGTAAGTGTGACTTTGCATTTTGTTGACAGAATATATATGTAGATCAGGTGACATGAGTCTTTCTTGCACCATTTCTGGGAGCAATATTTAGAAGAGATATAAATTAGTATTGGGGGCACAAATAGGTGTACCATGTGTGAATATATAATATAACTGATTCCAACTTTAGAAATTGGAATAAATTGATATCTGAAAATACACAGGAAATGTCATATTGACATACATACATTCATTCCAACCAGTTATACATCTAATGGTAATATTAGGGTTGTGGTTTATCATAAAGTGTGTGTGAGTTTTGCTTCAAAATTGATTATGGAAATCGAAAATAATGTGTTTGGAAAGAAGTCTCAATAAATAACCAGTCAAAAGCAAGGAGGAATACATGTGTACTGAAGCAGGAAGTGATTGAATGTGTTTCAAATGTCTTTAAATTTGTGAACTTGTGGATGAAATGTATATACTATGATGTACAAAAACTGAAGAAATAGTAATGTACCAGTGTTAAATAAAAATGAACGTCAAAATACACATCATGCCCCTTTGGAATCTACTTGCATTGATGTTAAATTGGGTCAGTTACAGTAGAAATATAAGGATTTGTTTGCACCATTCAGTGAAGTGAGTTTTCAGTACTAGAAAACAAATATGTATTTCAGGTGGATGAATATTTCTGAAAATAATCGTATGAAAATTTGATTATAAAACCACATACATGAGCATGAGTGAATTATTTAGGGAGTGTATAATAGGACACATATATTTTATATTTGGAAAAATCTAGAGAATATATATATATATATCTCACAGAGAAACATTAGAAAGTAGCAATATATATGCCAATCAAAATTCATCGTGAAATATATATCATCCACCGATCCAAAAATATTAATTTTACTGAACATGGATTTATGTATAATGTTGTTCAACTAAAAATCTCACTCATAGTTTGAATTTTCAGTTCCAAAAGCGTTTAGGAGGGGTGATCTCTTCTCATACTTTGTTTCTGCTAAGTTAGCCACCTCACAAAAATGTACGTGTGATACCAGGTAGGATTTTTTATGTGCATATAAAAATACATGTGCTGAATTGGCTACAGAAAAAAGGAGACAGAAATTCACATATGTGTTAACTTTAAAAACACATGGAGTACTATTTCAACAAACAATTGACAAGATTTATAACTCCTACACTATATCATGCAAAAGGCAAGACCAACTATACACCATGCCTCCTCTGAACTGCTTGTATTAATATTATGTTTGGGTTATTTGTCTCCATCATATTAGGATTAGTAGTCAGAGTCTATTAGGGTATGGGTTACTGACAGGGATTCAGTATTTCGAATGGAAAATTGGAAAATGAATCCAATGTGTATGTAAATATGTGCTACACAAAAATCTTCCCACTCTCATCCAGAACAATACCTTGACAACACCTTCACCCCATGTAAGACACAATTAGAAGAGAAGAGTTAGAAAATCCATGAATAAATATCTGGAATGGAATGCGATCAGGAGTTCACAACCTTGGAAGTGTTAGAGGAGTTTCCAAAAGTAAGGGACAGGGTAAACACTTCAAAAACATGGAGGTCTGTTGTCCTAGAGACTTCTTGAGATACTGCCTGTGAGGTTGGGCACTTGAAATATATGTTGTTGTCACGTGCTTTAGCTTCCTTTCTAGTGAAACCATAAACCTGGGCATCTATGTGACCTGGAGGACATGGTTTCTTATTTTCCAATGAACATGAGACACCAGTGCTGAATTCTCCCTTTGAAGGTAAACTGTGGCCCCTTGGGGCTAAATGTCTCTAGTGTGGACTATGAAACCATATGGTCATCCTCTATTTTCGTGGTGTTTCTTGGTGCTGCACTGGAAGTTTGGTATTTGCTTCATGAAATACAAGGAGTTCAACGGGGACACAGTGTGTGAGGGATTTCTGTCACATGTGGTGGGTCAGGGTCTGTAGGAGAATAAAAGAACCAGGCTTCTATTCCACATAGCTTGCCCTCTTGAACATAGCAACCTGATTCTGAACAATGTCCTGAATCCTCTCCATGTAACAAGATGCCTTTACATATAAGGGTCTGCTGGCTTCACCATGTCAGTCACAAGCCATTTGGAAGCCAATGGCATATCCACATGGTCCCACCACTGATGTTTTATCACACACATGCCCACCTTTGCTCTTGGCCCACTAATCAGCAGGATCCAACTTTCTGGCATCTCTGTTAAACACCATTTTCATAAAAACCAGTCAATCAAGGCACTGTCTGGTATACTCATTGTTGGGAAAAGTATAAACGGCAGCCATACCCCAGAAAAAAAAACCCAACATGGCGCCTAAGCACTTCTTCTTCCTACATTCTTCTTTTCTGCAGTGGTGCGAAATGTTCCCGCCCGTGTGAACTCTTCTGCTGGCGCCAATTTCAAACCTTGCTGGCCGGGAATCTTAGCCCCAATAAGAACTAATTCCTGGGCTCCGGAGCTGATATCTGAAAGAACTTGCCAATAAACGGATTGCCTGCCATTTATCTAAGCCCTCCAATCTCCTCCTTAGTTCTATATAAGCACACAGCTTTTTGCAATAAAATTGGAATTCTCCCGGTGAAGTGCCTTTGCGTGGGGAGTTCTTTCATTCTGGTGCCCCGTGTGAGGATATGGGTGAGCTCTTTCCAACAAGAGCCCCGTCCACTGCTCCACCATGGAACTCTGCCCTGGTCTGCTCTTTTCAGACGCAGGCTTCCTGCACTCACCACTGATTTGTTGTATGTAAGCCTCCCCTGACCCCGGCTCGCCAACTCCCTTCGGGCTACCGCTGGCTTTGTGACCATGATCGTCTGTCACACTCTAGACGCCTGGTAGGGGGGAGGGAATTCCTCCCACTAAGACCTTTACTGGTTGCAGTGGACCCTCTGGTGATCCGTTTCCCTTTGGGGTGTGAGGCTTCTGAGTTTACATGAGAGGCTCTGTGGTTTTTCCTCCTCTGCTGCTGCTGCCGCTGCTGGCTAGAGTTGCTGTTTCCTGCGGGCCTGCTGTGTCTGGCTGAAGCTGCCTCTCTGCTCGGGGAAAACTGAACTCCCATCCTGGAACTGCATTCTGCTGGAGCCGGAGTTCTGTTTTCATTACTTACTTCTTCTGCTGCGTTCGAAAACTTTCCTGATGTCAGGTTGCCCGTGGCTCCGAACCCATTGGGTCTCACAGATCGCACTTCACTGGTGACGATCAGGTAGTGCCCTCTGTATTTCCTCATGATGGCTGGTCATTTTGGGGATGCCCACCTGACCCCCATTCGCCCTGAGCGCTTCCCGGAGTCTGTTCCAGGCCGGGTTTTCTCTTTGTCTCTCTTGCTTACACTTATTCTCTCTCTCTCTCTCTCTCTCTCTCTCTCTCTCTCTCTCTCTCTCTCTTCCATCTCTCCCTGTGACTGTGGACACCTCTTTATCTGTACCTGAAACCTCACCTCTCAAAAGTTTAATAAAAAATCTGGCCACACTCTCCCTCACACCAGACATCAAGCCCAAACTTCTAATCAAATTCTGTACCCAAGATTGGCCTACATATCCACTGGATAATGGCAATCATTGGCCTCCAGAAGGCTCCTTAGATCCAAACCTCCTCTTGGACCTTTTTAATTACTGCCAGCATCTGAAAAAGTGGAGTGAGATTCCCTGTATTGAATGTTTTAGCCTTCTCGCACAGCACCCTGTCTCTGCTCCTCCTGCCCTCCCTCTCAGGTCCTTCTTGCTTGCAAACCCCTCTCTTCCCCTAGTTCTACTCCTGACTTCGCAGATTCTTCCTCATTCGACCCAGCAGATCAACCCCCACCTTATCCCCCAGCCCCAACTGACCCTTCTCTCCCGCAAAATCCTCCTCTTCCTCTGCCTGATTCCACGGATCCTCAACCTTCCATTTCATCCCCCTCCCTTCCCCACTCTTCTGCCTGCTCCACCTCCTCCTCTTCCACAGAGACATTCCCTTCCCCTCCCTCTCCTTCCTGTCCACCGCCTGCCTCTTTCAGTCCTCCTGTTATCAGGTCTAAGGGACTCCTTCCCACGCCCAAGACAATCGCACCCCTTCGTGAGGTAGCTGGTCCCAAGGGTGTCATCAGAGTCCACGTGCCCTTCTCCATGTCGGACATTACTCAGCTAGAGAGGAAGTTAGGCTCTTTCACCACTGACCCCACCACTTACATTCGGGAGTTTCAATGGGTACTGCAAGCATATAGCCTCACTCATCATGACATCTACATGCTCTTGGCCAATAAACTTCTCCCCAAGGAAAGGCAATGGTTCTGGGAGCTAGCCCAAGCCCATGCTGATGAAAATCATAGGACCAATCACAACCACCCACAGGCCCTCATGCTCTCCCAGAGCAGGATCCCCTATGGGCTTACAGTCTAGTGACCTTTTTACATCCTGCCTCTTGGCGGGACTGAAAAAGTCCACCCGCAAGGCTGTTAACTTTCAAAAGATGCAGGAGGTCATTCAAAGGAAGGAGGAAACACCTTCAGAATTCCTGGATAGACTAACCAAGTCCCTTCAGCAGTACACAAACCTCGACCCAGAAACCCCTGATGGCCGTCATGTCTTAATGACATATATTCTGGCCCAAAGCTACCCTTACATTAAAGCCAAGCTTAAAAAGTTTGAACAGGGCCCTGCTACTCCTCAGACCAAAATCCTCGCTGTCACTTTCAAGGTTTTTCATGGTAGAGAGGATGAAAGTGAATTCCGTAGGCAGAGGGCTGAAAATGCCAAATTCCAAATGTTGGCCCAGCTCATTCAGAGAAGGCCATCACCATGCCGTCCCAATATGACCCCCCATGGAGCTTGCTTCAAATGAGGTAAGGAGGGACATTGGACCAGGAATTGTTCTTCGCCGAGGACACCCTACAACCCCTGCGCAAAATGCCATCAAAGTGGACACTGGGGGGCAGACTGCCCAACAACCCAGAAGGAAGGTTGGTCTGCTGCCCAGCAACCCCAGCCTCACCTGGGCTTGGCAGAGGAGGATTGATGGAGTCCTGGGCCTTCCCTCCAGACTATTACCATCAAGATTCAAGAGCCTAGGGTCACCTTCCTGGTGGATGGACGCTTCATTAACTTCCTCTTGGATACTGGTGCCGCTTTTTCGATTTTGAGGGAGTATTAGGGTCCTACCACCCCCTCAAAAACTCCTATTGTCAGGGTAGGAGGTAAAAAGATTTTTCCTCAAACCCCCCCCCCAATCATGTTATATGCAGCGATCCCTTTTGTCCTTCACTCACTCCTTTCTTGTTATGAGCCATTGCCCCATTCCCTTTCTGGGAAGGGACATACTCTCACTATTAAAAGTCACCATTCACTTATCAACCCACACCTCTCCTACCTCTCATTTCCTCATGATATTCCTAGGGGCAGATACACCTCCTTCATGCACTCTCCCACGACTATCTAAACCATTTAACCCTGAGGTTTGGGACACAATTACACCCTTTATGGCTAAATGCAGTTCTATTCATATTGTCTTATGGGACCCTTCAAGATATGTTAGTCAACCACAATATCCACTCACAACCACATTTCTCCTTGGATTAGAACCCATCATCCAGGATTTATTATGAAAGGGGTATCTTAGGCCTACACACTCTCCTTTCAACACACCCATTCTGGCAGTTAAGAAACCTAACGTGTCCTACAGGCTGGTTCAAGAACTTCGCCTTGTCAACTCCTCTGTGGACCCCATCCACCCGCTAGTGCCCAACCCTTACACCCTCCTCTCTCAGATCCATGCCACTACTACTCACTTCTCAGTCCTAGATTTAATTGATGCATTCTTTTCTATTCCCCTGTTCTCAGAATCTCAGGATATCTTTGCTTTTTCATGGACTGACTCTCACACCCGCCATTCTCATCAGCTTACCTGGACTGTCCTCCCACAGGGATTCAGGGATAGCCCCCATCTCTTTGGCCAATTTCTTGCCCAGGACCTCACATCCTTTCACCTGACCTGTCCTGACTCTACTCTACTTCAATATGTCTATGACCTTCTTCTATGTAGTCTTTCTGGAACACTCTCAATCCCACACCGCTCAGCTTCATAAATTCCTAGAAGACAAGGGATATAGGGAGTCTCCCCACAAGGCCCAGGTTTCCCAGTCTTCGGTGACCTATCTTGGTTTTTGCCTTACACCCAGGAAAAAGGAAATAACACTGGATAGGAGGCAACTTCTCTGTGATCTTTCAGTGCCCTATACGAAAGCCAAAATACTATCATTCCTAGGATTAGCAGGTTATTTTAGGGCCTGGATCCCAAATTATTCTCTTCTCTCCAAACCCCTGTATGACCTAGCAAAGGGACCCCCTAGTGAATCTCTTGCCTCCTTTCCCATCTACCACTTCCGCAGGCTTCAGCAACTCCTCTTAAAGGCACCTGCTCTTCACCTTCCAGATCTTTCAAGAACATTTCATCTATATGTCCATGAAAAAGGGGGGCAAGCACTTGGGGTCTTAGGTCAAAACTATGGGCGTACATTTGCACCTGTGTCATATTTGTCCAAGCAACTAGACCCTACCATCCGTGGGTGGGCCCCTTGCTTAAGAGCTCTGGCTACTGGACAAATTTTACACAAAGAAGCCTCTAATCTGACTTTTGGGGCCCCTTGAACTATCCACTCCCCACATCACTTGAAGGATCTTTTAGCTTAAAAGGGCCTTCAAACTCTCCCTACATCCAGATTTCTGTCGCCCCTCACTTCCTTTCTGGAAAACCCTAATATTATTTTCCTCCCCTGCTCTGCACTGAACCCTGCCTCACTGCTCCCAATGACTCCCATGTCTCACATACCAACTCATAATTGCTTGGAAACCTTAGATGATTTCCTCCCCTGTCATTCTTCCATTTCTGAGAGACCACTCAGCAAGCCTGACCTTATCTGGTTTACTGACAGCAGTTCCTTTAGGGAGAACGGAACTCATTACTCTGGATACGCTGTATTTTCAGCCACTGAGATTATAGAGGCCAAAGTTTTGCCTTCAGGAACTACAGACAAGTAGGCTGAACTTATAGCATCCACTCGTGCCTGCCTTCTAGCACAAGGCAAATCCCTCACCCTCTAAACTGATTCAAAATATGTCTTCCATATCTTATTATCCCATGCTGATATTTGAAAGTAGCGAGGCCTACTTACCACCAAAGGTAATGTGATCACTAATTCAGCTTTTATAACCAATCTAATAGAGGCCACTTACCCACCCAGTTGGGAGTTGTCCATTGTAGGTCCCATCAGAAGGACGGCTTTCTTATCACTGAGGGCAATGCCAAAGCTGACCAGGCAGCACGAATGGCTGCTACCACTTTCAATTATGGCCTCCATGGGGGACATATAATGGCCACTTTAGACAGCTCATCTGAAGCCCCTACATCTTTCAGTAAGAACAAGAATCTTTTCAAGTTCCTTCATACTCTATTCCTTTCCAATTCTCAGTCTTTGACCCTCTTTTTACAGAGTTTCTTTTCCCTCACCCCCTCTGACAAGCCATGCTACAGAATATAGCCTCTAATTGTCAGATCTGTCAGCGGACCAACCCTCATACTCCTTTAAGGCCCAAACCTTTCCCTTTCCACCAAGCCCGGGGACACATTCCCGCTGCTGACTGGCAGGTAGACTTCACCAACATGCCCACAGTATGGCGCACTAAATACCTCCTTGTCTTTGTGGACACTTTCTCTGGTTGGGTTGAGGCATTTCCCACTTCCAATAAAAAGGCTTCCACTGTAGCTTCAATCTTACTGACAGACATCATCCCCAGGTTTGGTATGCCCACTTCCCTACAATATGACAATGGCCCTGAGTTTACTTCTAGGATCACACAAAAGGTCTCTCAAGCCCTCTCCTTCAAGTGGCATTTCAACTGTCCATATTTCCCCCAGGCTTCAGGGAAAGTGGAAAGGGTAAATCGTACTCTAAAGGAAGTCCTTACCAAATTGACAATGGAATTAAACATAGACTGTTTCAAACTCCTTCCCTTGGCTTTGCTTCGAATCAGAGCTCTCCCTAAGAAACCATCTTTACTGTCTCCTTTTGAGATAATGTATGGAAGACCTCTTATAACCCCTGGGTTGGTCATTTCACAAGGACCTCTCACCCGAGATTTGTCTTTGCCTCTCTTGCTCCATCTCCGCTCGGAACTCTGGAAATATCAGGACTGGCTTCTTCCGGACCCAGTCTCCTCTCCAAACACTCCTCCCTTAACACCTGTTAGTCTAGTCTATTATAATACCCCAGAGGAAAAAGGGACTCTTGCCGCAAAATGGGAAGGCTCCTATCCTGTCATTCTCTTTACCCTTACCGCCGCCAAACTCTCCTTACCAGACAACTGTCTCACTCCCTGGATTCACATGTCTAGGTTGAAGCCACATCACCAGGAGGCCCCACCTGCTGAAGACAGGGCCACCCCAGAGGAACTCCAAGAATCACCTACTGAACCTCCCCTTTACTCCTGCTCTCCACACCCATCTCACCCATTTTAGTTGTGGCTCACACGGTTTTCCTTGCAGCCCAATTCCTCTTAAAGAAGGCACAATGAGCTCTCCCAACACCCTAGTCTTCTCTAACTGCTTGTTTTTTGTGCTCTGCTTATTTTCTGTGCTCTGTCAGGACTGGTCTTTACCCTCCTCACCTACCATGCATTTATTCACTTTTCGGGAACGATACTCAGAACATGGCATGCAGAAGGTCTGCGCAGTGGATGCAACTACTTGCTTCATCCACAACTGCACCTCTATTTCCCTAAAATTGTCACCTCCAAGGACCTTCGTCCCTGGTAGCTGAAACTGGCCTTTCATTTGCTTCCTTTTTGATCAAACAAAAGACTATTGTCATTGGTGGCCTGAGATATATAATGGGTGCCCCTATTGGTCATGCATGTTCCATGATGAACGTGGTAGCTATTCTTACCACTCATTTGGTTACCCTGAAGGGTGGACTTCTAGTTACATAAAGTGGCATAAAGGCTCTTCATCCAGTAACAATGGATGGTATACTTTAGATAAACATGACCCCAAGGCCAAACGATGGGGCTATGTTGAGTTTGCTGTCTATGCTCGGACAACCTCAGTCAGACCCACAGGGTGGATGACTATTGGCCGCACCCTGATTACGCAACCTAAGGCAACCATCCAGGTAGTCGAACACATTAAGGACTCAGAATCAAAACTTTGAGATCATATCCATAGCTCATCCAAAGAGGATTCAGAGCCTTCAACCCTCTCAGGTCCCCCTCCCACATGGCTCAATTTGCTACACCAAACTTTTTGATTATTAAACTCCACCCCTCTTTCTGTGCCTACTTCTCAGTGCTTTCTCTGTGCTTCACTTAGTCGTCCACTTCTAGCAGCAGTCCCATTAGCGGCAGGAAATATTCCAGAAAAACCCTACAATTTCTCTAAAAAGGACAACCCCTACATGTGACACGTATCCCACTGTGGGAAAGTTATTCCACCAATACATTATTTCCTTTCATCTGTTTCCACCTGCCAATAATGAATCCTTTACCCATTTGTTCCTTGAGCTACAGCACTCCATAGAGCCCTGTGTTTATGCAACCTGGACATTTCCTCTGGTGTAATGGTTCTTTAAGTACCTCAACCATCAATGTCTCTGGCGCCTGTTTCTTGGTTACTGTAGTTCCTCGGCTATCTTTGTATACTCCCACCGAATTCTGACAGTTGGCCCTACCTTCCCGCACCCGTAGGGTAGTCTTTCTGCCGGTTCTGGTAGGCCTCATTTTAACAACCTCAGTGACGGGTCTCAGACTCTCTGGTGGAGCTATAGGTCATGCTCTATGGGATCCAATGACCTTCAACAAAAACTGCAGGAAACACTCAATACCATGGCTGAGTCTCTGGGTTCCTTGCAGCGGCAGGTTACTTCATTGGCACAAGTGGCTTTACAGAACCAAAGGGCAATTGATCTTCTCACTGCAGAAAAAGGGGTTACATGCCTATTCCTCAGAGAGGAATTTTGCTATTATATTAATGAATCTGGGCTAATAAAAAAAATGTTGTTAAATTGCAGGAATTATCGACCCAATTGCTCAAACCTACCTCCTCCAATCCCATAACGGGGTTCTTCCAATCCTATCTTGCCATGTACTTACTACATATCTTGGGTCCCCTTATTTGGATGCTTCTTTTTTGTGCTCTCTTGCCCTGCATAATGAAGTGCCTTCAAACCCAACTGCATAAAATTCCTAATCAAACTTTCAACCAGCTTTTGCTTAGTCACTACCAGCCTCTGATGACCGATGAATCCCCAACATCTCCAAGAGAACAGTTCACTCAGTGATGAAGCTCACTACCAGGCACGATGGAATGCAACGGGTATTAGACAGCGGGAGACAACGAGCTCGGAGAACCTCTTAATCTGCCATCCTGGATTCATAGTCTTTACCACCTTCTAAGCTTTCTCATGGCCCTTGGCCTCTTCTATGTCAGTCCCCCCACATGGAACTTCTGCCAAAAATTGACATTTGCTTTAATTTTTATCTTCATTCTGTTTTTATTCGCTCTGATCTTCTTCAGGTGCTGGCGACACCATGTCCAGGCAACGCTTCCGGTATTTCCTTGAGTCTCTGTTACAGGACCAGTGGCTGATACCAACAATCTCTTCCATCCAGGACTGGTTCCATGCCATCGACATCTTTGGCTTCAGGGAACATTCATTGACTTCACCCCTATGAAAATAGCTGTCTATAGCCACTGGGTTTTATTTCTGGCTGCCATGATATCCCCATACCTGCCCCCTGAGCATTCCTCCACTTCTCTTTCTAGGCCCCACACCAGCCCCACACAGCAGGAAGCAGCCAGATCTGACAAACGACGCCCCACTTCCTAAGAAAACAAAAAGGGTGGAATGTTGGGAAAAGAATAAATGGCAGCCATACCGCAGAGAAAAACCCCAACATGGCGCCTAAGGACTTCTTCTTCCTACCTTCTTCATTTCTGCAGTGGTGCAAAAAGTTCCCGCCCTTGTGAACTCTCCCGCCAGCGCCAATTTCAAATCTCGCTTGTGGGGAACCTTAGCCCCAATTAGAACTAATTCCTGGGCTCTGGAGCTGATATTTGAAAGAACTTGTCAATAAACGGGTTGCTGCCATTTATCTAAGCCATACCATCTCCCCCTTAGTGCTATATAAGCACACAGCTTTTAGCAATAAAATTGGAATTCTCCCGGTGAAGTGTCATTTCGTGGGGAACTATTTCACTCATGTTCAGCAACAGGATATCCAAAGGTTCTCCAGTGCCACCTGGTAATGGGAATTTCAGAAATTTGATAGTATTTATTTAGCCATTTTTGAAGGATGAAGTTGGAGTCACTGTGCGTTTCAATTAATGCAGGAACCATTATGTGGTGAGGAAGCTCATTTAAATGAAATCTCTGGAGAAATCTCACAGGCAAGGCTTCCCAAAAAGTGGCCAAAAGGTCACATGAAGCCAGGATCATTGAGGTCTACAATATGAGTTCCATTTGTGTTTAGACTCTCAATTATGGCTGCCAAGTCTTTCAAAATAAAATCATGTGATATCCTGGCTGAGATTCTCACTGCACTGTGGAAAGACACCCTGGCCCTCGATCTCAGTTTTCAAGGGCGCATCTCATGCGTGGCCTCCTAAAATCCCAACACATTTCATGGCAATACTTCTTTGAGGTAAATTCCAGAACTCAGTCTCTAAGAGGAATCATGCCAGAATTCAAGCCCAGGTGGATCCAGTTATCTCTTCCAACCGCCAAACAAATGACCACAATTAAAACCAAACACTCCCACATGGCCCTCATCTTCTTCCATATAGACACTTATCATAACCTCTGGCTGGAGTTTTTCATGAGGGGTGCAGCCCAAGACAGTGTCAAAAATAAGCTCCCTTGCCCCTCATTTGCCTAAAGTCAAGGTGGCCTGGACACCCATCCGGTGAACCAGGAGTGATCAGATAGGCCAGCTGTTAATACTGCTCTGCATCTCCAATTTGAGGCCTACTGACTGTCAGTTATAGATTCTTTATATGATTTGGAGCCATGAGAAAACCCAAAAACCTATGGGTTAGCCTCTGCAGGGCTGTGCATAACTCATTTGAACCAAAGGATCCGTATTCTCACTTGATGGTGGTCAGGAACCTTACAAATGAATGCGAGAGACTTCATTCACAATAATTGCTCTTTTGGCCATTTTGGTTTTGGATGCACACATGGGATCTCTCTTTACATCCATCAGGTGCTGAGAATCTAAGCCACAACCTCACACAGGGCCAAGAGGCTGATTCAGACACATCCCTTTCCAAAGCAATTAAGCAAAGAGCCACAGGTGATGCCCATTCATTTCCATTTGAAAACTGTTTTCTTCAGGCTTCACAAAGGGGTGGCCTGAGGCAAAGACCTTCCTGACATTCAGGGAAACAGAACAATTGATAAGCAAAAGGCCGAAAGCATGGTTTCTCCACTGAGACTTTCTTGGTCACACTGATATCTGAGTTTTCTGAGATGCTTGCCATTCCCTTCAGCTATCCAGGACATGGCAATGTCACAGAGCTTGGAGGTGGTACATATTTTGGACACAAAACCATGAGACTATTCTGGAGAGTGGTGAGAATTCTGGAAGAAACAGGAACTTAGGAAGGTAGCAGGTGTTTCCCATGGATAAGGCAAGCTGCAGTCCATTCATAAATTGGGCAGGATGAATGCCGGGAATCTTTCTACTATACAGGACATATCAATTGTTGCATTCTATTTTCTAATGTCTACAACCACGGACACAGTGGGATCCACAGAAATAGAAACACTTGCCTTGTCCAACGACTTACTAGAAGAAGACCACTCCAAATCAAACAAACCGTCTTTCCTACCTATTATCAGATCATGAGACAAAACCACAAAATCACACCCACCCCACAAAGACACCTCCTTCCCCCATGTAACTCTGTGACTATCCGGAGTTTCCTCTGAGTGGTGGGCCATACTATGTTCCCCCAAAATGGCCTGTCCTATCTCAGATCTGGTCTCCTTGGCCAACTCTGTGAAGTTGTCAGGAGCCTGCGGTGAACCACTACCTACTTTCTCAGGAAAGGCCCCTATTCAGAGCTCTCCTGGTATTTGGCCATCCTCACATATGTAGGTACCAAGAAAGACTGACACTCTCCTTGGTAAATTCAAACAAGTGAGCCTACTGGGTCTGGGACTGGACTGGCTCCGGGTGCCTGGCTTCCTGGATCCCAAGTTAAGAGAGTTCCATCACCAAGGAAGTGAGGTAGATCACTTCTTCAGGAACTGAATGAGGTCATTGCCTTGATAACCACTTTGTCCTAACAGTTGCTTTCAAGAGTCCCATGAGATGGAGGCTGCCCCTACTTCCTGTGACACTTTCACAAGTTAGAATGGTATATAAACCATGGGCACCCGGGAACAGCTCTCCACCTAGGACGGTTTTGGTCCATCTTCTCTACATTAAGAAGAGAGAGGCTGATTCATACACATCCATTCATGCTGACAAGGTTGTTTGCCATTGAAGATGACTTTTCTCTCTCAGGTCTTTCGTAGCTGCCTACATCTTCTCAAGGGATCATTTCTGCATGGACCTTTGATGTTCTCAACAGCTGGAACATATCCTACATTCCTGTATTTTAAGAGCAACCCTGTCCCTGCTGTTCTGTAAAGTTCGATTGAGAGAACAGTGTATGGTTTGGGTTAGTAACATGTTCAATTTGGGGTTAGGAATCCTTCTGCATGACGAATAATGGTATTGGGAAACTATGATACTTACAAGAATATATAGGTGAAATATAAGTATAAAAACAGAAATCTAGGGAAGATATGAAGTCCAGAAGGGCATTGGGCCCTTAATTGGCACACTTAGCTTTGAATTATTTTCTGCAAAAATGTCTCAGATAAATCTATATACAATGGCATAGGAGCTTGTACCTTGGATGATTGAATGTCGAATAGAACACCCACTCAAAAAGGGATTGTCGGTAGGATTAGAAAGATAGTCAGTAGGTTTACAAAGAAGAGTGAGAATAGGATTTAGACCAAAAGTTCTTAAGCAATAGGGTTTCAGGTAGACAGTGAATGTAAATGTCAGCACAAGTGAAGAGTCAGTCACAATGATGAACAGGGGAAAATATGTAGGAAAATAGATATAAATAGAGACATTACTAAATAAGGCAAAGTATAAAGTGAGTGATAGGATTAGACATTTTCAACAGGCTTGAGGTTGAATATATAATCTTAGAAAGAAACAAAATTGTAGTCACCAATAAGATTGACATTTGAGAGCATTAGGCCACCTGGACATGGAAGGTTTTAGTAATCCATGCTCACTTTCCATTTAGGCTCTGGTACAACCTTAAGGGTGACCTTTGATTTTTTTGTCCAGAATATTACTGTGATAAAATGTATATATAGATCAGGTGACATGAGTAATTCTTCCACCATTTTTTGAGGAATATTTTGAAAACGTATAAATTAGTATTGAGGGTAAAAATAGGTGTACCCTGTGTCTATGAATATAGAGATAATGCATGAATAGACCATACAGTTAATAAATAATATAACTGGTTCCACTTTAAATAATGTATTGAATTGATATCTGAAAATACATAAGAAATCATATATTGATATATAATCATTCATAACAACTAGTTATACGTCTAATTGTAATCCTAGGGTTATGGTTTATCATGAAGAGTGAGTGAGTTTTGCTTCAAAAGTGATTATGGAAATCAAAAATAATGTGTTTGGAAAGAAGTCTCATGAAAAGACCAGTTTGAAACATGGCGGAACACGTGTTTTCTGAAGCAGAAAGTGATTGAAAGTGAAATAAATGCCTATAAATTTGTGAACTTGTGGATGAAATATATATCCAATAATGTGCATAAACTGAAGAAATAGTAATGTACTAGTTTTCAATAAAAATGAACTTCAAAATACTTATCATGTCCCATAGGAATCTACTTGCATTGATGTGAAAATGGATCAGTTACTGTAGAAATATTAGGATTTATATGCACCATTCACTGAAGTTAGTTTTCAATACTAGGAAAAAAATACGTATATCAGGTGAATGAATATTTCTGAGAATAATCTTGTGAAAAGTTGATTATAAATCCACATACATAATCATGAATGAATTTATGGAGTGTATAATAAGACACATATATTAAATATTTTGAAATATCTGGAGAGAATATATATATATATATATATATATATATCCACACACAGATTTTAAAAATTAGCAATATATATGCCAATCGAATTACACCGTGAAATATGAATCATCCACAGATCCAAAAATATTCATTTTACTGGATATGGATTTATGTATAACTTTTTTCAACTAGGAAGCTCACCCATAGGTTGAATTTTCAGGTCAAACAGCGTTTAAGAGGAGTGATCTCTTCTCACACTTTGTATCTGCCAAGTCATGTAACTCACAAGAATGTACGTGTGATACCAGGTAGGATTCTATATGTGCATATAAAAATACATGTGCTGAATAGAATACAGAGAAAGGGAGACAGGAATTCACATATTTGTTAACTTTAAAAGCACATGGAAAACTATTTCAACAAAAAATTGACTAGATTTATAACTCCTACCCTATATAATGCAAAAGGCAAGTCCAAGTATACAACATGCCTCCTCTGAACTGCTTGTATTTCTATTCTGTTTCCGTAATTTTTCTCCATTATATTAGGATTAGTATTCAGAATCTAGCAGGGCATGTGTTAGTGTCAGGATTCAGTATTTCAAATGTAAAATAGAAAAATGAATCCAATGTGTATGCAAATATGTGCTAAACAAAATCTTCCCACTCTCATCCAGAACAATTCCTTGACATTTTTTTCGCCCAAAGTAAGACACAATTAGAGGAGAAGAGTAATAAAATCTGTGAATAATATGCTCAGGAGTTTACAACCTTGGAAGTGGTAGAGGAGTTTCCCTAGTATGGGACAGGGTAAACACTCCATAAACATGGAGCTCTGCTGGCCTAAATACTTCTTGAGAAACTGCCTCTGAGTTTGGGCACTTGAAATATATGTTGTTGTCAGGAGCTTTAGCTTCTTTTTAGTGAGACTATCAAAGCTGTGTCTGCATCTATGTGACCTGGAGGACATGGTTTCTTATTTTCCAATGAACATGAGGCAGCAGTGCTGAATTCTCTCTTTGTAAGTAAACTGTGGCCACTGGGGGCTAAGGGTATTCCCATGTGGACTGGGAAGCGATTTGGTCATCCTCCACTTTTTGTGGTGTTTCTTGCTGCTGCACTGGGACTTTGGCATTTGCTTCATGAAATAAAAGAAGTTCAACTGGGACACAGTTCTGGAGGCAATTCTTTCATGTGTGGTTGGTCAGGGAATGCAGGAGAATGCACCAACCAGGCTTCTATCCCACATAGCTTGGCCCCATGTCCATAGTAACCTGATTCTAAACATTGCCCGGAAACATCTCCATATAACCAGAAGCCTTTACATGGAAGGGTTTGCTGGCTGCACCATGTAAGTCACAAGCCATTTGGGATCCAATGGCAGATCCACATGGCCCCACCACAAATTTTTTATCACACACCTGCCTACCACTGCTCTAGGCCCACTACTCAGCAGGTTCCAACATACTGGCATCTCTGTTCTTCACCATTTTCATGAAATCCACTCAATCAAGGCACTGTCTTGCATATTTACGATCAGCAACAGGACATCCAAAGTTTCTACAGTGCCACCTGGTCATGGGAATTTCAAATTTCATGGTATTTATCTAGGCATTTTTCAAGGATGACGTTGCAGGCACTGTTGGTTTCAATTCATTCAGGAACCTTTAAATGGTGAGGAAGCTCATTTCAATGAATGCTCTGTAGAACTCTCACAGGCAAGGCTTCCCAAAGAGTGGCCAAAATGTCACATGAAGCCAGGCCTATTGAGGTCTACAATGTGACGTCCATGGGTGTTGTGACTCTCAACAATGGCTGGCAAGTCTTTCAGAATTAAATCATGTGATCTTCTGGCTGAGATACCCAGGGCTCTGTGGAAAGCCACCCTGGGCCTAGATCTCAGTTTCCAAGGGTGATTCTCATGGGTGGACTCCTAAAATCCCAACAAAATTCATGGCAATACTTCTCTGAATTCAGTCTCTAAGGGGAATCACACCAGAGTTCAAGCCCAGGTGGTCCCAGTCATGTCTTCCAACCGGACACAAATGACCAAAATTAAAACCAAAACCCTCCCATATGGCCCTCATCTTCTTCCATATAGACACTAATCACAACCTCTGGCTGAAGGTTTCCATGAGTGGCGGAGTCCAAGAGAGAGTCCAAAATAACTCCCTTGCCCCTCATTGGCGTAAATTCAGGGTGGTCTGGACACCCTTCATGTGAAACAGGAGTGATCAAATATGCTAGACGTTAATACTTCTATGCTTCTCCAATTTGTGGAAAACTGAGTGTCAGGTATATATTTTTATGTGATTTGCAGTCATGAGAAAACACAAGCTCCTCTGCAGGTCTTTGAAGAACCCATTTGACCAAAAGGATCCCTATTCTCACTTGATGGAGTTCAAGAACTTTAAAGAGGAAGGCGACAGACTTCATCCACAAGGACTGCTTTTTGGCCATTTTGGTTTTGGATGCACACATGGGATCTTTCTTTACATCCACCACGTGCTGAGTATCTAAGCCACAACCTCACACAGGGCCAAGAGGCTGATTCAGACACATCCCTTTTCAAAGCAATTAAGCAAAGAGCCACAGGTGATCCATATTCATTTCCATTTGAAAACTGTTTTCTTCAGGCTTCACAAAGGGGTGGCATGAGGCAAAGACCTTCCTGACATTCAGGGGAACAGAACAATAGGTTAGCAAACGGCCCAAAGCAGTGTTTCTCCACTGAGACTTTCCTGGTCACACTGATATCTGAATTTTCTGAGACGCTCGCCATTCCCTTCAGCTATCCAGTACATGGCCATGTCACAGAGCTTGGAGGTGGTACATAACTTGGTCACAAAATCATGAGCCTATTCTGGAGAGTGGCCAGAATTCAGGAAGAAAACAGGAACTTAGGAAGATAGCAGGTGTTACCCATCCATAAGGCAAGCCGCATTCCTTTCATACATTGGGCAGAAAGAATTCTGGTAAGCTTTCTACTAGCCTGGACACATCCTTTGATGCATTCTCTTTTCTAATGTCTACAACCATGGACACAGTGGGATACACAGACATAAAAACACTCGCCTTGTCAAATCACTTGTTAGAAATCGTCCACTCCAAACCAAACAAACTGCCTTTCCTACCTATTCTCAGAACATGAGACAAAATCACAAACACACACTCACACCCACAAATTCACCTCCTTTCCCAAAGTAGGTCTCTGACTATCGGGTGTGACCTCTGACTGGTGGGCCGTACTATGTTCCCATCAAATGGCCTGTTCTGTCTCAGATCTGGTTTCCTTGGCCAACTCTGTGAAGTTGTCAGGAGACAACGGTGAGCCACTTCCTGCTTACTCAGGAAAGGCCATTCTTCAGAGCTTTCCTGGCATTTGGCCATCCTCACATCAGTAGAAACCAAGAAAGACTGACTCTGTCTTTGGTAAATCAAAAGAAGTGAGACCACTGGGACTGGGCCTGGGACTAGATTTGTGTGCCTGGATGCCTGTATCCCAATTTCAGAGAGTTCCATCACCAAGAATGTGAGGTGAGGTCACTTCCTTCAGGAACTGAATGAGGTCAATGCCTTGGCAAGCACGTTGTCCTAACATTTGCTTCCAAAGGTCCCATGAAATGGAGGCTGTCCCTAATTCCTTTGACACTTTCACAAGTTAGAATGGTATATCAAACATTGGTAACCAGGAACAGCTCTCCACAGAGGCCTCGTTTGGTCCTTCTTCTCTACATAAAGAAGAGAGAGGCTGATTCAGACACATCCCTTCATGCTGACCAGGTTGTTTGCAATGAAAGATGACTTTTGCTCTCTCAGTTCCTTCATAGGTGTCTACAACTTCTCTAGGGATCATTTGCGCATAGACCTTTGAGTTTCTCAGCAGTTGGAAGATCCCCTAAATTCCTGTATTTTAAGACCAACTCTGTCCTTGCTCTTCTCTAAAGTTAGATTGAGGGAACAGTGTATGGTTAGGGTTAATAACAGGTTTGATTTGGAATAGAAATCATTCTGCTGGATGAATAATGGTATTGGGAACCTGCGATATTTTCAAGAATATATAGGTAAAATATATGAATCTGAAAACAAAAATCTAGGTAAGATTTGAAGCCCAGAAGGGCATTGGGCTTTTGATTGGGTATTAAGCATAGGACCTTGTAACTTGGATGATTGATTTTCAAAGAGAACTTCCAGTCAAAATGGATAGTCAGTAGTATTAGGAAGATAGTCGGTATGTTTATAAAGGAGAGTGAGTATAGGATTTGGACCAAAAGTTCTTTAGCTATAGGGTTTCGGGTATTGAGTGAATGTAAATGTCAGCACATGTGAAGAATTAATCACAATGATGAACTGGGGAAAATATGTAGGAATGCAGATATCAATAGAGACTTTAGGAAATCTGGCAAAGTATAGTCGGTAGTGAAATGTTAATAAAATAGATTCTTGTCACTTCCTGTTTTACTGTATGCTTAATAAAACACTGTTGAAATCTTGAGAAGTGATTTCTAATCTTTTTCCCAGAATGTGCTGTCCCCAACTGCCAAACTTCAGAATGTACTCCCTCACCCAGTTGCACGCAAACTGCTCACCCGCCCAGGCCCATCAATAAACTTTCCTCCCTGCCCTCTTCAAGGAAAGTATATAAGCTCTGCTTAAGCTGTTCTCAGGGTTCTCTGCTCTATTCAAATGAGCTCTGAGCCCCAGCATGCTGGACCCCCAATAAACCCTTTGTTTTTGCATGAGAGAGTCTCTTGGTGGTCTCTTCCCCCAATGCTCTTCCGATATTTATATATGGAGGTTCCACCGAAATCCAGAAGTGGTGAACGAGAGACCCCAATGGGCTACTCTCAGGGTAAGTAAGGCACCTCTTTCTGGTTTCAGGTTTCAGGTTAGGGCTTGGCAAAATGGCTGTCGATGAAGTGTGTGAGCTCTCTTTGATGGTGGCTGGCAGACGTGTCACAGAGCCACAAGCCAAGTCCCTGGGGGACGCCACAGAGGACTCGGGAATCAAGGAATAATAGTCTCCTCGACTCAGTGATACTTTGTTTCAGATTCGGTATTGCCAGCCCATCGGGTTTTGCCACCTGCTCAGTCTTGGTCTCAGTGTTGGACGTCCATTGCCTGTCTTTATTGTTTTCTCTTGTCTGTGTCCTGTGTCGTTGCTTTTACTGTTTGTGTATCTTTCATTATGGGACAGATCACTTCAATGCCTCTGTCCCTGACCCTTGATCTATGGACCAAAGTCCGCTTAAGGGCTCAGAATGTTTCTTTTTTAGTAAAACGCTGGACCTGGCAGACTCTGTGTGCCACAGAATGGCCCACCTTTGGATTCGGATGGCCCCTAGAAGGATCTTTCTACTTCCCACTAATTTAAAAAGACAGAGATATTGTCTTACAGCCAGGGCCACATAGCCATACTGATAAACAGGAATATACCTTAACTTGACAGGACCTCTGCAAATCTCCTCCTCCGTGGGTGAAGCCTTTCCTTGCTGTGTCCCCGTTCCTACTCCTTCCCCCACGATCTCTCAACCCCTCTGCTCCTCCTCCTCCTCCACCCTCTGTTCTCCCTGAGTCACAAGATTTGACTCTACTGGACTCTCGTCCCCCTCCTTATCTTCTACCCTTGTCCCACAACCCCCAACACCCTCTAAGTGATTCTCCAGCTGCTGACTCAGCCTCTCCGCAATTGGAGGATGCTAAGCCAGCCCAGGGCCCTCCAGATAACTCCCCTAGTCACACACAGCCCCTCCTCCCCTGGAGGAAGCTGGAGTTGCTAAAGGAACTCGCTGGTGGCAAATGATTGAAAACCCTGGAACTCCCGTGTTGCTTCCCTCCATCCCTAAGGACCAATGATTGACGATGGCCATAGGGAAAAAATGCAAGCCTACCAGTATTGGCCTTCTCCTCTTCAGACCTATATAAATGGAAAAATAACAATCCCCCTTTTACCGAGGACCCAACCTGGCTCTCATGTCTGGTGAAGTCATTGATGTTTTCACACCAACCTACTTGAGATGACTGCCAACAACTCCTAGGGACTCTCTTCTTGACAGAGGAACAAAAGAGAATCCTCCTGGATGCTAGAAAAAAGTATCCTCGGACCAAATACGTGACCGACAAAACTTCCCAATATATTCAAAGCCGGCTTTCTCTTGAAACGACCCAACTGGGACCCCAACACCTTTGAAGGTAGGGAGCATCTGTCCACTTATCGCCGGGCTCTAATAGTGGGTATCTTAGTGGCCGCTAGGTGACCAACTAATTTGGCCAAGGTAAGAGAGATTATTTAAGGGCCTGATGAATCTCCCTCTATGTTCTTAGAGATAATTATGTAGGCATATAAGAGACATACTCCTTTCGATCCTCAGGCAGAGGATCAAAAGGCATCTGTCACAATGGCCTTTATTGGGAAAGCTGCCCTGGATATTAAAAGAAAGTTACAATGCTTAGATGGATTACAAGATATGACTTTGAGGGATTTATTCAGAGAACCCGAGAAGGTATACTTTAAGAGAGAAACTGAGGAAGAGAAGGGAGCTGAGTGAGGATAAAAGAAACAAAAGACAGACTAAGGCATTGACTAAGGTCCTGGTCACAACAACAAATAGGCCAGAAATTAAGAAACAGAGAGACAGGAAGGGATACCTGGGCACACACTAGAGGCCACCCCTGGCCTGAGATCAATGTGCCTACTCTAAAGAAAAAGGACACTGGGCCAAAGAGTGCCCTAGAAAGAGACAGCCATGCCAGCCAGATATTCTGACTCTGGAGGAATACTAAGAAAGTCCGGGCTCAGATCCTCTCCCTGACCTCAAGGTAACTTTTGAAGTGGAGGGGAACACAATAAACTTTGAAGTAGATGCAGGGTGAATATACTCAGCCCGTAAGGCCCATTGGGCCCTCTACCGAATAAAAGGTCTCTAATTCAAGAGTCTAACAGAAGTAAATATCGGGCTTTGACAACTACGAGGACCATGGACCAGGGAAAAGGAAAAATCCATCACTCCTTCCGAGTAATCCCAGAATGCCTGGCCCCATTGATGGGCAGAGTTCTGCTCACCAAGCTCTGGGCCAAAATAACTTTTAACCCTGAAGGCCCTCAAGTGGAATTTTTTAATTCTTCAGTAACTACTCCTATAATCATGGCTCTAACTATGTCAGTAGCAAATGTTCATCAACTCACTCACCTTTGTTCAAAGAAACTTCATTCATTCGTGGAGGATCAAGAACACAGTTTTCCACTAACCTACTCACAGCAAAAGGAAATAACTGAATGGGTAACAAAAGCCTGTCAGGTCCATTAATTGGTTAAAGCTTACACTTCCAAGCTTCCTGCAGGAAAGCACCTATGAGGAACCAGACGAGGACAATTCTGGGAAGTGGACTTTACTGAAATTAAGCCAGTAAGGTATGGACTTAAATAACTCCTAGTCTTTGAACATACATTTTCAGGATGTATTGAAGCCTTCCCCACACACACACAAAAAAAGAAATAAAAAAGAAGAAAAAAGAAACATTGCAAATGGTTGTAAAGAAGATCCTGGAAGATATTTATTCTCCCCTTGACGACCAGTAGTCTTAACCCTCATCAGCCCCTTAAGCTGCGATGGCTGATCACAAATCCTACTGGACACGAAGTATGGCCTATCTCGAATACAGCCAGCTTACGAACCTGGTGGCCATCTCTCCACCCAGTCATTTGTCAGCTGGCTATAGGTCTTTCCTATTGGGATATCCCTGATTAACAGGATCCCACTAAAATTCCATTAAATTCCTTCCATACCATAGATAATGGAAACAAACATTATAGATGTAGGGACACGTGAGCCAGATGCAGGTTGGCTAGCCTAGATTACTATGTTTGCCCGGCAGACTATCAAAGCCACAAACAGTCACGGCTGTGGGGGGGGAGAGCAGACTTCTATTGTAAGTCATGGGGATGTAAGCATACAGGGACTGTCAGATGGAACCCAAACTCCTCATCAAATTCTGTACACAGCATTGGCCATATTATGAATTAGATAACCAAAACCGATGGCCCCCAGAGGGGTCTCTAGATCCTCAAATTCTCTGTGACCTTTTTAACTTCTGCAAGTGCTCAAAAGGGTGAATGGAGATTCCGCTATGTGGAGGCCTTCTCTCTCCTTTGCTCACATCCTGAACTATGCTTCTCCAATAGATGCTCACCCTCAGCCTTGTGCTCCAGACTCTCTGCTGTCACTCCCACCTCAGCAACTTGATTTCTCCCCTCCAATATCTAGATCAAAAACCCAAATCTCGACTGGTTCTCAGACCATTGCTCCCTTGCTGAGGTTGCAGGTACTGAGGTACCACTCCATTCACTCACTCCTCTCCTCTCCTGTCAGTGCCCGCACCGGGTCCCACCCAGTCCTCTTACCACCTAATGCAAAGCTCAAACCCGCTGAGAAGAATCCTCAGACCCTAATACAAGATGTAATGAAAATGGCCTTTAATGTTGCTTTGTCATCACTAAAAACAGGTTACTAAGAATTTAAAGTCCCTCACAGGCTTTTTGGAATCTCACTCCCGTCTCCCCCTCTGTTCTATCTGTTCTATTGCTCAAGTTTTTGTTGCTATTAAGATCCCAAAGCCCTGTCCCAATATTCTTTTACATCTCTCCTTCCTCATTCTCAGATCCACAGAGCTGCTCTTATACCTGCCTTCCAAATTGTCCCCCTCTGTACCAGGCCCACAGAAAAGTCTTAACTAACCTTCTCCAGAAGTCTTCACCATGGCTGATTTAGGACTTTCAGCAAAAGAATCCCGATAAAAGAGTTCACTGTAGATAAACTTCCTATTTTTGTGTTGCCCTGGTCTCCTTGGCAACTGGCTAAAAAATTCAGCACTCCTGATCTAGACACACCCTTACTAGTTTTTTCACAAAATATTTGAAAAAAAGGCCTCTGGCCTTGAGCTGGGGCTTCACAGAGATGGCTACATTTCTAAGATAAAGAAGTTACAAACTGGGCTGTATGGAAACAGCTGGAAGGGGCAAAAAAAGAAAGGGAAGACACCCCCACCCAGGTGTCCTTGAAAAGTTAACTTGCCCAAACTGAGGAAAAAACAGAAACAAAAACTGCTTTTTGTGAACTTCTGCAGACTGTGAACTTCTGAGCCCCTTCCCTTACGTGTTGGGTACAAAATTCTGAAACTACGTAACTTGGGTTTCAGGGGATTAATTGATTACAACAGAAGCAATGCCCTCTGAATCTGGTTGAAACCAAAAAAGACTGTTTCCGTGTCTTTGGTGCTATCTTAGGTGCCTTGCCTTGTCCGTCCCTACAACAGTATAATTCTATATACTTAAACATTGTTTATGTTTTCATGAAATGGTCAACAGATGTGATTAATTGTGAAATGGTGCAGATGTTTCCCAGAGTGCTCTATCATGACGCAGGTTCATCTGAAGATCAAAGAGGGGGACATACAACCCGGTTCCGCTGGGAACATATGTCCCTCACCTTAGCCATTCTATTACGAATAGGAGATGCTGCAGGGTTGGGCACAAGAACCACTGCTCTGGTCCATGGGACACAACAAGTGACCCAATTAGAAGCAGCAATAGATCAAAACTTAAAGATTTTAGAAACCTCCATCACAGCTTTGCAGGAATTTTTAACCTCTCTCTCTGAAGTTGTTTTACAGAACAGTCGAGGGTTGGACCTCCTTTTCATGACAGAGGGGGGCCTTTGTGCTTCATTGAGGGAAGAATGTTGTTTTTATGTCGACAATACTGGAGTTGTAAAAAAATCTATGAGTAAATTAAAAAGATGCCTTGAAGAGCAACAACGAGAGAGAGAGAGGCACAGAAAGGGTAGTTTGAGTCTTTTTTTACACAGTCCCCCTGGTTAATTACGTTTTTATCAACCCTGGCCGGTCCAATAATAATCATCATATTATTACTAACTATAAAACCCTGTTTCCTCAACCATGTAATTTCTTTTCTCCAAGCTCAAATTGGACAAATTAAAATTATGGTAATACCCCACTAGCAGACATAGAATGTGACACCCCACAAAGATCACTTTTATGATTAAAAGTAGCCAGAAAAAGAAGTGGGGAATGAAAGGTTAATAAAATATGTACTTGTCACTTCCTGTTTTTCTGTACACTTAACGAAACACTGTTGAAATCTTGAGAACTCTTTGCTAATCTTGTTGCCAGAATGTGCTGTCCCCAATTGCCAAACTGCAGAATCTACTCCCTCACCCGGTTGAATAGAAACCTGAACTGTACTTGGATCATTGAATGTAGAAGAGAACATCCATTCAAAAAGTTATAGTCAGTTGGATTAGAAAGATAGTCGGTAAGTTTAGGAAGAAAAGTGAGTATAGGATTTGGAACAAAAGTTCTTTAGCAATAGGGTTTTGGTTAGAGAGTCAATGTAAACGTCAACACAAGTGAAGAGTCAGTCACAATGATGCACAGGGCAAAATATGTAGGAAAGCAGATATCAATAGAGACATTAGGAAATCAGGAAAAGAATAAAGTGAGTGATGGGATTAGATATTTTCAACAGGGTTGAGGATGAATATATGAGCTTAGGATAAAACAAATATGAAGTCAACAATAGGATTGACATTTGATAGCATTAGCGTAGCCCAAGACAGTGTCCAAAATAAGCTCTGTTGCCCCTCATTTGCCTAAATTCCCAGTGGCCTGTACACCCTTCCTGTGTACCAGGAGTGATCAAATAGGCCTGCCCTTAATACTGCTCTGCTTCTCCAATTTGAGTCCTACTGAGTGTCGGGTACAGATTCTTTATGTGAATTGGAAAGATGAGAAAACTCAAGCACCTATTGGATAGCCTCTGAATAGATTTGAAGAACTCATTTGACCCAAAAGATCCCTATTCTCACTTGATGGAATTCAGGAACCTTACAGAGGAAGGCAAAATACTTCATCAACAATGACTGCTCTTTATGCCATTTTGGATTTTATGCACCCATGGGATCTTTCTTTAGATCCATCAGGTACTGAGAATCTAAGTCAAAGAATCACACTGGGCCAAGAGGCTGATTCACACACATCTCTTTCCAAATCAATTAAGGAAAGAGCCAAAGGTAAAGCATATTCATTTCCATTTGAAAAATCTTTCCTTCAGGATTCACAAAGGGTTGGCCTGAGACAAAGACCTTCCTGACTCTCAGGGCAACAGAACAATAGGTAAGCAAATGGCCCAAAGCAGGGATTCTCCACTGAGACTTTACTGGTCACACTGATATCTGAGTTTTCTGAGATGCTCGCCATTCCATTCAGCTATCCAGTATATGGCCATGTCACAGAGCTTGGAGGTAGTACATATCTTGGACACAAAACCATGAGCCTATTCTGGAGATTGGCCATAATTCAGGAAGAAAACAGCAACTTAGGAAGGTAGCAGGTATCGCCCATCAATAAGGCAAGCCGCATTCAATTCATAAATTGTGCTGGATGAATGCTGGGAAGCTTTCTATGAGACAGGACACATCCATTGATGCATTCTCTTTTCTAATGTCTACAAGCACGGACACAGTGGGATACACAGACATAGAAACACTTGCATTGTCAAACGACTTACTAGAAACTGTTCACTCCAAACCAAACAAACCGCCTTTTCTAACTATTCTCAGAACATGAGACAAAACCACAAACCCACACCCGCAATGGCACCTCCTTCCCCCAAATAGGTCTGTGACTCTCCGGAGTGTGCTCTGACTGATGGGCCATACTATGATGCTCCGAAATGGCCTGACCTGTCTCAGATCTGGTCTTCTTGGCCAACAATGTGAAGTTGTTAGAAGCCAGGAGTGAGCCACTATCTGCTTTCTCAGGAAGAGCCCCTCTTCCGAGCTTTCCTGGCATTTGGCCATCCTCACATCAGTACGTATCAAGAAAGACTGACTCTGTCCTTTGTAAATCCAAAAAAGTGAGACCACTGGGACTAGAACTGAGACTGGCTCTGGGTGCCTGGCTTTCTGTATCCCAAGTTCAGAGAGTTCCATCACCATGGAAGTGAGATGAGATCACGTCCTTCAGGAACTGAATGAGATCACTGGCTTGGCAACCACTTTGTCATAACAATTGCTTCCAACGGTCCCATGAGATGAGGGCTGCCCCTACTTCCTGTGACACTTTCACAAGTTAGAATGGTATATCACCCGTAGGCAAAAGGGAACAGCTCTCCACACAGGCCGGGTTTGGTCCATCTTCTCTACATTAAGAAGAGATAGGCTCATTCTGACTCAACCCTTAATCCTGACCAGGTTGTTTGCCATGGAAGATGATTTTTGCTCTCTCAGGTCTTACATAGCTGCCTACATCTTCTCCAGAGATCATTTCTGCATGGAGCTTTGAGGTTCTCAACAGATGGAAGATCCACTGCATTCCTCTATTGTAAGACCAACACTGTCCCTGCTCTTCTGTAAACATAGATGTGAATTGGAGTCATGAGAAAACCCACGAACCTATGGGATAGCCTCTGCAGAACTTTAAAGAATTCGCTTGACCCAAATGATCCCAATTCTCACTTAATGGAGGTCAGGAACCTTACAGAGGAAGGCGAGAGACTCTATCCACCATGACAGTTCTTTTGTCCATTTTGGTTTTGGATGCACACATGGGATTTTTCTTTAGACCCATCATGTGCTGTGAATCTAAGCCACAGCCTCACATAGGGCCAAGAGGCTGATTCAGACACATCCATTTCCAAAGCAATTAACCGAAGAGGCACAGGTAATGACCATTCAATTCCATTTGAAAACTATTTTCTTCAGGCTTCACAAAGTGTGGCCTGAGGCAAAGACCTTCCTGACATTCAGGGCAACAGAATAGGTAAGCAAAAGGCCCAAAGCAGGGTTTCTCCACTGAGACTTTCTTGGGCATACTGATATCTGAGTTTTCTGAGATACTCACCATTCCCATCAGTTATCCAGTACATGGCCATGTCACAGAGATTGAGGTGGTACATATCTTGGACACAAAATCATGAGCGTATTCTGGAGAGTGTCCAGAATTCAGGAAGAAAACAGGAATTTAGAAAGATACCAGGAGTTGCCCATCCATACGGCAAGCTGCAGTCCATTCATAAATTGCTCAGGATGAATTCTTTGAAGCTTTCTCGTAGACAGGACACATCCATTGATGCATTCTCTTTTCTACTGTCTACAATCACGGACACAGTATGATATATAGACACAGAAACACTCACGTTGTCAAAGGACTTACTAGAAACAGTCCACTCCAAAACAAACAAACCTTCTTTCCTAACTCTTCTCAGAACATGAGACAAAACCACAAACTCACACTCACACCCAAAAAGGCACCTCTTTCCCCCAAGTAGGTCTGTGTCTATCCGGAGTGTCCTCTGACTTGTGGGCCATACTATGTTCCCCAAAAGTGGCGTGTCCTGTCTCCGATCTGGTCTCTTTAGCAAACTCTGTGAAGTTGTCAGGAGCCCGTGGTGAGAAACTACCTGCTTTCTCTGGAAAGGCCAGTCTTCATAGTTTCCAGGCATTTGGCTGTCCTCACATCAGTAGGTACCAAGAAAGAGTGACTCTGTCTTGTTAAATCCAAACAAGTGAGCCCACTGGGACATGGAGTGGGTTTGACTCTGTGTGCCTGGTTTCCTGGATCCCAAGATCACAGACTTTCATCACCAATAATGTAAGGTGAGGTCACTTCCTTCAAGAACTGAATGAAGTCACTGCCTTGGAAACCACTTTGTTTTAACAGTTTCTTCCAAGGTTCCCAAAAGATGGAGTCTGCCTCTACTTGCTGTGACTCATTCATAAGTTAGGATGGTATATCAACCATAGGCACCGGGGAACAGCTCTCCACACAGCCATGGTTTGGTCCATCTTCTCTACATTAGGAAGAGAGAGGCTAATTCAGACACATCCCTTCAACCTGACCAGGTTGTTTGCCATGGAAGATGACTTTTGCTCTCTCAGATCCTTCATACCTGCCTACACCGACTCAAGGGATTATTTCTGCAGGGACTTTTGAGGTTCTCAGCTGGTGGATGATACCCTACCTTCCTGGATTTTAAGACCAACTCTGTCCCTGCTCTTCTGTAAAGTGAGATTGAGGGAACAGTGTATGGTTAGTGTTAATAGCATGTTCGATTTGGGTTAGGAGTCATTCTGCTGGATGAATTATGGTATTGGGAACCTGTGATATTTATAAGAATATAAATGTGAAATATATGTATGAGATCAGAGATCTGGGAAAGATTTGAAGCCCAGAAAGGCATTGGGCCCTTGATTGGTATACTTAGATTGAATTATGTTCTGCACCGAGGTCTCAGATAAATCGATATACAATGGCATAGGACCCTATACCTCGGATGATTGAAAGTAGAAGAGAACATCCAGTCAAAAAGGGATAGTCTGTAGGATTAGGAAGATAGTCAGTAGGTTTAGGAAGAAGAGTGAGTCTCGGAGTTGGACCAAAAGTTCTTTAGCAATTGGTTTTCAGTTAGAGGGTGAATGTAAATGTCAGCACATGTGAAGAGACAGTCACAATGATGAACTGGGAAAAATATGTAGGAAAGCAGATATCAATAGGGGCATTAGGAAATCAGGAAAAGTATAAAGTGAGTGATAGGATTAGATATTTTCAACAGGCTTGAGGTTAAATATATAATCTTAGGAAGAAACAAATATGTAGTAACCAATAGGATTGACATTTGAGAGCAGTAGGCACCCTGGACATAGATGCTTTTAGTAATCCATGGTCACTTTCTATTTAGGCTTTGGTACAATCATATGTGTGACCTTTGCATTTTGTGTCCAAAATACTACTGTGGTAAAATGTATATGTAGATCAGGTGACATAAGTATTTCTTCCACCATAAAGGGGAGTAATATTCTGGAAACTTATAAATTAGTACTGGGGATACAAATAGGTGTACCTTGTGTTGATGATTATTGAGATGATGCAGGAATAGACCATATTGTGAATAAAGTATGTAACTGGATCCAACATTAAATAATGGATTGACTTTGCATCTGAAAATATATTGGAAATCTTATATTGATATATATACCATCATTCCAACGAGATATATATGCAATGGTATTATTAGGGTTACGGTTTATCGTGAAGAGTGAGTTTTGCTTCAAAAATGATTATGGAATCGAAAATAATGTGTTTAGAAAGAAGTCTAGTGAAAAGACCAGTAAAGAAACATGGAGGAATACATGTGTTCTGAAGTAGTAAGTAATTGAAAGTGAACCAAATGCCAAAAAAATTTGTGAAGTTGTGGATGAAAAAATACATCCTATGATGTCCATAAACTGAAGAAATAGTAATGTACCAGTGTTGAGTAAAAATGAACTTCAAATTACACATCATGTCCCATAGCAATCTACTTGCATTGATGTTAAACTGGGTCAGTTACTGTAGAAATATTAGGATTTTTAAGCACCATCCACTGAACTTAGTTTTCAGTAGTAGGAAACCAAAATATATTTCAGGTGTATGAATATTACTGAGAATAATCTTGTGAAAATTTGAATATAAATGAACATAAATGAATATGAATGAATTTAGGGAGTGTATAATAAGACACATATTTTTCATATTTTTTTAAAATCCGTAGAATATACACACACACACACACACGCCCACACACACACACACATGCACACACACACACACATTAATATTTAGCAATATATATGCCAATCGATATTCATCATGAAATATAATTCATTCACAAATCCAAAAATATTCATTTTACTGAACATGGATTTATGTATAGTGTTTTTCACTAGGAAGCTCACCCATAGGTGGAATTTTCAGTTCCATCATTATTTAGGGAGAGTCATCTCTTCTCACAATTTTTATATTCCAAAGTCAGTGATCTTACAAGAATGTACGTGTGATACCAGGTAGGATATTGTATATGCATAAAAAAATTACATGTGCTGAATAGGATACAGAGAAAGGGAGACAGGAATTTACATATGTGATAACTTTAAAAAATCATGGAGAAATATTAAAATGAAAAGTTTACTAAATTTAAAACACATACTCTTGATAAAGAGGAAGACAAATACAAATATACACCATGCTTCCTATAAAAGGACTGTACTTCTATTCAGTTAGGTTTTTTTTTCTCCATGATATTAGGATTAGTAGTCAGAGTCTAGTAGGGTATGGGTTAGTGTCAGGGATTCAGTATTTCAAATGGAAAATAGGAAAATGGATCTAATGTGTATGCAAACATGTGATACACAAAAATCTTCCCTCTCTTATCCAGAACAATACCTTGACATAACCATCGCTAAAAGTAAGACACAATTAGAGGAGAGGAGTTAGAAAACCTGTGAATACATATGTGGAATGAAAAATGCTCAGGAGTTCACAACACTGGAGGTGGTAAAACAGTTTACAAAAGTATGGGAGAGGGTAAACACTCCAGAAACATGGAGCTGTGCTGACCTAAAGACTTATTGAGAAACTTCCTCTGAGGTTAGGCACAACAAATATATGTATGGCAATATGTAAATCAATGGTTCTGCAACTGATGTGATTCTGCAATCTGTATATGGAGTAAAAATGGGAGCTCATATCCCACTTGAATCAAAGTGTGAAATTTGATATATCAAGAAGTATGTACTGTTTTGAACAACCTACAATAAAAATTAATTAAAAAAAGAAAAAGAAATATATGTAATTGTCAGGAGATTTAGCTTCGTTTGTAGTGACACCAAAAATCTGGGTCTGCATCTATGTGACCTGGAGGACATGGTTCTTTATTTTGTAATGAACATGAGGCAGCAGGTCTGAAATCTCCCTTTGTAGGTAAACTGTTGCTACTGGGAGCTAAGTGTCTTCCCGTGTGGTCTGTGAAGCCATTTGGTCATCCTCCACTTTTCAGGGTGTTTCTTACTGCTGCACTGGGAATTTGGTATTTGCTTCATGAAATACAATATGTTAAACTGGGACACAATGCTGGAGGGAGTTCTGTCATGTGTGGTTGGTCAGGGTCGGCAAGAGAATGTACGAACCAGGCTTCTATCCCACATAGCTTTCCCCTTGACTATAGCAACCTGATTCTGAACATTGCCCTGAAACCTCTACATATAACAAGATGCCTTTACATATAAAGGTCTGCTGCCTGCACCATGTCAGTCGCAAGATTTGGAAGCCAATGGAAGATCCAGGTGGTCCTACCAAAAATATTTATTTACACACCTATAGTCCACTGCTCTACGCCCACTACCCAGCAGGCTCCAACTTACTGGCATCTCTGTTCTACACCATTTTCACGAAACTCAGTCAATCAAGGCACTGTTTGTTATACTCATGATCAGCAACAGGATATCTAAAGGTTATCCAGTGCCACCTGGTCATGGGGATTTCAAAAATTTCATGGTATTAATCTAGTCATTTTTCAAGGATGAAGTTGGAGGCACTGTGGGTTTCATTTAATTCAGGAACCATTAAATGGTGAGGAAGCTCATTTCAATGAAAGCTCTGGAGAACACTCACAGGCAAGCCTTCCCAAAGAGTGGCCAAAAGGACACATGAATCCAGGCCCATTGAGGTATACAATGTGAGGTCCATGTGTGTTTGGACTCTCAATTATGGCTACCAAGTCTTTAAGAATTAAAACATGTGATATCCTGGCTCAGAATCCCTGAGCTCTGTGGAAAGCCATCCTGGGCCTAGATCTCAGTTTCCAAAAGCGATTCTCATGCGTGGTCTCCTAAAATCCCAACACTATTCATGGCAATACTTCTCTGAGGTCAGTTCCAGAACTCAGTCTCTAAGGGGAATCACACCAGAGTTCAAGCCCTGGTGGACCCAGTCATCTCTTCCAACTACCACACAAATTACCACAATTAAAACAAGAACCCTCCCATATGGCCCTCATCTTCTTTCATATAGACACTCATCATAATCTGGCTGGAGGTTTCCATGAGGGGTGCAGACCAAGACAGTGTCCCAAATAAGCTCCTTTGCCCCTCATTTGCCTAATGTCAAGGTGGCCTGGACACCCATCCGGTGAACCAAAAGTGATCAAATAGGCCTGCCGTTAATACCGCTCCAATTTGAGGACTACTGTCTGTGGGGTTTAGATTCTTTATGTGAATTTTAGTCATGAGAAAACCCAAGCACAATGGGCTAGCCTCTGCAGGTTTTGTAGAACTCTTTTGACCCAAAGGATCCCATTCTCACTTGATGGAAGTCAGGAACCTTACAGAGGAAGTCGAGAGACTTCCTCCCAATAATTGCTCTTTTGGCGAATTTTCTTTTGGATGCACACATGGTAACTTTCTTTAGATCCATCAGGTGCTGAGAATCTAAGCCACAGCCACACACAGGGCCAAGGGCCTGATTCAGACACATCCCTTTCCAAAGCAATTAAGGAAAGTGCCACAGGTATGCCCATTCATTTCCATTTGAAAACTGTTTTCTTCAGGCTTCACAAAGGGGTGGCCTGAGGCAAAGACCTTCCTGACATTCAGGGCAACAGAACAATAGGTAAGCAAAAGGCCAAAAGCAGGGTTTCTCCTCTGAGACTTTTCTGGTCACACTGATATCTGAGTTTTCTGAGATGCTCGCCATCCCCTACAGCTATCCAGTACATGGCCATGTCACAGAGCTTGGAGGTGGTGCATATCTTGGACACAAAACCATGGGCCTATTCTTGAGATTGGCCGGAATTCAGGACGAAAATAGAAACTTAGGAAGGTAGCAGGTGTTGCTCATCGATAAGGCAAGCTACAGTCCATTCATAAACGCGGCAATATGAATGCTGAGAAGATTTCTACTAGACACGACACATCCATTGATGGATTCTCTTTTCTAATGTCTACAACCACGGAAACAGTGGAATACACAGACATAGAAACACTCGCCCTGTGAAAAGACTTACTAGAAACAGTCCACTTCAAATGAAACAAACCGACTGTCCTACCTATTCTCAGAAAATGAGACAAAACCACAAACCCACAACCACACCCACAAAGGCACCTCCTTCCCCTAAGTAGGTCTGTGACTATCCAGAGTGTCCTCTGACTTGTGGGCCATAATATGTTCCCCCAAAATGGCCTTTCCTGTCTCAGATCTTGTCTCCTTGGCCAACTCTGTGAACTTCTTAGGAGCCAACGGTGAGCTACTACCTGCTTTCTCATGAAAAGCCCTGCATCCGAGCTTTCCTGGCATTTGGCCTTCCACACATCTGTAGGTACCAAAAAATACTGACCCTGTCCTTGGTAAATCCAAACAAGTGAGACCACTGGGACTGGGACTGGGACTGGCTCTGTTTGCCTGGCTTCCTGGATCCCACGTTCAGAGAGTTCCATCACCAAGAAAGTGAGGTGAGGTCACTTCCTTCCTGAACTGAATGAGGGCACTGTCTTGGCAGCCACTTTGTCCTAACTGTTGCTTCCAAGGGTCCCAAGAAATTGAGGCCGCCCCTACTTCCTGTGACATTTTCACAAGTTAGAATGGTATATCAACCAAAGGCACCCAGGAATAGATCTCCACACAGGCCTGGTTTGGTCCATGATCTCTACATTAAAAAAAAATCCGATTCAGACACAACCTTTTATCCTGACCGGGTTATTTGCCATGGAAGATGACTTTTGGTCTCTCAGGTCCTTTATTGCTTCCTACATCTTCTCCAGGGATCATTTCTGCATGGACCTTTGAGGTTCTCAGCAGGTGGAAGTTTTTCTACATTTCTGTATTGTAATATCAACTCCTTCCCTGCTCTTCTGTAAAGTTAGATTGAGGGAACAGTGTCCGGTTATGGTTAAAAACATGCTCGATTTGGGTTAGAAATCATTTTCCTGGATGAATGATCGTATTGGGAACTTGCTATGTGTAGAAGAATATATAGGTGAAATATATGTATGAAAAAAGAAATTTAAGTCTGATTTGAAGCCCAGAAGGGCATTGGGCCCTTGATAGTGATACGTGGTGTTGAATTACGTTCTGCAGAGTTGTCTCAGATAAATCGATATACAATGGCATAGCACCTTGTACGTTGCATGAATTAATGTAGAAGGAACATCAAGTCAAAAAGGCATAGTCGGTAGTGAAAGGTTAATAAAATAGGTACTTGTCACTTCCTGTTTTTCTGTATGCTTAACAAAACACTGTTGAAATATTGAGAAATGTTTGCTAATCTTGTTCTAGAATGTACTGTTCCCAACAGCCGAACTGCAGAATGTACTCCCTCACTAGGTGTCATGCAAACCGCCCACTCGCCCTTACCCATCACTGAACTTCCCTCTCTTCCCTCTCCAAGGAAAGTATATAAGCTCTGCTTAAGCTGTTCTCAGAGGTCTCTGCTCTATTTAATTTAGCTCTGAGCTCCAGCATGCTGGACCACAAATAAACCCTTTGCTGTTGCATGAGACAGTCTCTTGGTAGTATCTTCCTCTGACACTCGCCTGACCTTTACATATTGAGGTTCCACTGAGTTCCAGCAGTGGCGGATGAGAGACCCCAACGGGCTCCTCTCGGAGCAAGTAAGGCGCCTCTTTCTGGTTTCAGGTTTCTTGTTAGGGCTTGGCAAAATTGCTGGCGATGAAGAGCCTGGGCTCCCTCCGACGGTGGCTGAGAGACATGTCACAGAGACAAAGGGCACTTCTCTGGAGGACCCCGCAGAGAACTCGGGAAATCAAGGAACAATAGTCTTCTCGACTCAGTGATATTTTCTTTTAGATTCGTTATTGCCATACCATTGGGTTTTGCCGGCTACTCATTCCTGGTCTCAGTGTTGGACGTTCATTGCCTGTCTTTATGGTCTTGTCTTATCTGTGTCGTGTGTCCTTGCTTTTACTGTTTGTGGAACTTTCATTATGGAACAGAGCACGTCAATGCCTCTGTCCCTGACCCTTGATCACTGGACCAAAGTCCGCTTAAGGGCTCAGAATCTTTCTTTTTTTAGTAAAACGCTGGACCTGGCAGAATCTCTGTGCCTCAGAATGGCCCATCTTTGGAGTCGTATGGCCCCTAGACGGATCTTTCTACTTCCTACTAATTTAAAAAGTCAGAGGTATTGTCTTTCAGCCAGCGCCACATAGC
The DNA here is from genome assembly GCF_048772815.1 of Callospermophilus lateralis. Classification (NCBI taxonomy): domain Eukaryota; kingdom Metazoa; phylum Chordata; class Mammalia; order Rodentia; family Sciuridae; genus Callospermophilus; species Callospermophilus lateralis. Next base: position 942,786 of record NW_027513937.1, read on the forward strand.
CATCCGGATCAACAGCCATATATCTTAACTTGGCAGGACCTCTGCAAATCTCCTCCTCCATGGGTGAAGCCTTTCCTTGCCCCTACCTCTGCTCCTACTCCTTCCCCCATGATCTCTCAAACCCTCTCAACCTCCTCCTCCTCCACCCTCTGTTCTCCCTGAGTCACAGATTTGACTCTACTGGACTCTTCTCCCCCTCCTTATCCCCTGCCCTCGTCCCCTAACACACAACACACTCTAAGTGATTCCGCTGCTGCTGACTAAGCCTCTCTACCATTGGAGGAAGCTAAGCCGGTAATAGGATCTGACAATGGACCGATGTTCATGACCCAGGTGAGTCAGGGGTTAGCCAGGAACCTGGGGATTAATTGGAAGTTAAATTGTGCTTATAGACCACAGAGTTCAAGACAAGTAGAAAGAATGAATAGAACCATTAAAGAGACCTTAACGAAATTAAGCTTAGAGACCAGCATAAGATTGGACTATGCTCCTGCCTTATGCAATGTTTCATGCAAGAAAAAATCCCTTTGTTTCTTTGAGTAACCTTACCACATGTGAAATTCTTTATGGTGGCCCTCCTCCAGTAGGGGACCTAAGCCCAACTGTAAGACCTAAAGATCCTTTCCACACCCCCTTGCTTGACAGACTTAAAGATCTTGAAAGAACTCAGTAATACCTGTGAAAACAGCTGGCCACTGCCTACCCAACTGGGAACCAGGGGATTCCACATCCATATCAAGTAAGAGATTTCATCTATGTAAGATGATATCAGGTGTCATCCCTGGTACCCCACTGAAAAGGACCATACCAGGTGCTATTATAACACCTACAGTGGTAAACGTAAACAGAATCACTTCCTGGATCCATACCTCTCATCTCAAGCCTGCTGCCTATACAGAATCTTTCTGGAAACTGAAAAAGACTGGTAACAGTTTCAAATTGTGTATTGGCAATGTGAATAAGGTTATATACTCTCCCCTTGGCTACAAGTAGTCCTAACCCTCATCAGCCCATTAAGCAGTGATGGCTGATCACAAATCCTACTTGAAAAGAAGTATGGTCTATCTCGCATACAGCCCCCTTAGGGACCTGGTGGCCATCTCTCCACCCAGACATTTGTTAGCTGGCTATAGGTATTTCCTATTGTGATATCCCTGATGAAGAGGATCCCACTAAAATACCATTAAATCCCTTCTGTACCATAGATAATGGAAACAAACATTATGGATGTAGGGACACGCGAGCCAGATGCAGATTGGCTAGTCTAGATTACTAAGTTTGCCTGGCAGACTATCAAAGCCACAAAGAGTAATGACTGTGTGGGGGAAAAGCCGACTTTTTCTGTATGTCATGGAAATGTGTGCATACAGGGGCTGCCTGATGAAACCCCAATTCTTCATCAAATTCAGTACACAGCATTGGCCACATTACCAATTAGACAACCAAAAACTATGGCACCCAGATGGGTCTCTAGATCCTCAAATTTTGCGTGACCTTTTTAACTTCTGCAAGTGCTCAAAAGAGTGAAAGGAAATTCCCCTATGTGGAAGCCTTTTCCCTCCCTCACTCACATCCTGAACTATGCTTCTCCAATAGATCATTATCCTCAGCCTTCTGCTCCAGACCCTCTGATGTCACTCCCATCTCAGCAACTTGATTTCTCCCCTCCAATAACTAGATCAGAAACCCAAAGCTCCACCAGTTCTCAGACCATCGGCCCCTTGCTGAGGTAGCAGGTACATAGGTACCGCTCCACCGACTCATTCCTCTCATCTCCTGTCAGTGCCCTCACCGGGTCCCACCAGGTCCTCTTACCAGCTAACCCAATGCTCAAACGAGCTGAGGAGAGCCCTGAGACCCTTATCCAAGATGTAATATAATTGGCCTTTAAAGTTGCTTTGTCATCACTGAAAACATGTTACTAAAATTTAAAGTCCCTCACAGGATTTTGGGATCCTCACTCCCGTCTTTCACTCTGCTCTACCTGATCTACTGCTCAAGTTTGCTGCTAGGAAATTCCCAATACCCTTTCGCATTATTCTTTTACATCTCTCTTTTCCCTCATTCTCAGATCCTCGGAGGTGCTCACAGCCCCACCTTCCCCGTCTTTCCCCCTCTGTACCAGGCCCACAGAAAAGTCTTAAATGACCTTCTTCAGAAGTCTTCACCATGGCTGAGTTTTGAACTTTCAGCAAAACAGTCCCAATAAAGACTTTAATGTAGATAAACTTTCTCTTTCGTATTGCCCTGTTCTACTTGGCCACTGGCTAAAAATCTCAGTACTTCTAAGCTAGACAACCCCTAACTAGTTTTTCACAAAATATGTGAACAAGTCCTCTGGCCTTCAGCTGGGGCTTCACAGAGATGGCTACATTTCTAAGATAAAGAAATTACCAACCGGGCTCCATGGTAACAGCTGGCAGGGGGAAAATAAGAAATGGAAGAAAAAGCTCTCCTCCTCCCAGGTGTCCTTGAAAAGTTAACTTGCCCAGAACAGAAGGAAAAACAGAAACAAATACTGCTTTTTTAAACTTCTGAAGACTGTGAACTTCTGAGCCCCATCCCTTATATGTTGGGTACAAAATTCTGAAACTACCTAAACTTGAGTTTCAGGGGATTAATTGATTACAATAGAAGCAATGCCCTCTGAATCCGGTTTCAACCAAATAGGACTGTTTCCCTCTCTTGAGTGCTATCTTAGGTGCCTTGCTTTGTCAGTGCCTACAACAGCATAATTCTATATACTTAAACATCGTTTATGTTTTCATGAAATGATCAAGATATGTGATAAATTGTGTAATGGTGCAGATGTTTCCCAGAGTGCTCTATCATGACGCAGGTTCATTTGAAGATCAAATAGGGGGGGCATACAACCGGTTCCACTGGGAACATATATCCCTCACTTTAGCCATCCTATTAGGAATAGGAGTTGCTGCACGGGTGGGCAGAGGAACCAGTGGCATTGTCCATGGGACACAAAAGATGACCCAATTAGAAGCAGCAATAGAGCAAAAGTAAGATATTAGAAACCTCCTTCAGGGCTTTGCATGAAACTTTAACCTCTCTCTCTGAAGTTGTTTTACAGAACAGTTGAGGGTTGGACCTCCTCTTCATTAGAGAAGGGGGCCTTTGTGCTGCATTGAGGGAAGAATGTTGTTTTTATGCTGACTATACTGGAGTCGTAATAAAATCTATGAGTAAATTTAAAAGACACCTTGAAGAGCATCAACAAGTGAGAGAGGGCCCAAAAGGGTGGCTTGAGTCTTGGTTCACACAGTCCCCCCGGTTAACTATGTTTTTATCAACCCTGGCCGGTCCAATAATAATCCTCATATTATTGCTAACTATAAAACCCTGTTTGCTCAACCGTGTAATGTCTTTTCTCCAGGCTCAAATTGGAGGAGTTAAACTTATGGTAATACCCCACTAGCAGACATTGAATGTGACACCCTCCAATGATCATTTTTATGATTAAAATTAGCCAGAAGAAGAAGTGGGGAATGAAATATTAATAAAATAGGTACTTGTCACATCTTGTTTTTCTGTATGCTTAACAGAACACTGTTGAAATCTTGAGAAATGTTTGCAAAACTTGTTCCCAGAATGTCCCTAACTGCCAAATTGCAGAATGTACTCCCTCTCCCAGTTGCATGCAAACCGCCCACTCGCCCTGACACATCAATACAATTCCCTCCCTTCTCTCTCCAGGGAAAGTATATAAGCTCTACTTCAGCTATTCTCAGGGCTATCTGCACTATTCAGGTGAGCTCTGAACACCAGCATTCTGGACACCCAATAAACCCTTTGATGTTGCATGAGATAGCCTGTTGGTAGTCTCCTCCTCTGAAGATCGCACCACGTTTACTTGGATGATTGAATGTAGAAGAGAACATCCAGTCAAAAAGGGATAGTCTGTAGCATTAGGAAGATAGTCAGTAAGTTTAGGAAGAAGGGTGAGTATAAGATTTGGAACAAAAGTTTCTTAGCAATAGGATTTCGATTAGAGAGTGAATGTAAATGTCAGCACAAGTGAAGAGTCAGTCACAATGATGAAGTGGGGAAAATATGTAGGAAAGCATATATCAATAGAGACATTACAAAATCAGGCAGAGTATAAAGTGTGTGATAGGATTAGACATTTTGAACAGGGTTGAGTTAAAATATATAATCTTAGGAAGAAACAAATATGTAGTCACAAATAGGATTGACATTTGAGAGCATTGGGCAAATTTCAGGTGGATGAATATTTTGAGAATAATCTTGTGAATAGTTGATTATAAATCCACATACATGAACATGAATGAATTTAGGGAGTGAATATAAGACACATATATTTCATATTTTGAAAAATCTGGAGAGTGTATATATATATATATATATATGTATACATATATATATATATACATATATATATATATATACATATATATACATATACATAAAACACACACACAGACAAAAAAGTAGCAATATATATGTCAATCAAAATTCATTATAAAATATATACCATCCACAGATCTAAAAATATTCATTTTACTGAACATGGATTTATGTATAATGCTGTTCAACTAGCAAGCTCACCCATAGGTTGAATATTCAGTTCCAACAGGGTTTAGTAGGAGTGATCTCTTCTAACAATTTGTATCTGCCAAGTCAGCCACCTCACAAGAATGTACGTGTGGTACCAGATAGGAATCTATATGTGCATATAAGAATACAGAGAAAGGGAGACAGGAATTCACATATTTGTTAACCTTAAAAATACTAGGACAACTATTTCAACAAACAATTGACTAGATTTATAACTCCAACTCTGTATCATGCAAAAGGCAAATCCATCTATACACCATGCCTACTCTGTACTGCTTGTATTTCTATTCTTTATGGGTTATTTTTCTCCATCATATTAGGATTAGTAGTCAGAGTCTGGTAGGGTATGGGTTAGAGTCAGGTATTCAGTCTTTTGAATTGAAAATAGGACACTGAATCCAATGTGTATGCAAATATATGCTACGGAAAAATCTTCCCACTCTCCTCCAGAACAATGCCTTGACATTACCTTCGCCCCAAGTAAGACACAATTAGAGGAGAAGAGTTAGAAAATCTGTGAATACATATCTAGAATGGAAAATGCTCCAGATTTCACATCTTTGGAGGTGGTAGAGGAGTTTCCAAAAGTAAGAGACAGGGTAAACACTCCACAAACATGGAGCTCTGCTGGCCAAAACACTTTTTGAGAATCTGCCTCTGAGGTTGGGCACTTGAAATATATGTTGTTGTCAGGAGCTTTAGCTTTATTTGTAGTGAAACCATCAAAGCTGGATCTGCATCTATGTGACCTGGAGGAAATGGTTACTTATTTTAAAATAAAAATGAGGCAGCAGTGATGAATTCTCTTTTTGTAGGTAAACTTTGGCCACTGAGGGCTAAGGGTCTTCCCGTGTGGACTGTGAAACCAATGGTCATCCTCCAATTTTAGTGGTGTTTCTTGCTGCTGCACTGGGAGTTTGGTATTTGCTTCATGAAATACAACGAGTTCAAATGGGACACAGTGCTGAAGGGAGTTCTGTCAGGTGTGGTTGGCAGGGTCTCCAGGAGAATGCACCAACCAGGGTTCTATCTCAAGTAGCTTGCCCCCTTGACAATAGCAACATGATACTGAACATTGCCCTGAAACCTCTCCATATAAAAATATGCCTTTACATATATGGGTGTGATGGTTGCACCATGTCAGTCACAGCCATTTGGAAGCCAATGGAAGATCCACATGGCCCCACCACAGATGTTTTATCACACATTTGCATAACACAGCTCTAGGCCCACTACTTACCAGGCCCCAACTTACTGGCATCTCTGTTCTACACCATTTTCATGAAACCCAGTCAATCAAGGCCCTGTCTGGTATACTCATGATCATCAACAGGACATCAAAGGTCCTCCAGTGCCAGCTGGTCATCGGAATTTCTAAAATTTCATGGTAATTATCTAGCATTTTTTCAAAGATGCATTTGGAGGCAATGTTGGTTTCAATTCATTCAGGAACCATTAAATGGTGAGGAAGCTAATTTCAGGGAAATCTCTGGAGCACTCTCACAGGCAAGTCTACCCAAAGAGTGGCCAAAAAGTCACATGAAGCCAGGCCCATGGAGGTCTACAAAGCAAGGTCCAAGTGTGTTTTGAATCTCAATTATGCCTGCCAAGTCTTTCAGAATAAAATCATGTAATATCCTGGCTGTGATTCCCAGTGTTCTGTGGAAAGCCACTCTGGGCCTTGATCCCAGGTTCCAATGGCAAATCTCATTCATGGCCTCCTAAAATCCCAACACAATTCATGTCAATACTTCTCTGAGGTCAGTTCCAGAACTCAGTCTCTAAGGGGAATCACAGCAGAATTCAAGCCCAGGTTTACCCAGTCATCTCTTCCAACTGCCACACAAATGACCACAATTATAACCAAAACACTCCTACATGGCCCTCATCTTCTACCATAAAGATACTCATCATAACATCTGGATGGAGGTTTTCATGAGAGGCACATCCCAAGACAGTGTCCAAAATAAGCTCCCTTGCCCCTCATTTGCCGAATGTCAGGGTGGCTTGGACACCCTTCCTGTGAACCAGGAGTGATCAAATAGGCCTGCCCTTAATACTGCTTCGCTTCTCCAATTTGAGGCTCTCTGACTGTTGGGTCTAGATTCTTTTTGTGAATTGGAGTCATGAGAAAAGCCAAGCCCCTCTGCAGAGATTTGAAGAACTCATTTCACCCAAAGAATCCCTATTCTGACATGATGGATTTCAGAAACCTAACAAAGGAAGGCAATATAATTCATGCACATTGATTGAACGTTTTTCCATTTTGGTTTAGATGCACATATGGGATCTTTCTTTACTTCCATCAGGTGCTGAGAATCTAAGTCACAGCCTAAAACAGGGCAAAGGGCCTGAATCAGACACATCCTTTTCCAATGAAATTAAGCAAAGAGCCAGAGGTGATGCACATTCATTTCCATTTGAAAACTGTTTTCTTCAGGCTTAACAAAGGGGTTGCATGAGACAAAGACCTTCCTGATATTCAGGGCAACAGAACAATAGGTAAGCAAAAGGCCCAAAGCAGGGTATCTTCACTGAGACTTTCCTGGTCACACTGATATCTGAGTTTTCTGAGATGCTGGCCATTCCATTCAGGTATCCAGTACATGGCCATGTCAAAGACCTTGGATTTGGTACGTATCTTGGACACATAACCATGAGCCTATTCTAGAGAGTGGCCAGAATTCAGGAAGAAAACAGGGACTTAGGAAGGTATTAGGTGTTGCCCGTGCATAAGGCAAGCCACACTCCATTCATAAATTGGGCAGGATGAATGCTGGGAAGCTTTATACTAGACATGACACATCCATTGCTGCATTCTCTTTTCTCATGTCTACTACCACAGGCACAGTGGGATACACAGACATGGAAACACTCACCTCTTCAAACGACTTACCGGAAACAGTTCACTCCAAAACAAACAAACCGCCATTCCTACCTATTTTCAGAACATGAGACAAACCACAAACCCACACCCACTCCCAAAAAGGCACCTCCTTCCCCATAGGTGTATGACTAACCAGAGTGTCCTCTGACTGGTGGCCATACTCTGTTCTTCCGAAATGGCCTGTCCTCTCTCAGATCTGTTTTCCTTGGCCAACTCTGTAAAGTTGTAAGGAAAAAGTGGAGAGCCACTACCTGCTTTCTCAGGAAAGCTCCCTATTCAGAGCTCTCCAGGCATTTGGTAATCCTCACTTCAGTAGGTACCAAGAATGACTGACCCTATCTTTGGTAAATCCAAACAAGTGAGCCCACTGGGACTGGGACTGGGACTGCATCTGGGTGCCTGGCTCCTTGGATACAAAGTTCAGAGAGTTCCATCACCAAGGAAATGAGGTATGTCACATTCTTTGGAACTGAATGAGGTCACTGCCTTGGCAAAGGTATATCTTATGATGTGCAAAAACTGAAGAAATAATAATGTAAGAGTGTCGAATACAAATGAATGACAAATTACATATCATGTCCCATAGGAGTCTACTTGCATTGATGTTAGACTGGGTCAGTTACTGAAGAATAATTAGGATTTGTATGCACCATTCACTGAAGTTAGTTTTCAGTACTAGGAAACAAATATGTATTTCAGGTGGATGAATATTTCTGATTATAATCTTGTGAAAAGTTGATTATAAATCCACATACATGAACATGAATGAATTTAGAGAGTGTATATTAGACACATATATTTCATATTTTGAAAAATTTGGAGAGTATATCTATATCTATATCTATATCTATATCTATATCTATATCTATATATATATACACACACACACACACAAACACACACAAAAAACACTCACAGACATTAAAAAGTACCAATATAAATGCCAATCGAATTCATCAGTAAATATATATCATCCACAAATGCAAAAATATTTATTTTACTGAACATGAGTTAATGTATAATGTTGTTCTACTAGGACGCTCTCCTATAGGTTGAATTTTCATTTCCAACAGCATTTAGGAGCAGTGAACTCTTCTCACAATTTGTATCTGCCAAGACAGCCACCTCACAAAAATGTACGTGTGATACCTGGTAGGATTCTATATATGCATATAAATATACATGTGTGAATAGGCTACAGAAAAGGGAAACAAGAATTCACATATTTGTTAAGTTTAAAAACACATGGAGAATATTTCAATTAAAATTTGACTAGATTTATAACTCCTCCCTTATATAATGCAAATGTCAAGTCCAACAATACAACATGTCTCCTCTGAAGTGCTTGTATTTCTATTGTGTTGGGTTAATTTTCTCCATTATACTAGGATGAATAGTCTGAGTCTACTAGGTATGGGTTAGTGTCAGGGATTCAGTATTTCGAATGGAAAATTGGAAAATGAATCCAATGTGTATGTAAATATATGCTGCACAAATATCCTCCTGCTCTCATCCAGAACAATGCCTTGTCATTACCTTCACCCCAACAAGACACAATTAGAGGAGAAGAGTTACAAAATCAGTGAATACATATCTGGAATGGAAAATGCTCAGGAGTTCACAACCTTGGAGGTGGTAGAGCAGTTTCCAATACTAAGGGACAGGGTAAACACTCCACAAACATGGAGCTCTGCTGGCCTAAAAATTTTTTGAGAAACTGCCACTGAGTTTTGCACTTGAAATATATGTTGTTTTCAGGAGATTTGGCTTCCTTTGTAGTGAGACCATCAAAGCTGGGTCTGAATCTATGTGACCTGGGGGACATGGTTTCTTATTTCCAATGAACTAGATGAAGCAGTGCTGAATCCTCTCTTTGTAGGTAAACTGAGGCCACTGGGGACTAAGTGTCTCCCCGTGTGGACTGTGAAGCCATTTGGTCCTCTTCCACTTTTTGTGGTGTTTTTGCTGCTGCACTGTGAGTTTGGTATTTGTTTCACGAAATACTAGGAGCTAAACTGGGACACAGTGCTGGAGGGAGTTCTGTCACGTGTGGTGGGTCAGGGTCTGCAAGAGAATGCACCAACTAGGCTCCTATCTCTCACAGCTTGCCCCATTGCCCCCTTGTCCATATCAACCTGATTCTTAATTTTCCTCTGAAAACTCTCCATGTAACAAGATGCCTTTACATACAAGGGTCTGCTGGCTGCACCATGTCAGTTACAAGCCATTTGGAATCCAATGGTAGATCCACATGGCCCTACCACGGATGTTTTATCAAACACCTCCCCACCACTGCTCTAGACCCACTACTCAGCAGGCTCCAACTTACTGGCATCTCTGTTCTACACCATTTTCATGAAACTCAGTAAGTCAAGGCACTGTCTGGTATAATCATGATCAGCAACAGGACATGCAGTGTTTCTCCAGTGCCACCTGGTCATAGGAATTTCAAAAATTTCATGGTATTTATCTAGCCATTTTTCAAGCATGAAGTTGGAGGCACTGTGGATTTCAGTTCATTCAGCAAACATTAAAGGGTGAGGAAGCTCATTTCAATGAAATCTCTGGAGAACTCTCACAGGCACGGCTTCCCAAAGAGTGGACAAATGGTCACATTAGGCCAGGCCCATTGAGGTCTACAATGTGAGGTCCATGTGTGTTTTGACTCTCAACTATGGCTGCCATTTCTTTAAGAATAAAATCATGTGATATCCTTGCTGAGATTCCCAGGCCTCTGTGGAAATCCACCCGGGGCCTAGGTCTCAGTTTCCAAGAGCGACTTTCATGCGTGGCCTCTTAAAATCCCAACAAAATTCATGGCAATGCTTCTCTGAGTTCACTTCCAAAATCTAGTCTCTAAGGGGAATCACACCAGAGTTCAACCCCACGTGTACCCAGTCATTTTTTCCAATGCCAAACAAATGACCAAAATCAAAACCAAAACACTCCCACATGGCCCTCATCTTATTCCATATAGTCAATCATCTTAACCTCTGGCTGGAGGTTTCCATGAGGGGCGCAGCCCAAGACAGTGTCCAAAATCAGCTCCTTTGCCCCTCATTTGCCTAAAGTCAGGGTAGCCTGGACACCGTTTCTGTGAACCAGGAGTGAACAAATGAGCCTGCCTTTAATACTTCTTTGTTTCTCCAATTTGAGGCCTACTGATTTTAGGTATCAATTCTTTAGGTGATTTAGAGTCATGTGAAAACACAAGCACCTCTGCAGGGCTTTAAAGAACTCATTTGACCCAAAGAATCCCTATTGTCATTTGATGGAGTGCAGGAACCTAACAGAGGAAGGCAAGAGACTTCATCCACAATGAATGATATTTTTTGCCATTTTGGTTTTGGAAGCTCACATGGGATCATTCTTAAGATCTATCAGGTGCTGAGAATCTAAGTCACAGCCACACACAGGTCCAAAGGCTGATAAAGACACATCTCTTTCCAAAGCAATTAAGCAAAGAGCCACAGGTGAGGCCCATTCATTTCCATTTGAAAACTGTTTTCTTCAGGCTTCACAAAGGGGTGGCATGAGGCAAAGACCTTCCTGACATTCAGTGCAACACAACAATAAGTAAGCAAAAGGCCCAAAGCAGGGTTTCTGCACTGAGATTTTTCTGGTCACACTGATATCTGAGTTTTCTGAGATGCTCGCCATTCTCTTCAGCTATCCAGTACATGGCCATGTCACAGAGCTTGGCAGTGGTACATATTTTGGACACAAATCCATGAGCCTATTCTGGAGAGTGGCCAGAATTCAGGAAGAAAACAACAACTTAGAAAGATAGCAGGTGTTGCACATCGATAAGACAAGCTGCAGTCCATTCATATATTGGGCATAATGAATTATGGGAAGATTTATACTAGACAGGACACATCCATTAATGCATTCTCTTTTCTAATGTCTACAACAACAGACACAGTGGGATACACAGAAACAGAAACACTCGCCGTGTCAAATGACTTACTAGAAACTGTCCACTCCAAACCAAACAAACCGCCTATCCTATCTATTCTCAGAACATGAGACAAAACAACAAACCCACACCCACTCCCACAAAGGCACCTCCTTCCCCCAAGTACGTCTGTGACTATCCGGAGTGTCCTCTGACTGGTGGGCCATACTATGTTCCCCCGAAATGGCCTGTCTTCTCTCAGACATTCTTTCCTTGACCAACTCTGTGAAGATGTCAGGAAAAAGTGGTTAGCCACTACCTGTTTTCTCAGGAACGGTCCATCTTCAGAGCTCTCCTGGCATTTGGCCTTCCTCACATCATTAGGTACCAAGAAAACTGACTCTGTTCTTGGTAAATCCAAACAAGTGAGCCCACTGGGACTGGGACTGGGACTGCCTCTGGGTGCCTGGCTTCTTGGATACCAAGTTCAGAGAGTTCCATCACCAAGGAAATGAGGTATGTCACATTCTTTGGAACTGAATGAGGTCACTGCCTTGGCAACCACTTTGTCCTAACAGTTGCTTCCAAGGGTAACATAAGATGGAGGTTGCCCCTACTTCCTGTGACACTTTCATAAGGTAGAATGTATATCAACCATTGGCACCCGGGAACAGCTCTCCACTCAGGCCTGGTTAGGTCCATCTTCTCTACAATAAGAACAGAGAGATTCAGATTCAGACACATCCCTTCATCCTGACCAGGTTGTTTGCCATGGAAGATGACTTTTGCTCTCTCAGGTGCTTCATACCTGCCTACAACTTCTCCAGGTATCATTTGTGCATGGACATTTGAGGTTCTCATCAGGTGGAAGGTCCCCAACTTTCCTGTATTGTAAGAACCACTCTGACAGCTCTTTTGCCCATTTTGGTTTGGGATGCACACATGGGATTTTTCTTTAGACCCATCATGTGCTGTGAATCTAAGCCACAGCCTCACATAGGGCTGAGAGGCTGATTCAGAAACATCCATTTCCAAAGCAATTAAGCAAAGAGGCACAGGTAATGACCATTCTTTTCCATTTGAAAACTATTTTCTGCAGGCTTCACAAAGTGTGGCCTGAGGCAAAGACCTTCCTGACATTCAGGGCAACAGAATAGGTAAGCAAAAGGCCCAAAGCAGGGTTTCTCCACTGAGACTTTCTTGGGCATACTGATATCTGAGTTTTCTGAGATACTCGCCATTCCCTTCAGCTATCCAGTACATGGCCATGTCACAGAGATGGAGGTGGTACATATCTTGGACACAAAATCATGAGCGTATTCTGGAGAGTGTCCAGAATTCAGGAAGAAAACAGGAATTTAGAAAGATGGCAGGAGTTGCCCATCCATACGGCAACCTGCAGTCCATTCATTAATTGCACAGGATGAATGCTTTGAAGCTTTCTTGTAGACAGGACACATCCATTGATGCATTCTCTTTTCTAATGTCTACAATCACGGACACAGTATGATATATAGACACAGAAACACTCACCTTGTCAAAGGACTTACTAGACACAGTCCACTCCAAAACAAACAAACCAGCTTTCCTAACTATTCTCAGAACATGAGACAAAACCACAAACTCACACTCACACCCAAAAAGTCACCTCCTTTCCCCAAGTAGGTCTGTGACTATCCGGAGTGTCCTCTGACTTGTGGGCCATACTATGTTCCCCCAAAATGGCGTGTCCTGTCTCCAATCTGTTCTTTTTGGCCAACTCTGTGATGTTGTCAGGAGCCCATGGTGAGAAACTACCTGCTTTCTCTGGAAAGGCCAGTCTTCATAGTTTCCAGGCATTTGGCTGTCCTCACATCAGTAGGTACAAAGAAAGAGTAACTCTGTCTTGTTAAATCCAAACAAGTTAGCCCACTGGGACATGGAGTGGGTTTGACTCTGTGTGCCTGGTTTCCTGGATCCCAAGATCACAGACTTTCATTACCAAAACTGTAAGGTGATGTCACTTTCTTCAAGATCTGAATGAAGTCACTGCCTTGGAAACCACTTTGTTTTAACAGTTGCTTACATGGTTCCCAAAAGATGGAGGCTGCCTCTACTTGCTGTGACTCATTCATATGTTAGAATGGTATATCAACCATAGGCACCGGGGAACAGCTCTCCACACAGGCATGGTTTGGTCCATCTTCTCTACATTAGGAAGAGAGAGGCTAATTCAGACACATCCCATCAACCTGACCAGGTTGTTTGCCATGGAAGATGACTTTTGCTCTCTCATGTCCTTCATAGATGCCTACATCTTCTCCAAGGATCATTTCAGCATGGAACTTTTAGGTTTTCAGCAGCTGGAATATCGCCTATATTCCTGTATTGTAAGACCAACTCTGTCCCTGCTCTTCTGTAAAATTAGATTGAGGGAAAAGTGTATGGTTAGGGTTAATAACATGTTCAATTTGGGTTAGGAATCATTCTCTGGAATGAATATTTGTATTAGGAACCTGCGATATTTATAAGAATATATAGGTGAAATATAAGTATGAAAACAGAAATCTAGGTAAGTTTTGAAGCCCAGAAGGGCATTGGGCCCTTGATTGGGATACTTAGCATTGATTTATGTCCTGCACAGTTGTCTCAGTTAAATCAATATACTATGGCATAGGACCTTCTAATTTGGATGATTGAATGTGGAAGAGAACATCCAGTCAAAAAAGGATATTCGGTAGGATTAGGAAAATAGTCGGTGGGTTTAGATAAAAGAGTGAGTATAGGATTTGGACCAAAAGTTCTTTAGCAATAGGGTTTCAGGTAGAGAGTGAATGTAAATGTCAGCACATGTGAAGAGTCAGTCACAATGATGAACTGGGTAAAATATGTAGGAAAGCAATATTTTGAAGACGTATAAATTAATTGGGGGTACAAATAGGTGTACCTTGTGCCTATGAATATAGAGATAATGCATGAATAGACCATACTGTGAATAAATAATATAACTGGTTCGAACTTTAAATAATGGATTGAATTGATTTCTGAAAATATAGAGGAAACCTAATATTGATATACAATCATCCATTCCAAACAGTTATGCATCTAATGGTGATATTAGATTTATGGTTTATCATGAAAAGTGTGTGAGTTTTGCTTCAAAACTGATTATGAAATTAAAAAAAAATGTGTTTGCAGAGAAGTCTCATGAAAAGACCAGTCAAGAAACCGGGAGGAATACATGTGTTCTGAAGCAGGAAATGATTAAAAGTGAAAAAATACCTATAAAGTTGTGAACTTGTGGATGAAATATATATCCTATGATGTGCAAAAACTGCAGAAATATTAATGTAGCAGTGTGGAATATAAATGAACGTCAAAATACACATAATGTCCCATAGGAATCTACTTGCATTGATGTTAAACTGGGTCAGATACTGTAGAATTATTAGGATTTGTATGCACCATTCACAGAAGTGAGTTGTCAGTACAAGGAAACAAATATGTATTTCAGGTGGATGAATATTTCCAATAATAATCTTGAGAAAAGTTGATTATATTTCCTCATGCATGAACATGAATGAATGTATGAATGTAGAGAGTGTATATAAGACACATATATTTCATGTTTTGATAAATCAGGAGAGTATATATATATATATATATAATATATATATATATATATATATATATATATATATATATATATATATATACCAAAAAAACACACAGAGAAACATAAAAAAGTAGCAATATATGCCAAATGAAATTTATAATGAAATATATAACATCTACTGATGCAAAAATATATACTTTACTGAACATGAAATTATGTATAATGTTGTTGTACTAGGAAGCTCACCCATAGGTTGAATTTTTAGTTCCAACAGCGTTTAAGAGCGGTAGTCTCTTCACACAATTTATATCTGCCGAGTCAGCAACCTCACAAAAATGTACCTGTGATACCAGGTAGGATTCTATATGTACATATAAAAATACATGTGCTGTATAGGCTAGAGAGAAAGGGAGGCAGGGATTCACATATTTGTTAATTTTAAAAACACATGAAAAACTATTCCAAATAAAAATTCACTAGATTTATAACACCTACCATTTATTATGCAAAAGAAAAGTTCAAAAATACACCATGCCTCCTCTGACCTGCTTGTATTTCTGTTCTATTTGGGTTATTTTTCTCCATCATATTAGGATTAGTAGTCAGAGTCTAGTAGGGTATGTGTTAGTGTCAGGGATTCAGTATTTTGAATGGAAAATAGGAAAAAGAATCCAATGTCTATCAAATATGTGCTACACAAAATATTTCCCCTCTCTCATCCAGAACAATGCCTTGACATTACCTTCACCCCAAGTAAGACACAATTAGTGGAGAAGAGTTATAAAATCTGTGAATATATAACTGGAATGGAAAATGCTCAGGAGTTCACAACCTTGGATGTGGTAGAGAAGTTTCCATAAGTAAGTGACAGGTTAAAAACTCCACAAACATGGAGCTCTGCTGGCCTAAAGGACTTCTTGATAAACTGCCTCTGAGGTTGGGCACTTGAAATATATGTTGTTTTCAGGAGCTTTAGCTTCCTTTGTCGTGAGACCATCAAAGCTGGGTCTGATTCTATGTGACCTGGAGGACATGGTTTCTTATTTTCTAATGAACATGAGGCAGCAGTGGTGAATTCTCTCTTTTAAGTAAAATGTGACCAGTGCGTGCTAAGTCTCTCCCCATCTGGGCTGTGAAGCCATTTGGTCATCCTCCACTTTTTCATGGTTTTTCTTTCTCCTGCATTGGTAGTTTGGTATTTGCTTCACGAAATACAAGGAGTTCAAAAGGGACACAGTGCTGGATGGAGTTCTGCCACATGTGGTGGGTCAGGGTCTGCAGGAGAATGCACCAACCAGGCTTCTATCCCACATATCTTTTTCCCTTGTCTATTGCAACCTGATTCTTAACATTGCCATGAAACCTCTCCATATAACAAGACGCCCTTACATATTAGTGTCTGCTGGCCTCACCATGTCTGTCACAAGCCATTTGGAAGCCAATGGCAAATCCATATGGCCACATCAGAGATGTACTATGACACACATACACACCACTGCTCTAGGCACACTACTCAGCAGGCACCAACTTACTGGCATGTCTGTTCTAGATCATTTTCATGAAACACAGTCAATCAAGGCACTGTCTAGTATACTCATGATAAACAACAGGACATCCAAAGGTTCTCCAGAGACATGTTGTATAGTTGGACTTGACATTTCCATTATATAAGGTAGGAGTTATAAATCTAGTCAAATTTTAATTGAAATATTCTCATGTGTTTTTAAACTTAACAAATATGTGAATTCTTGTTTCCCTTTTCTGTAGCCGATTCACACATGTATATTTATATGCATATATAGAATCCTACCAGGTATCACACGTACATTTTTGTGAGATGGCTGTCTTGGCAGATACAAATTGTGAGAAGAGTTCACTCCTCCTAAATGCTGTTGGAAATGAAAATTCAACCTATAGGAGAGAGTCCTAGTAGAACAACATTATACATTAACTCATGTTCAGTAAAATAAATATTTTTGCATTTGTGGATGATACATATTTACTGATGAATTTCGATTGGCATTTATATTGGTACTTTTTAATGTCTGTGAGTGTTGTGTGTGTGTGTGTGTGTGTGTGTGTGTGTCTGTGTATATATATATATAGATATAGATATAGATATACTCTGCCAATTTTTCAAAATATGAAATATATGTGTCTAATATACACACTCTAAATTCATTCATGTTCATGTATGTGGATTTATAATCAACTTTTCACAAGATGATAATCAGAAATATTCATCCACCTGAAATACATATTTGTTTCCTAGTACTGAAAACTAACTTCAGTGAATGGTGCATACAAATCCTAATTATTCTACAGTAACTGACCCAGTCTAACATCAATGCAAGTAGACTCCTATGGGACATGATATGTAATGTGTCATTCATTTGTATTCGACACTGGTACATTATTGTTTCTTCAGTTTTTGCACATCACAGGATATACATTTCATCCACAAGTTCACAAATTAATAAGCATTTGTTTCAACTTTAATCATCTTGCTTCAGAACACATGTATTGTCAGGGTTTCTTGACTGGTCTTTTCATGAGACTTCTTTCCAAACACATTATTTTGAATTTCCATAATCATTTTGAAGCAAAACTCACACACTCTTCATAATAAACCAAAACACTAATATTTCCATTAGATATATACCTGGTTGGAATGAATGATTGTATATCAATATATGATTTCCTTTAATTTTTCAGATATCAGTTAATTCATTATTTAAAGTTCAAAAAAAGTTATATTATTTATTCACAGTATGGTCTATTCATGCTTTTTCTCTATGTTCCTAAAAACAGGGTACACCTCTTTGTACCCCCGATTCTCATTTTACACCTTCAATATATTGCTCCCAGAAATGGTGAAAGAAATACTCATGTCACCTCATTATCACAGTAATATTCTGGACAAAAAATGGAAAGGTCACACTTATGATTGTACCAAAGCCTAAATGGAAAGTGAACATGGATTTCTAAAAACATCCATGCCCAGGTTGCCTAATGCTGTCAATTGTCAATCCTATTGGTGACTACATATTTGTTTTTTTCCTAATTTATATATTCAAACTCAACCCTGTTGAAAATGTCTAATTCTATCACTCACTTTATACTTTGCCTGATTTCGTAATGTTTCTATTGATATCTGCTTTTCTACATATTTTCCCCAGTTCAACATAGTGACTGACTCTTCATATGTGCTGACATTTACATTCACTCAACAACCGAAAGTCTATTGCTAAAGAACTTTTGGTCCAAATCCTATACTCACTCTTCTTCCTAAACCTACCGACTATCTTCCTAATCCTACTGAATATCCCTTTTTGACTGGATGTTCTCTTCTAAATTCAATCATCCAATGTACAAGGTCCTATGCCATTGTATATCGAATTATCTGAGGCATCTTTGCAGAACATCATTCAAAGCTAAGTATCCCAATCAAGGGCAAAACCCTTCTGGGCTTCAAATCATACCTAGATTTCTGTTTTCCTACTTATATTTCACCTCTATATTCTTGTAAATATTGCAGGTTCCCAATACCATTATTCATCACACAGAATCACTCGTAACCCAAATCAAACCTGTTTTTAACCCCAAGTATACACCGTTACCTCAATCATTTTACAGAAGAGCAGGGACAGAGTGGTTCTTACAATACAGGAAAGTTGGGGACCTTCCTCCTGATGAGAACCTCAAATGTCCATGCACAAATGATACCTGGAGAAGTTCTAGGCAGGTATGAAGCACCTGAGAGAGCAAAAGTCATCTTCCATGGCAAACAACCTGGTCAGGATGAAGGGATGTGTCTGAATCTGAATCTCTCTCTTCTTATTGTAGAGAAGATGGACCAAACCAGGCCTGAGTGGAGAGCTGTTCCCGGGTGCCAATGGTTGATATACATTCTACTTTATGAAAGTGTCACAGGAAGTAGGGGCAACCTCCATCTTATGTTACCCTTGGAAGCAACTGTTAGGACAAAGTGGTTGCCAAGGCAGTGACCTCATTCAGTTCCAAAGAATGTGACATACCTCATTTCCTTGGTGATGGAACTCTCTGAACTTGGTATCCAAGAAGCCAGGCACCCACAGGCAGTCCCAGTCCCAGTCCCAGTGGGCTCACTTGTTTGGATTTACCAAGGACAGAGTCAGTTTTCTTGGTACCTAATGATGTGAGGATGGCCAAATGCCAGGAGAGCTCTGAAGATGGACCTTTCCTGAGAAAACAGGTAGTGGCTAACCACTTTTTCCTGACATCTTCACAGAGTTGGTCAAGGAAACAAGATCTGAGAGAAGACAGGCCATTTCGGGGGAACATAGTATGGCCCACCAGTCAGAGGACACTCCGGATAGTCACAGACGTACTTGGGGGAAGGAGGTGCCTTTGTGGGAGTGGGTGTGGGTTTGTTGTTTTGTCTCATGTTCTGAGAATAGATAGAAAAGGCGGTTTGTTTGGTTTGGAGTGGACAGTTTCTAGTAAGTCATTTGACACGGCGAGTGTTTTTGTTTCTGTGTATCCCACTGTGTCCGTTGTTGTAGACATTAGAAAAGAGAATGCATTAATGGATGTGTCCTGTCTAGTATAAATCTTCCCATGCCCAATATATGAATGGACTGCAGCTTGTCTAATCGATGTGCAACACCTGCTATCTTTCTAAGTTGTAGTTTTCTTCCTGAATTCTGGCCACTCTCCAGAATAGGCTCATGGATTTGTGTCCAAAATATGTACCACCTCCAAGCTCTGTGACATGGCCATGTACTGGATAGCTGAAGAGAATGGCGAGCATCTCAGAAAACTCAGATATCAGTGTGACCAGGAAAGTCTCAGTGCAGAAACCCTGCTTTGGGCCTTTTGCTTACTTATTGTTGTGTTGCACTGAATGTCAGGAAGGTCTTTGCCTCAGGCCACCCCTTTGTGAAGCCTGATGAAAACAGTTTTCAAATGGAAATGAATGGGCCTCACCTGTGGCTCTTTGCTTAATTGCTTTGGAAAGGGATGTGTCTTTATCAGCCTCTTGGGCCTGTGTGTGGCTGTGACTTAGATTCTCAGCACCTGATGGATCTTAAGAATGATGCCATGTGAGCTTCCAAAACCAAAATGGCAAAAAATTTCATTCATTGTGGATGAAGTCTCTTGCCTTCCTCTGTTAGGTTCCTGCACTCCATCAAATGACAATAGGGATTCTTTGGGTCAAATGAGTTCTTCAAAGCCCTGCAGAGGTGCTTGTGTTTTCGCATGACTCTAAATCACCTAAAGAATTGATACCTAAAATCAGTAGGCCTCAAATTGGAGAAACACAGAAGTATTAACCGCAGGCTTATTTGTTCACTCCTGGTTCACAGAAACGGTGTCCAGGCTACCCTGACTTTAGACAAATGAGGGGCAAACGAGCAGATTTTGGACACTGTCATTGGCTGCGCCCCTCATGGAAACCTCCAGCCAGAGGTTAAGATGATTGACTATACGGAATAAGATGAGGGCCATGTGGGAGTGTTTTGGTTTTAATTTTGGTCATTTGTGTGGCATTGGAAAAAATGACTGGGTCCACGTGGACTTGAACTCTGGTGTGATTCCCCGTAGAGACTGGGTTTTTGGAACTGAACTCAGAGAAGCATTGCCATGAATTTTGTTGGGATTTTAAGAGGCCACGCATGAAAGTCGCTCTTGGAAACTGAGACTTAGGCCCCGGGTGGATTTCCACAGAGGCCTGGGAATCTCAGCAAGGATATCACATGATTTTATTCTTAAAGAAATGGCAGCCATAGTTGAGAGTCAAAACACACATGGACCTCACATTGTAGACCTCAATGGGCCTGGCCTAATGTGACCTTTTGTCCACTCTTTGGGAAGCCATGCCTGTGAGAGTTCTCCATAGATTTCATTGAAATGAGCTTCCTCACCATTTAATGTTTGCTGAATGAACTGAAACCCACAGTGCCTCCAACTTCATGCTTGAAAAATGGCTAGAAAAATACCATGAAATTTTTGAAATTCCTATGACCAGGTGGCACTGGAGAAACATTGGATGTCCTGTTGCTGATCATGAGTATACCAGACAGTGCCTTGATTTACTGAGTTTCATGAAAATGGTGTAGAACAGAGATGCCAGTAAGTTGGAGCCTGCTGAGTAGTGGGTCTAGAGCAATGGTGGGGAGGTGTTTGATAAAACATCCGTGGTAGGGCCATGTTTATCTACCATTGGATTCCAAATGGCTTGTAACTGACATGGTGCAGCCAGCAGACCCTTATATGTAAAGGCATCTTGTTATATGGAGAGTTTTCAGAGGAAAATTAAGAATCAGGTTGATATGGACAAGGGGGCAATGGGGCAAGCTGTGAGAGATAGGAGCCTAGTTGGTGCATTCTCTTGCAGACCCTGACCCACCACACGTGACAGAACTCCCTCCAGCACTGTGTCCCAGTTTAGCTCCTAGTATTTCGTGAAACAAATACCAAACTCACAGTGCAGCAGCAAAAACACCACAAAAAGTGGAGGAGGACCAAATGGCTTCACAGTCCACACGGGGAGACACTTAGTCTCCAGTGCCCTCAGTTTACCTACAAAGAGAGGATTCAGCACTGCTTCATCTTGTTCATTGGAAAATAAGAAACCATGTCCTCCAGGTCACACAGATGCAGACCCATCTTTGATGGTCTCACTACAGAGGAAGCCAAATCTCCAGAAAACTACATATATTTCAAGTGTGGAAGCTCAGAGGCAGTTTCTCAAAAAGTTTTTATGCCAGCAGAGCTCCATGTTTGTGGAGGGTTTACTCTGTCCCTTAGTTTTGGAAACTCCTCTACCACCTCCAAGGTTGTGAACTCCTGAGCATTTTCCATTCCAGATATGTATTCACTGATTTTGTAACTCTTCTCCTCTAATTGTGTCTTACTTGGGGTGAAGGTAATGTCAAGGCTTTGTTCTGGATGAGAGCGGGAGGATATTTGTGCAGCATATATTTACATACACATTGGATTCATTTTCCAATTTTCCATTCGAAATACTGAATCCCTGACACTAACCCAAACCTAGTAGACTCAGACTATTCATCCTAATATAATGGAGAAAATTAACCCAACACATTAGAAATACAAGTACTTCAGAGGAGACATGTTGTATAGTTGGACTTGACATTTGCATTATATAAGGTAGGAGTTATAAATCTAGTCAAATTTTATTTGAAATATTCTCCATGTGTTTTTAAACTTAACAAATATGTGAATTCTTGTTTCCCTTTTCTGTAGCCTATTCACACATGTATATTTATATGCATATATAGAATCCTACCAGGTATCACACGTACATTTTTGTGAGGTGGCTGTCTTGGCAGATACAAATTGTGAGAAGAGTTCACTCCTCCTAAATGCTGTTGGAAATGAAAATTCAACCTATAGGAGAGCGTCCTAGTAGAACAACATTATACATTAACTCATGTTCAGTAAAATAAATATTTTTGCATTTGTGGATGATACATATTTACTGATGAATTTCGATTGGCATTTATATTGGTATTTTTAATGTCTGTGAGTGTTTGTGTTTGTGTGTGTGTGTGTGTGTGTGTGTGTGTGTGTATAGATATAGATATAGATATAGATATACTCTTCAAATTTTTCAAAATATGAAATATATGCGTCTAATATACACTCTCTAAATTCATTCATGTTCATGTATGTGGATTTATAATCCACTTTTCACAAGATTATAATCAGAAATATTCATCCACCTGAAATACATATTTGTTTCCTAGTACTGAAAACTAACTTCAGTGAATGGTGCATACAAATACTAATTATTCTACAGTAACTGACCCAGTCTAACATCAATGCAAGTAGACTCCTATGGGACATGATCTGTAATTTGTCATTCATTTGTATTCGACACTGGTACATTATTGTTTCTTCAGTTTTTGCAAATCACAGGATATACATTTCATCCACAAGTTCACAAATTAATAAGCATTTGTTTCAACTTTCACCACTTCTTGCTTCAGAACACATGTATTGTCAGGGTTTCTTGACTGGTCTTTTCATGAGACTTCTTTCCAAACACATAATTTTGAATTTCCATAATCATTTTGAAGCAAAACTCACACACTCTTCATGATAAACCTAAATACAAATATTTCCATTACATATATACCTGGTTGGAATGAATGATTGTATATCAATATACGATTTCCTTTAATTTTTCAGATATCAGTTCAATTCATTATTTAAAGTTCAAAAAAGGTATATTATTTATTCGCAGTATGGTCTATTCATGCTTTTTCTCTATGTTCCTAGAAACAGGGTACACCTCTTTGTACCCCTGATTCTCATTTTACATCTTCAATATATTACTCCCAGAAATGGTGAAAGAAATACTCATGTCACCTCATTATCACAGTAATATTCTGGACAAAAAATGGAAAGGTCACACTTATGATTGTACCAAAGCCTAAATGGAAAGTGAACATGGATTTCTAAAAAAATCCATGTACAGGTTGCCTAATGCTGTCAATTGTCAATCCTATTAGTGACTACATATTTGTTTTTTTCCTAATTTATATATTCAAACTCAACCCTGTTGAAAATGTCTAATTCTATCACTCACTTTATACTTTGCCTGATTTCGTAATGTTTCTATTGATATCTGCTTTTCTACATATTTTCCCCAGTTCAACATAGTGACTGACTCTTCATATGTGCTGACATTTACATTCACTCAACAACCGAAAGTCTATTGCTAAAGAACTTTTGGTCCAAATCCTATACTCACTCTTCTTCCTAAACCTACAGACTATCTTCCTAATTTTACTGAATATCCCTTTTTGACTGGATGTTCTCTTCTAAATTCAATCATCCAATGTACAAGGTCCTATGCCATTGTATATCGAATTATCTGAGGCATCTTTGCAGAACATCATTCAAAGCTAAGTATCCCAATCAAGTGCAAAACCTTTCTGGGCTTCAAATCATACCTAGATTTCTGTTTTCCTACTTATATTTCACC
Organism: Callospermophilus lateralis; assembly: GCF_048772815.1. Taxonomy (NCBI): domain Eukaryota; kingdom Metazoa; phylum Chordata; class Mammalia; order Rodentia; family Sciuridae; genus Callospermophilus; species Callospermophilus lateralis. Next base: position 966,754 of record NW_027513937.1, read on the forward strand.
TCTATATTCTTGTAAATATTGCAGGTTCCCAATACCATTATTCATCACACAGAATTACTCGTAACCCAAATCAAACCTGTTTTTAACCCCAAGTATACACTGTTCCCTCAATCATTTTACAGAAGAGCAGGGACAGAGTGGTTCTTACAATACAGGAAAGTTGGGGACCTTCCACCTGATGAGAACCTCAAATGTCCATGCACAAATGGTACCTGGAGAAGTTGTAGGCAGGTATGAAGCACCTGAGAGAGCAAAAGTCATCTTCCATGGCAAACAACCTGGTCAGGATGAAGGGATGTGTCTGAATCTGAATCTCTCTCTTCTTATTGTAGAGAAGATGGACCAAACCAGGCCTGAGTGGAGAGCTGTTCCCGGGTGCCAATGGTGATATACATTCTACCTTATGAAAGTGTCACAGGAAGTAGGGGCAACCTCCATCTTATGTTACCCTTGGAAGCAACTGTTAGGACAAAGTGGTTGCCAAGGCAGTGACCTCATTCAGTTCCAAAGAATGTGACATACCTCATTTCCTTGGTGATGGAACTCTCTGAAATTGGTATCCAAGAAGCCAGGCACCCAGAGGCAGTCGCAGTCCCAGTCCCAGTGGGCTCACTTGTTTGGATTTACCAAGGACAGAGTCAGTTTTCTTGGTACCTAATGATGTGAGGATGGCCAAATGCCAGGAGAGCTCTGAAGATGAACCTTTCCTGAGAAAACAGGTAGTGGCTAACCACTTTTTCCTGACATCTTCACAGAGTTGGTCAAGGAAACAAGATCTGAGAGAATACAGGCCATTTCGGGGGAACATAGTATGGCCCACCAGTCAGAGGACACTCCGGATAGTCACAGACCTACTTGGGGGAAGGAGGTGCCTTTGTGGGAGTGGGTGTGGGTTTGTTGTTTTGTCTCATGTTCTCAGAATAGATAGGAAAGGCGGTTTGTTTGGTTTGGAGTGGACAGTTTCTAGTAAGTCATTTGACACGGCGAGTGTTTCTGTTTCTGTGTATCCCACTGTGTCCGTTGTTGTAGACATTAGAAAAGAGAATGCATTAATGGATGTGTCCTGTCTAGTATAAATCATACCAAAATTCATCCTGCCCAATATATGAATGGACTGCAGCTTGTCTTATCGATGTGCAACACCTGCTATCTTTCTAAGTTGTTGTTTTCTTCCTGAATTCTGGCCACTCTCCAGAATAGGCTCATGGATTTGTGTCCAAAATATGTACCACCTCCAAGCTCTGTGACATGGCCATGTACTGGATAGCTGAAGAGAATGGCGAGCATCTCAGAAAACTCAGATATCAGTGTGACCAGGAAAGTCTCAGTGCAGAAACCCTGCTTTGGGCCTTTTGCTTACTTATTGTTGTGTTGCACTGAATGTCAGGAAGGTCTTTGCCTCAGGCCACCCCTTTGTGAAGCCTGATGAAAACAGTTTTCAAATGGAAATGAATGGGCCTCACCTGTGGCTCTTTGCTTAATTGCTTTGGAAAGGGATGTGTCTTTATCAGCCTCTTGGGCCTGTGTGTGGCTGTGACTTAGATTCTCAGCACCTGATGGATCTTAAGAATGATCCCATGTGAGCTTCCAAAACCAAAATGGCAAAAAATTTCATTCATTGTGGATGAAGTCTCTTGCCTTCCTCTTTTAGGTTCCTGCACTCCACCAAATGACAATAGGGATTCTTTGGGTCAAATGAGTTCTTCAAAGCCCTGCAGAGGTGCTTGTGTTTTCGCATGACTCTAAATCACCTAAAGAATCGATACCTAAAATCAGTAGGCCTCAAATTGGAGAAACACAGAAGTATTAACCGCAGGCTTATTTGTTCACTCCTGGTTCACAGAAACGGTGTCCAGGCTACCCTGACTTTAGACAAATGAGGGGCAAAGGAGCTGATTTTGGACACTGTCATTGGCTGCGCCCCTCATGGAAACCTCCAGCCAGAGGTTAAGATGATTTACTATATGGAATAAGATGAGGGCCATGTGGGAGTGTTTTGGTTTTAATTTTGGTCATTTGTGTGGCATTGGAAAAAATGACTGGATCCACGTGGGCTTGAACTCTGGTGTGATTCCCCTTAGAGACTGGGTTTTGGAACTGAACTCAGAGAAGCATTGCCATGAATTTTGTTGGGATTTTAAGAGGCCACGCATGAAAGTCGCTCTTGGAAACTGAGACCTAGGCCCCGGGTGGATTTCCACAGAGGCCTGGGAATCTCAGCAAGGATATCACATGATTTTATTCTTAAAGAAATGGCAGCCATAGTTGAGAGTCAAAACACACATGGACCTCACATTGTAGACCTCAATGGGCCTGGCCTAATGTGACCTTTTGTCCACTCTTTGGGAAGACATGCCTGTGAGAGTTCTCCAGAGATTTCATTGAAATGAGCTTCCTCACCATTTAATGTTTGCTGAATGAACTGAAACCCACAGTGCCTCCAACTTCATGGTTGAAAAATGGCTAGATAAATACCATGAAATTTTTGAAATTCCTATGACCAGGTGGCACTGGAGAAACATTGGATGTCCTGTTGCTGATCATGAGTATACCAGACAGTGCCTTGATTTACTGAGTTTCATGAAAATGGTGTAGAACAGAGATGCCAGAAATTTGGAGCCTGCTGAGTAGTGGGTCTAGAGCAGTGGTGGGGAGGTGTTTGATAAAACATCCGTGGTAGGGCCATGTGGATCTACCATTGGATTCCAAATGGCTTGTAACTGACATGGTGCAGCCAACAGACCATTATATGTAAAGGCATCTTGTTATATGGAGAGTTTTCAGAGGAAAATTAAGAATCAGGTTGATATGGACAAGGGGGCAATGGGGCAAGCTGTGAGAGATAGGAGCCTAGTTGGTGCATTCTCTTGCAGACCCTGACACACCACACGTGACAGAACTCCCTCCAGCACTGTGTCCCAGTTTAGCTCCTAGTATTTCATGAAACAAATACCAAACTCACAGTGCAGCAGCAAAAACACCACAAAAAGTGGAAGAGGACCAAATGGCTTCACAGTCCACACGGGGAGACACTTAGTCCCCAGTGGCCTCAGTTTACCTACAAAGAGAGGATTCAGCACTGCTTCATCTTGTTCATTGGAAAATAAGAAACCATGTCCTCCAGGTCACATAGATGCAGACCCAGCTTTGATGTTCTCACTACAGAGGAAGCCAAATCTCCTGAAAACAACATATATTTCAAGTGTGGAAGCTCAGAGGCAGTTTCTCAAAAAGTTTTTAGGCCAGCAGAGCTCCATGTTTGTGGAGTGTTCACATTGTCCCTTAGTTTTGGAAACTCCTCTACCACCTCCAAGGTTGTGAACTCCTGAACATTTTCCATTCCAGATTTGTATTCACTGATTTTGTAACTCTTCTACTCTAATTGTGTCTTACTTGGGGTGAAGGTAATGTCAAGGCATTGTTCTGGATGAGAGCGGGAGGATATTTGTGCAGCATATATTTACATACACATTATATTCATTTTCCAATTTTCCATTCGAAATACTGAATCCCTGACACTAACCCATACCTAGTAGACTCAGACTATTCATCCTAATATAATGGAGAAAATTAACCCAACACATTAGAAATACAAGTACTTCAGAGGAGACATGTTGTATAGTTGGACTTGACATTTGCATTATATAAGGTAGGAGTTATAAATCTAGTCAAATTTATTTGAAATATTCTCCATGTGTTTTAAATTTAACAAATATGTGAATTTTTGTTTCCTTTTTCTGTAGTCTATTCACACATGTATATTTATATGCATATATAGAATCCTACCAGGTATCACACGTACATTTTTGTGAGGTGGCTGTCTTGGCAGATACAAATTGTGAGAAGAGTTCACTCCTCCTAAATGCTGTTGGAAATGAAAATTCAACTTATAGGAAAGCGTCCTAGTAGAACAACATTATTCATTAGCTCATGTTCAGTAAAATAAATATTTTTGCATTTGTGGATGATACATATTTACTGATGAATTTCGATTGGCATTTATATTGGTACTTTTTAATGTCTGTGAGTTGTGTGTGTGTGTGTGTGTGTGTGTGTGTGTGTGTATAGATATAGATATAGATATAGATATACTCTCCAAATTTTTCAAAATATGAAATATATGTGTCTAATATACACTCTCTAAATTCATTCATGTTCATGTATGTGGATTTATAATCCACTTTTCACAAGATGATAATCAGAAATATTCATCCACCTGAAATACATATTTGTTTCCTAGTACTGAAAACTAACTTCAGTGAATGGTGCATACAAATCCTAATTATTCTACAGTAACTGACCCAGTCTAACATCAATGCAAGTAGACTCCTATGGGACATGATATGTAATTTGTCATTCATTTGTATTCGACACTGGTACATTATTGTTTCTTCAGTTTTTGCACATCACAGGATATACATTTCATCCACAAGTTCACAAATTAATAAGCATTTGTTTCAACTTTCACCACTTCTTGCTTCAGAACACATGTATTGTCAGGGTTTCTTGACTGGTCTTTTCATGAGACTTCTTTCCAAACACATTATTTTGAATTTCCATAATCATTTTGAAGCCAACGTCACACACTCTTCATGATAAACCAAAACACAAATATTTCCATTACATATATACCTGGTTGGAATGAATGATTGTATATCAATATACGATTTCCTTTAATTTTTCAGATATTAGTTCAGTTCATTATTTAAAGTTCAAAAAAGTTATATTATTTATTCACAGTATGGTCTATTCATGCTTTTTCTCTATATTCCTAGAAACAGGGTACACCTCTTTGTAACCCCGATTCTCATTTTACATCTTCAATATATTGCTCCCAGAAATGGTGAAAGAAATACTCATGTCACCTCATTATCACAGTAATATTCTGGACAAAAAATGGAAAGGTCACACTTATGATTGTACCAAAGCCTAAATGGAAAGTGAACATGGATTTCTAAAAACATCCATGTCCAGGTTGCCTAATGCTGTCAATTGTCAATCCTATTGGTGACTACATATTTGTTTTTTTCCTAATTTATATATTCAAACTCAACCCTGTTGAAAATGTCTAATTCTATCACTCACTTTATACTTTGCCTGATTTCCTAATATTTCTATTGATATCTGCTTTTCTACATATTTTCCCCAGTTCAACATAGTGACTGACTCTTCATATGTGCTGACATTTACATTCACTCAACAACCGAAAGTCTATTGCTAAAGAACTTTTGGTCCAAATTCTATACTCACTCTTCTTCCTAAACCTACCGACTATCTTCCTAATCCTATTGAATATCCCTTTTTGACTGGATGTTCTCTCTAAATTCAATCATCCAATGTACAAGGTCCTATGCCATTGTATATCGAATTATCTGAGGCATCTTTGCAGAACATCATTCAAAGCTAAGTATCCCAATAAAGGGCAAAACCCTTCTGGGCTTCAAATCATACCTAGATTTCTGTTTTCCTACTTATATTTCACTTCTATATTCTTGTAAATATTGCAGGTTCCCAATACCATTATTCATCACACAGAATCACTCGTAACTCAAATCAAACCTGTTTTTAACCCCAAGTATACACTGTTCCCTCAATCATTTTACAGAAGAGCAGGGACAGAGTGGTTCTTACAATACAGGAAAGTTGGGGTCCTTCCACCTGATGAGAACCTCAAATGTCCATGCACAAATGATACCTGGAGAAGTTGTAGGCAGGTATGAAGCACCTGAGAGAGCAAAAGTCATCTTCCATGGCAAACAACCTGGTCAGGATGAAGGGATGTGTCTGAATCTGCCTCTCTCTCTTCTTATTGTACAGAAGATGGACCAAACCAGGGCTGAGTGGAGAGCTGTTCCCGGGTGCCAATGGTGATATACATTCTACCTTATGAAAGTGTCACAGGAAGTAGGGGCAACCTCCATCTTATGTTACCCTTGTAAGCAACTGTTAGGACAAAGTGGTTGCCAAGGCAGTGACCTCATTCAGTTCCAAAGAATGTGACATACCTCATTTCCATGGTGATGGAACTCTCTGAACTTGGTATCCAAGAAGCCAGGCACCCAGAGGCAGTCCCAGTCCCAGTCCCAGTGGGCTCACTTGTTTGGATTTACCAAGGACAGAGTCAGTTTTCTTGGTACCTAATGATGTGAGGATGGCCAAATGCCAGGAGAGCTCTGAAGATGGACCTTTCCTGAGAAAACAGGTAGTGGCTAACCACTTTTTCCTGACATCTTCACAGAGTTGGTCAAGGAAACAAGATCTGAGAGAAGACAGGCCATTTCGGGGGAACATAGTATGGCCCACCAGTCAGAGGACACTCCGGATAGTCACAGACGTACTTGGGGGAAGGAGGTGCCTTTGTGGGAGTGGGTGTGGGTTTGTTGTTTTGTCTCATGTTCTCAGAATAGATAGGAAAGGCGGTTTGTTTGGTTTGGAGTGGACAGTTTCTAGTAAGTCATTTGACACGGCGAGTGTTTCTGTTTCTGTGTATCCCACTGTGTCCGTTGTTGTAGACATTAGAAAAGAGAATGCATTAATGGATGTGTCCTGTCTAGTATAAATCATACCAAAATTCATCCTGCCCAATATATGAATGGACTGCAGCTTGTCTTATCGATGTGCAACACCTGCTATCTTTCTAAGTTGTTGTTTTCTTCCTGAATTCTGGCCACTCTCCAGAATAGGCTCATGGATTTGTGTCCAAAATATGTACCACCTCCAAGCTCTGTGACATGGCCATGTACTGGATAGCTGAAGAGAATGGCGAGCATCTCAGAAAACTCAGATATCAGTGTGACCAGGAAAGTCTCAGTGCAGAAACCCTGCTTTGGGCCTTTTGCTTACTTATTGTTGTGTTGCACTGAATGTCAGGAAGGTCTTTGCCTCAGGCCACCCCTTTGTGAAGCCTGATGAAAACAGTTTTCAAATGGAAATGAATGGGCCTCACCTGTGGCTCTTTGCTTAATTGCTTTGGAAAGGGATGTGTCTTTATCAGCCTCTTGGGCCTGTGTGTGGCTGTGACTTAGATTCTCAGCACCTGATGGATCTTAAGAATGATCCCATGTGAGCTTCCAAAACCAAAATGGCAAAAAATTTCATTCATTGTGGATGAAGTCTCTTGCCTTCCTCTTTTAGGTTCCTGCACTCCACCAAATGACAATAGGGATTCTTTGGGTCAAATGAGTTCTTCAAAGCCCTGCAGAGGTGCTTGTGTTTTCGCATGACTCTAAATCACCTAAAGAATCGATACCTAAAATCAGTAGGCCTCAAATTGGAGAAACACAGAAGTATTAACCGCAGGCTTATTTGTTCACTCCTGGTTCACAGAAACGGTGTCCAGGCTACCCTGACTTTAGACAAATGAGGGGCAAAGGAGCTGATTTTGGACACTGTCATTGGCTGCGCCCCTCATGGAAACCTCCAGCCAGAGGTTAAGATGATTTACTATATGGAATAAGATGAGGGCCATGTGGGAGTGTTTTGGTTTTAATTTTGGTCATTTGTGTGGCATTGGAAAAAATGACTGGATCCACGTGGGCTTGAACTCTGGTGTGATTCCCCTTAGAGACTGGGTTTTGGAACTGAACTCAGAGAAGCATTGCCATGAATTTTGTTGGGATTTTAAGAGGCCACGCATGAAAGTCGCTCTTGGAAACTGAGACCTAGGCCCCGGGTGGATTTCCACAGAGGCCTGGGAATCTCAGCAAGGATATCACATGATTTTATTCTTAAAGAAATGGCAGCCATAGTTGAGAGTCAAAACACACATGGACCTCACATTGTAGACCTCAATGGGCCTGGCCTAATGTGACCTTTTGTCCACTCTTTGGGAAGACATGCCTGTGAGAGTTCTCCAGAGATTTCATTGAAATGAGCTTCCTCACCATTTAATGTTTGCTGAATGAACTGAAACCCACAGTGCCTCCAACTTCATGGTTGAAAAATGGCTAGATAAATACCATGAAATTTTTGAAATTCCTATGACCAGGTGGCACTGGAGAAACATTGGATGTCCTGTTGCTGATCATGAGTATACCAGACAGTGCCTTGATTTACTGAGTTTCATGAAAATGGTGTAGAACAGAGATGCCAGAAATTTGGAGCCTGCTGAGTAGTGGGTCTAGAGCAGTGGTGGGGAGGTGTTTGATAAAACATCCGTGGTAGGGCCATGTGGATCTACCATTGGATTCCAAATGGCTTGTAACTGACATGGTGCAGCCAACAGACCATTATATGTAAAGGCATCTTGTTATATGGAGAGTTTTCAGAGGAAAATTAAGAATCAGGTTGATATGGACAAGGGGGCAATGGGGCAAGCTGTGAGAGATAGGAGCCTAGTTGGTGCATTCTCTTGCAGACCCTGACACACCACACGTGACAGAACTCCCTCCAGCACTGTGTCCCAGTTTAGCTCCTAGTATTTCATGAAACAAATACCAAACTCACAGTGCAGCAGCAAAAACACCACAAAAAGTGGAAGAGGACCAAATGGCTTCACAGTCCACACGGGGAGACACTTAGTCCCCAGTGGCCTCAGTTTACCTACAAAGAGAGGATTCAGCACTGCTTCATCTTGTTCATTGGAAAATAAGAAACCATGTCCTCCAGGTCACATAGATGCAGACCCAGCTTTGATGTTCTCACTACAGAGGAAGCCAAATCTCCTGAAAACAACATATATTTCAAGTGTGGAAGCTCAGAGGCAGTTTCTCAAAAAGTTTTTAGGCCAGCAGAGCTCCATGTTTGTGGAGTGTTCACATTGTCCCTTAGTTTTGGAAACTCCTCTACCACCTCCAAGGTTGTGAACTCCTGAACATTTTCCATTCCAGATTTGTATTCACTGATTTTGTAACTCTTCTACTCTAATTGTGTCTTACTTGGGGTGAAGGTAATGTCAAGGCATTGTTCTGGATGAGAGCGGGAGGATATTTGTGCAGCATATATTTACATACACATTATATTCATTTTCCAATTTTCCATTCGAAATACTGAATCCCTGACACTAACCCATACCTAGTAGACTCAGACTATTCATCCTAATATAATGGAGAAAATTAACCCAACACATTAGAAATACAAGTACTTCAGAGGAGACATGTTGTATAGTTGGACTTGACATTTGCATTATATAAGGTAGGAGTTATAAATCTAGTCAAATTTATTTGAAATATTCTCCATGTGTTTTAAATTTAACAAATATGTGAATTTTTGTTTCCTTTTTCTGTAGTCTATTCACACATGTATATTTATATGCATATATAGAATCCTACCAGGTATCACACGTACATTTTTGTGAGGTGGCTGTCTTGGCAGATACAAATTGTGAGAAGAGTTCACTCCTCCTAAATGCTGTTGGAAATGAAAATTCAACTTATAGGAAAGCGTCCTAGTAGAACAACATTATTCATTAGCTCATGTTCAGTAAAATAAATATTTTTGCATTTGTGGATGATACATATTTACTGATGAATTTCGATTGGCATTTATATTGGTACTTTTTAATGTCTGTGAGTTGTGTGTGTGTGTGTGTGTGTGTGTGTGTGTGTGTATAGATATAGATATAGATATAGATATACTCTCCAAATTTTTCAAAATATGAAATATATGTGTCTAATATACACTCTCTAAATTCATTCATGTTCATGTATGTGGATTTATAATCCACTTTTCACAAGATGATAATCAGAAATATTCATCCACCTGAAATACATATTTGTTTCCTAGTACTGAAAACTAACTTCAGTGAATGGTGCATACAAATCCTAATTATTCTACAGTAACTGACCCAGTCTAACATCAATGCAAGTAGACTCCTATGGGACATGATATGTAATTTGTCATTCATTTGTATTCGACACTGGTACATTATTGTTTCTTCAGTTTTTGCACATCACAGGATATACATTTCATCCACAAGTTCACAAATTAATAAGCATTTGTTTCAACTTTCACCACTTCTTGCTTCAGAACACATGTATTGTCAGGGTTTCTTGACTGGTCTTTTCATGAGACTTCTTTCCAAACACATTATTTTGAATTTCCATAATCATTTTGAAGCCAACGTCACACACTCTTCATGATAAACCAAAACACAAATATTTCCATTACATATATACCTGGTTGGAATGAATGATTGTATATCAATATACGATTTCCTTTAATTTTTCAGATATTAGTTCAGTTCATTATTTAAAGTTCAAAAAAGTTATATTATTTATTCACAGTATGGTCTATTCATGCTTTTTCTCTATATTCCTAGAAACAGGGTACACCTCTTTGTAACCCCGATTCTCATTTTACATCTTCAATATATTGCTCCCAGAAATGGTGAAAGAAATACTCATGTCACCTCATTATCACAGTAATATTCTGGACAAAAAATGGAAAGGTCACACTTATGATTGTACCAAAGCCTAAATGGAAAGTGAACATGGATTTCTAAAAACATCCATGTCCAGGTTGCCTAATGCTGTCAATTGTCAATCCTATTGGTGACTACATATTTGTTTTTTTCCTAATTTATATATTCAAACTCAACCCTGTTGAAAATGTCTAATTCTATCACTCACTTTATACTTTGCCTGATTTCCTAATATTTCTATTGATATCTGCTTTTCTACATATTTTCCCCAGTTCAACATAGTGACTGACTCTTCATATGTGCTGACATTTACATTCACTCAACAACCGAAAGTCTATTGCTAAAGAACTTTTGGTCCAAATTCTATACTCACTCTTCTTCCTAAACCTACCGACTATCTTCCTAATCCTATTGAATATCCCTTTTTGACTGGATGTTCTCTCTAAATTCAATCATCCAATGTACAAGGTCCTATGCCATTGTATATCGAATTATCTGAGGCATCTTTGCAGAACATCATTCAAAGCTAAGTATCCCAATAAAGGGCAAAACCCTTCTGGGCTTCAAATCATACCTAGATTTCTGTTTTCCTACTTATATTTCACTTCTATATTCTTGTAAATATTGCAGGTTCCCAATACCATTATTCATCACACAGAATCACTCGTAACTCAAATCAAACCTGTTTTTAACCCCAAGTATACACTGTTCCCTCAATCATTTTACAGAAGAGCAGGGACAGAGTGGTTCTTACAATACAGGAAAGTTGGGGTCCTTCCACCTGATGAGAACCTCAAATGTCCATGCACAAATGATACCTGGAGAAGTTGTAGGCAGGTATGAAGCACCTGAGAGAGCAAAAGTCATCTTCCATGGCAAACAACCTGGTCAGGATGAAGGGATGTGTCTGAATCTGCCTCTCTCTCTTCTTATTGTACAGAAGATGGACCAAACCAGGGCTGAGTGGAGAGCTGTTCCCGGGTGCCAATGGTGATATACATTCTACCTTATGAAAGTGTCACAGGAAGTAGGGGCAACCTCCATCTTATGTTACCCTTGTAAGCAACTGTTAGGACAAAGTGGTTGCCAAGGCAGTGACCTCATTCAGTTCCAAAGAATGTGACATACCTCATTTCCATGGTGATGGAACTCTCTGAACTTGGTATCCAAGAAGCCAGGCACCCAGAGGCAGTCCCAGTCCCAGTCCCAGTGGGCTCACTTGTTTGGATTTACCAAGGACAGAGTCAGTTTTCTTGGTACCTAATGATGTGAGGATGGCCAAATGCCAGGAGAGCTCTGAAGATGGACCTTTCCTGAGAAAACAGGTAGTGGCTAACCACTTTTTCCTGACATCTTCACAGAGTTGGTCAAGGAAACAAGATCTGAGAGAAGACAGGCCATTTCGGGGGAACATAGTATGGCCCACCAGTCAGAGGACACTCCGGATAGTCACAGACGTACTTGGGGGAAGGAGGTGCCTTTGTGGGAGTGGGTGTGGGTTTGTTGTTTTGTCTCATGTTCTGAGAATAGATAGAAAAGGCGGTTTGTTTGGTTTGGAGTGGACAGTTTCTAGTAAGTCATTTGACACGGCGAGTGTTTCTGTTTCTGTGTATCCCACTGTGTCCGTTGTTGTAGACATTAGAAAAGAGAATGCATTAATGGATGTGTCCTGTCTAGTATAAATCTTCCCATGCCCAATATATGAATGGACTGCAGCTTGTCTTATCGATGTGCAACACCTGCTATCTTTCTAAGTTGTTGTTTTCTTCCTGAATTCTGGCCACTCTCCAGAATAGGCTCATGGATTTGTGTCCAAAATATGTACCACCTCCAAGCTCTGTGACATGGCCATGTACTGGATAGCTGAAGAGAATGGCGAGCATCTCAGAAAACTCAGATATCAGTGTGACCAGGAAAGTCTCAGTGCAGAAACCCTGCTTTGGGCCTTTTGCTTACTTATTGTTGTGTTGCACTGAATGTCAGGAAGGTCTTTGCCCCAGGCCACCCCTTTGTGAAGCCTGAAGAAAACAGTTTTCAAATGGAAATGAATGGGCCTCACCTGTGGCTCTTTGCTTAATTGCTTTGGAAAGGGATGTGTCTTTATCAGCCTCTTGGGCCTGTGTGTGGCTGTGACTTAGATTCTCAGCACCTGATGGATCTTAAGAATGATGCCATGTGAGCTTCCAAAACCAAAATGGCAAAAAATTTCATTCATTGTGGATGAAGTCTCTTGCCTTCCTCTGTTAGGTTCCTGCACTCCATCAAATGACAATAGGGATTCTTTGGGTCAAATGAGTTCTTCAAAGCCCTGCAGAGGTGCTTGTGTTTTCGCATGACTCTAAATCACCTAAAGAATCGATACCTAAAATCAGTAGGCCTCAAATTGGAGAAACACAGAAGTATTAACGGCAGGCTTATTTGTTCACTCCTGGTTCACAGAAACGGTGTCCAGGCTACCCTGACTTTAGACAAATGAGGGGCAAACGAGCTGATTTTGGACACTGTCATTGGCTGCGCCCCTCATGGAAACCTCCAGCCAGAGGTTAAGATGATTGACTATCTGGAATAAGATGAGGGCCATGTGGGAGTGTTTTGGTTTTAATTTTGGTCATTTGTGTGGCATTGGAAAAAATGACTGGGTCCACGTGGGCTTGAACTCTGGTGTGATTCTCCTTAGAGACTGGGTTTTGGAACTGAACTCAGAGAAGCATTGCCATGAATTTTGTTGGGATTTTAAGAGGCCACGCATGAAAGTCGCTCTTGGAAACTGAGACCTAGGCCCCGGGTGGATTTCCACAGAGGCCTGGGAATCTCAGCAAGGATATCACATGATTTTATTCTTAAAGAAATGGCAGCCATAGTTGAGAGTCAAAACACACATGGACCTCACATTGTAGACCTCAATGGGCCTGGCCTAATGTGACCTTTTGTCCACTCTTTGGGAAGCCATGCCTGTGAGAGTTCTCCAGAGATTTCAATGAAATGAGCTTCCTCACCATTTAATGTTTGCTGAATGAACTGAAACCCACAGTGCCTCCAACTTCATGCTTGAAAAATGGCTAGATAAATACCATGAAATTTTTGAAATTCCTATGACCAGGTGGCACTGGAGAAACATTGGATGTCCTGTTGCTGATCATGAGTATACCAGACAGTGCCTTGATTTACTGAGTTTCATGAAAATGGTGTAGAACAGAGATGCCAGAAATTTGGAGCCTGCTGAGTAGTGGGTCTAGAGCAGTGGTGGGGAGGTGTTTGATAAAACATCCGTGGTAGGGCCATGTGGATCTACCATTGGATTCCAAATGGCTTGTAACTGACATGGTGCAGCCAACAGACCCTTATATATAAAGGCATCTTGTTATATGGAGAGTTTTCAGAGGAAAATTAAGAATCAGGTTGATATGGACAAGGGGGCAATGGGGCAAGCTGTGAGAGATAGGAGCCTAGTTGGTGCATTCTCTTGCAGACCCTGACCCACCACACGTGACAGAACTCCCTCCAGCACTGTGTCCCAGTTTAGCTCCTAGTATTTCGTGAAACAAATACCAAACTCACAGTGCAGCAGCAAAAACACCACAAAAAGTGGAAGAGGACCAAATGGCTTCACAGTCCACACGGGGAGACACTTAGTCCCCAGTGGCCTCAGTTTACCTACAAAGAGAGGATTCAGCACTGCTTCATCTTGTTCATTGGAAAATAAGAAACCATGTCCTCCAGGTCACATAGATGCAGACACAGCTTTGATCGTCTCACTACAGAGGAAGCCAAATCTCCAGAAAACTACATATATTTCAAGTGTGGAAGCTCAGATGCAGTTTCTCAAAAAGGTTTTAGGCCAGCAGAGCTCCATGTTTGTGGAGTGTTTACCCTGTCCCTTAGTTTTGGAAACTCCTCTACCACCTCCAAGGTTGTGAACTCCTGAGCATTTTCCATTCCAGATATGTATTCACTGATTTTGTAACTCTTCTCCTCTAATTGTGTCTTACTTGGGGTGAAGGTAATGTCAAGGCATTGTTCTGGATGAGAGCGGGAGGATATTTGTGCAGCATATATTTACATACACATTGGATTCATTTTCCAATTTTCCATTCGAAATACTGAATCCCTGACACTAACCCATACCTAGTAGACTCAGACTATTCATCCTAATATAATGGAGAAAACTAACCCAACACATTAGAAATACAAGTACTTCAGAGGAGACATGTTGTATAGTTGGACTTGACATTTGCATTATATAAGGTAGGAGTTATAAATCTAGTCAAATTTATTTGAAATATTCTCCATGTGTTTTAAACTTAACATATATGTGAATTTTTGTTTCCTTTTTCTGTAGTCTATTCACACATGTATATTTATATGCATATATAGAATCCTACCAGGTATCACACGTACATTTTTGTGAGGTGGCTGTCTTGGCAGATACAAATTGTGAGAAGAGTTCACTCCTCCTAAATGCTGTTGGAAATGAAAATTCAACTTATAGGAAAGCGTCCTAGTAGAACAACATTATTCATTAGCTCATGTTCAGTAAAATAAATATTTTTGCATTTGTGGATGATACATATTTACTGATGAATTTCGATTGGCATTTATATTGGTACTTTTTAATGTCTGTGAGTTGTGTGTGTGTGTGTGTGTGTGTGTGTGTGTGTGTATAGATATAGATATAGATATAGATATACTCTCCAAATTTTTCAAAATATGAAATATATGTGTCTAATATACACTCTCTAAATTCATTCATGTTCATGTATGTGGATTTATAATCCACTTTTCACAAGATGATAATCAGAAATATTCATCCACCTGAAATACATATTTGTTTCCTAGTACTGAAAACTAACTTCAGTGAATGGTGCATACAAATCCTAATTATTCTACAGTAACTGACCCAGTCTAACATCAATGCAAGTAGACTCCTATGGGACATGATATGTAATTTGTCATTCATTTGTATTCGACACTGGTACATTATTGTTTCTTCAGTTTTTGCACATCACAGGATATACATTTCATCCACAAGTTCACAAATTAATAAGCATTTGTTTCAACTTTCACCACTTCTTGCTTCAGAACACATGTATTGTCAGGGTTTCTTGACTGGTCTTTTCATGAGACTTCTTTCCAAAAACATTATTTTGAATTTCCATAATCATTTTTAAGCAAACGTCACACACTCTTCATGATAAACCAAAACACAAATATTTCCATTACATATATACCTGGTTGGAATGAATGATTGTATATCAATATACGATTTCCTTTAATTTTCAGATATCAGTTCAATTCATTATTTAAAGTTCAATAAAGTTATATTATTTATTCACAGTATGGTCTATTCATGCTTTTTCTCTATATTCCTAGAAACAGGGTACACCTCTTTGTAACCCCGATTCTCATTTTACATCTTCAATATATTGCTCCCAGAAATGGTGAAAGAAATACTCATGTCACCTCATTATCACAGTAATATTCTGGACAAAAAATGGAAAGGTCACACTTATGATTGTACCAAAGCCAAAATGGAAAGTGAACATGGATTTCTAAAAACATCCATGTCCAGGTTGCCTAATGCTGTCAATTGTCAATCCTATTGGTGACTACATATTTGTTTTTTTCCTAATTTATATATTCAAACTCAACCCTGTTGAAAATGTCTAATTCTATCACTCACTTTATACTTTGCCTGATTTCCTAATATTTCTATTGATATCTGCTTTTCTACATATTTTCCCCAGTTCAACATAGTGACTGACTCTTCATATGTGCTGACATTTACATTCACTCAACAACCGAAAGTCTATTGCTAAAGAACTTTTGGTCCAAATTCTATACTCACTCTTCTTCCTAAACCTACCGACTATCTTCCTAATCCTATTGAATATCCCTTTTTGACTGGATGTTCTCTCTAAATTCAATCATCCAATGTACAAGGACCTATGCCATTGTATATCGAATTATCTGAGGCATCTTTGCAGAACATCATTCAAAGCTAAGTATCCCAATCAAGGGCAAAACCCTTCTGGGCTTCAAATCATACCTAGATTTCTGTTTTCCTACTTATATTTCACCTCTATATTCTTGTAAATATTGCAGGTTCCCAATACCATTATTCATCACACAGAATCACTCGTAACCCATATCAAACCTGTTTTTAACCCCAAGTATACACTGTTCCCTCAATCATTTTACAGAAGAGCAGGGACAGAGTGGTTCTTACAATACAGGAAAGTTGGGGACCTTCCACCTGATGAGAACCTCAAATGTCCATGCACAAATGATACCTGGAGAAGTTGTAGGCAGGTATGAAGCACCTGAGAGAGCAAAAGTCATCTTCCATGGCAAACAACCTGGTCAGGATGAAGGGATGTGTCTGAATCTGCCTCTCTCTCTTCTTATTGTACAGAAGATGGACCAAACCAGGGCTGAGTGGAGAGCTGTTCCCGGGTGCCAATGGTGATATACATTCTACCTTATGAAAGTGTCACAGGAAGTAGGGGCAACCTCCATCTTATGTTACCCTTGGAAGCAACTGTTAGGACAAAGTGGTTGCCAAGGCAGTGACCTCATTCAGTTCCAAAGAATGTGACATACCTCATTTCCTTGGTGATGGAACTCTCTGAACTTGGTATCCAAGAAGCCAGGCACCCAGAGGCAGTCCCAGTCCCAGTCCCAGTGGGCTCACTTCTTTGGATTTACCAAGGACAGAGTCAGTTTTCTTGGTACCTAATGATGTGAGGATGGCCAAATGCCAGGAGAGCTCTGAAGATGGACCTTTCCTGAGAAAACAGGTAGTGGCTAACCACTTTTTCCTGACATCTTCACAGAGTTGGTCAAGGAAACAAGATCTGAGAGAAGACAGGCCATTTCGGGGGAACATAGTATGGCCCACCAGTCAGAGGACACTCCGGATAGTCACAGACGTACTTGGGGGAAGGAGGTGCCTTTGTGGGAGTGGGTGTGGGTTTGTTGTTTTGTCTCATGTTCTGAGAATAGATAGAAAAGGCGGTTTGTTTGGTTTGGAGTGGAAAGTTTCTAGTAAGTCATTTGACACGGCGAGTGTTTCTGTTTCTGTGTATCCCACTGTGTCCGTTGTTGTAGACATTAGAAAAGAGAATGCATTAATGGATGTGTCCTGTCTAGTATAAATCTTCCCATAATTCATCCTGCCCAATATATGAATGGACTGCAGCTTGTCTTATTAATGTGCAACACCTGCTATCTTTCTAAGTTGTTGTTTTCTTCCTGAATTCTGGCCACTCTCCAGAATAGGCTCATGGATTTGTGTCCAAAATATGTACCACCTCCCAGCTCTGTGACATGGCCATGTACTGGATAGCTGAAGAGAATGGCGAGCATCTCAAAAAACTCAGATATCAGTGT
Source organism: Callospermophilus lateralis (assembly GCF_048772815.1). Lineage (NCBI taxonomy): Eukaryota > Metazoa > Chordata > Mammalia > Rodentia > Sciuridae > Callospermophilus > Callospermophilus lateralis. Next base: position 984,503 of record NW_027513937.1, read on the forward strand.
GACCAGGAAAGTCTCAGTGCAGAAACCCTGCTTTGGGCCCTTTGCTTACTTATTGTTGTGTTGCACTGAATGTCAGGAAGGTCTTTGCCTCAGGCCACCCCTTTGTGAAGCCTGAAGAAAACAGTTTTCAAATGGAAATGAATGGGCCTCACCTGTGGCTCTTTATCAGCCTCTTGGACCTGTGTGTGGCTGTGACTTAGATTCTCAGCACCTGATGGATCTTAAGAATGATCCCACGTGAGCTTCCAAAACCAAAATGGCAAAAAATATCATTCATTGTGGATGAAGTCTCTTGCCTTCCTCTGTTAGGTTCCTGCACTCCATCAAATGACAATAGGGATTCTTTGGGTCAAATGAGTTCTTCAAAGCCCTGCAGAGGTGCTTGTGTTTTCGCATGACTCTAAATCACCTAAAGAATCGATACCTAAAATCAGTAGGCCTCAAATTGGAGAAACAAAGAAGTATTAACGGCAGGCTTATTTGTTCGCTCCTGTTTCAGAGAAACGGTGTCCAGGCTACCCTGACTTTAGGCAAATGAGGGGCAAACGAGCTGATTTTGGACACTGTCTTGGGCTGCGCCCCTCATGGAAACATCCAGCCAGAGGTTAAGATGATTGACTATATGGAATAAGATGAAGGCCATGTGGGAGTGTTTTGGTTTTAATTTTGGTCATTTGTGTTGCATTGGAAAAAATGACTGGGTCCACGTGAGCTTGAACTCTGGTGTGATTCCCCTTAGAGACTGGGTTTTGGAACTGAACTCAGAGAAGCATTGCCATGAATTTTGTTGGGATTTTAAGAGGCCACGCATGAAAGTCGCTCTTGGAAACTGAGACCTAGGCCCCGGGTGGATTTCCACAGAGGCCTGGGAATCTCAGCAAGGATATCACATGATTTTATTCTTAAAGAAATGGCAGCCATAGTTGAGAGTCAAAACACACATGGACCTCACATTGTAGACCTCAATGGGCCTGGCCTAATGTGACCTTTTGTCCACTCTTTGGGAAGCCGTGCCTGTGAGAGTTCTCCAGAGATTTCATTGAAATGAGCTTCCTCACCATTTAATGTTTGCTGAATGAACTGAAACCCACAGTGCCTCCAACTTCATGGTTGAAAAATGGCTAGATAAATACCATGAAATTTTTGAAATTCCTATGACCAGGTGGCACTGGAGAAACATTGGATGTCCTGTTGCTGATCATGAGTATACCAGACAGTGCCTTGATTTACTGAGTTTCATGAAAATGGTGTAGAACAGAGATGCCAGAAATTTGGAGCCTGCTGAGTAGTGGGTCTAGAGCAGTGGTGGGGAGGTGTTTGCTAAAACATCCGTGGTAGGGCCATGTGGATCTACCATTGGATTCCAAATGGCTTGTAACTGACATGGTGCAGCCAACAGACCCTTATATGTAAAGGCATCTTGTTATATGGAGAGTTTTCAGAGGAAAATTAAGAATCAGGTTGATATGGACAAGGGGGCAATGGGGCAAGGTGTGAGAGATAGGAGCCTAGTTGGTGCATTCTCTTGCAGACCCTGACCCACCACACGTGACAGAACTCCCTCCAGCACTGTGTCCCAGTTTAGCTCCTAGTATTTCGTGAAACAAATACCAAACTCACAGTGCGGCAGCAAAAACACCACAAAAAGTGGAAGAGGACCAAATGGCTTCACAGTCCACACGGGGAGACACTTAGTCCCCAGTGGCCTCAGTTTACCTACAAAGAGAGGATTCAGCACTGCTTCATCTTGTTCATTGGAAAATAAGAAACCATGTCCTCCAGGTCACATAGATGCAGACCCAGCTTTGATCGTCTCACTACAGAGGAAGCCAAATCTCCAGAAAACTACATATATTTCAAGTGTGGAAGCTCAGAGGCAGTTTCTCAAAAAGTTTTTAGGCCAGCAGAGCTCCATGTTTGTGGAGTGTTTACCCTGTCCCTTAGTTTTGGAAACTCCTCTACCACCTCCAAGGTTGTGAACTCCTGAGCATTTTCCATTCCAGATATGTATTCACTGATTTTGTAACTCTTCTCCTCTAATTGTGTCTTACTTGGGGTGAAGGTAATGTCAAGGCATTGTTCTGGATGAGAGCGGGAGGATATTTGTGCAGCATATTTTTACATACACATTGGATTCATTTTCCAAATTTCCATTCGAAGTACTGAATCCCTGACACTAACCCATACCTAGTAGACTCAGACTATTCATCCTAATATAATGGAGAAAATTAGCCCAACACATTAGAAATACAAGTACTTCAGAGGAGACATGTTGTATAGTTGGACTTGACATTTGCATTATATAAGGTAGGAGTTATAAATCTAGTCAAATTTATTTGAAATATTCTCCATGTGTTTTTAAACTTAACAAATATGTGAATTCTTATTTCCCTTTTCTGTAGCCTATTCACACATGTATATTTATATGCATATATAGAATCCTACCAGGTATCACATGTACATTTTTGTGAGGTGGCTGTCTTGGCAGATACAAATTGTGAGAAGAGTTCACTCCTCCTAAATGCTGTTGGAAATGAAAATTCAACATATAGGAGAGCGTCCTAGTAGAACAACATTATACATTAACTCATGTTCAGTAAAATAAATATTTTTGCATTTGTGGATGATACATACTTACTGATGAATTTTGATTGGCATTTATATTGGTACTTTTTAATGTCTGTGAATGTTGTGTGTGTGTGTGTTTATATACAGATATAGATATAGATATACTCTGCAAATTTTTCAAAATATGAAATATATGTGTCTAATATACACTCTCTAAATTCATTCATGTTCATGTATGTGGATTTATTATCCACTTTTCACAAGATGATAATCAGAAATATTCATCCACCTGAAATACATATTTGTTTCCTAGTACTGAAAACTAACTTCAGTGAATGGTGCATACAAATCCTAATTATTCTACAGTAACTGACCCAGTCTAACATCAATGCAAGTAGACTCCTATGGGACATGATATGTAATTTGTCATTCATTTGTATTCGACACTGGTACATTATTGTTTCTTCAGATTTTGCACATCACAGGATATACATTTCATCCACAAGTTCACAAATTAATAAGCATTTGTTTCAACTTTAACCACTTCTTGCTTCAGAACACATGTATTGTCAGGGTATTCTTGACTGGTCTTTTCATGAGACTTCTTTCCAAACACATTATTTTGAATTTCCTTAATCATTTTGAAGCAAAACTCACACACTCTTTATGATAAACCTAAACACAAATATTTCCATTACATATATACCTGGTTGGAATGAATGATTGTATATCAATATACGATTTCCTTTAATTTTTCAGATATCAGTTCAATTCATTATTTAAAGTTCAAAAAAGTTATATTATTTATTCACAGTATGGTCTATTCCTGCTTTTTCTCTATGTTCCTAGAAACAGGGTACACCTCTTTGTACCCCCGATTCTCATTTTACATCTTCAATATATTGCTCCCAGAAATGGTGAAAGAAATACTCATGTCACCTCATTATCACAGTAATATTCTGGACAAAAAATGGAAAGGTCACACTTATGATTGTACCAAAGCCTAAATGGAAAGTGAACATGGATTTCTAAAAACATCCATGTCCAGGTTGCCTAATGCTGTCAATTGTCAATCCTATTGGTGACTACATATTTGTTTTTTTCCTAATTTATATATTCAAACTCAACCCTGTTGAAAATGTCTAATTCTATCACTCACTTCATACTTTGCCTGATTTCGTAATGTTTCTATTGATATCTGCTTTTCTACATATTTTCCCCAGTTCAACATAGTGACTGACTCTTCATATGTGCTGACATTTACATTCACTCAACAACCGAAAGTCTATTGCTAAAGAACTTTTGGTCCAAATCCTATACTCACTCTTCTTCCTAAACCTACCGACTATCTTCCTAATCCTACTGAATATCCCTTTTTGACTGGATGTTCTCTTCTAAATTCAATCATCCAATGTACAAGGTCCTATGCCATTGTATATGGAATTATCTGAGGCATCTTTGCAGAACATCATTCAAAGCTAAGTATCCCAATCAAGGGCAAAACCCTTCTGGGCTTCAAATCATACCTAGATTTCTGTTTTCCTACTTATATTTCACCTCTATATTCTTGTAAATATTGCAGGTTCCCAATACCATTATTCATCACACAGAATCACTCGTAATCCAAATCAAACCTGTTTTTAACCCCAAGTATACACTGTTCCCTCAATCATTTTACAGAAGAGCAGAGACAGAGTGGTTCTTACAATACAGGAAAGTTGGGGACCTTCAACCTGATGAGAACCTCAAATGTCCATGCACAAATGGTACCTGGAGAAGTTGTAGGCAGGTATGAAGCACCTGAGAGAGCAAAAGTCATCTTCCATGGCAAACAACCTGGTCAGGATGAAGGGATGTGTCTGAATCTGCCTCTCTCTCTTCTTATTGTACAGAAGATGGACCAAACCAGGGCTGAGTGGAGAGCTGTTCCCGGGTGCCAATGGTGATATACATTCTACCTTATGAAAGTGTCACAGGAAGTTCTGGCAACCTCCATCTTATGTTACCCTTGGAAGCAACTGTTAGGACAAAGTGGTTGCCAAGGCAGTGACCTCATTCAGTTCCAAAGAATGTGAAATACCTCCTTTCCTTGGTGATGGAACTCTCTGAACTTGGTATCCAAGAAGCCAGACACCCAGAGGCAGTCCCAGTCCCAGTCCCAGTGGGCTCACTTGTTTGGATTTACCAAGGACAGAGTCAGTTTTCTTGGTACCTAATGATGTGAGGATGGCCAAATGCCAGGAGAGCTCTGAAGATGGAGCTTTCCTGAGAAAACAGGTAGTGGCTAACCACTTTTTCCTGACATCTTCACAGAGTTGGTCAAGGAATCAAGATCTGAGAGAAGACAGGCCATTTCGGGGGAACATAGTATGGCCCACCAGTCAGAGGACACTCCGGATAGTCACAGACGTACTTGGGGGAAGGAGGTGCCTTTGTGGGAGTGGGTGTGGGTTTGTTGTTTTGTCTCATGTTCTGAGAATAGATAGAAAAGGCGGTTTGTTTGGTTTGGAGTGGACAGTTTCTAGTAAGTCATTTGACACGGCGAGTGTTTCTGTTTCTGTGTATCCCACTGTGTCCGTTGTTGTAGACATTAGAAAAGAGAATGCATTAATGGATGTGTCCTGTCTAGTATAAATCTTCCCATAATTCATCCTGCCCAATATATGAATGGACTGCAGCTTGTCTTCTCAATGTGCAACACCTGCTATCTTTCTAAGTTGTTGTTTTCTTCCTGAATTCTGGCCACTCTCCAGAATAGGCTCATGAATTTGTGTACAAAATATCTACCACCTCCCAGCTCTGTGACATGGCCATGTACTGGATAGCTGAAGAGAATGGCGAGCATCTCAAAAAACTCAGATATCAGTGTGACCAGGAAAGTCTCAGTGCAGAAACCCTGCTTTGGGCCTTTTGCTTACTTATTGTTGTGTTGCACTGAATGTCAGGAAGGTCTTTGCCTCAGGCCACCCCTTTGTGAAGCCTGAAGAAAACAGTTTTCAAATGGAAATGAATGGGCCTCACCTGTGGCTCTTTATCAGCCTCTTGGACCTGTGTGTGGCTGTGACTTAGATTCTCAGCACCTGATGGATCTTAAGAATGATCCCACGTGAGCTTCCAAAACCAAAATGGCAAAAAATTTCATTCATTGTGGATGAAGTCTCTTGCCTTCCTCTGTTAGGTTCCTGCAATCCATCAAATGACAATAGGGATTCTTTGGGTCAAATGAGTTCTTCAAAGCCCTGCAGAGGTGCTTGTGTTTTCGCATGACTCTAAATCACCTAAAGAATCGATACCTAAAATCAGTAGGCCTCAAATTGGAGAAACAAAGAAGTATTAACGGCAGGCTTATTTGTTCGCTCCTGTTTCAGAGAAACGGTGTCCAGGCTACCCTGACTTTAGGCAAATGAGGGGCAAACGAGCTGATTTTGGACACTGTCTTGGGCTGCGCCCCTCATGGAAACCTCCAGCCAGAGGTTAAGATGATTGACTATATGGAATAAGATGAAGGCCATGTGGGAGTGTTTTGGTTTTAATTTTGGTCATTTGTGTTGCATTGGAAAAAATGACTGGGTCCACGTGAGCTTGAACTCTGGTGTGATTCCCCTTAGAGACTGGGTTTTGGAACTGAACTCAGAGAAGCATTGCCATGAATTTTGTTGGGATTTTAAGAGGCCACGCATGAAAGTCGCTCGTGGAAACTGAGACCTAGGCCCCGGGTGGATTTCCACAGAGGCCTGGGAATCTCAGCAAGGATATCACATGATTTTATTCTTATAGAAATGGCAGCCATAGTTGAGAGTCAAAACACACATGGACCTCACATTGTAGACCTCAATTTGCCTGGCCTAATGTGACCTTTTGTCCACTCTTTGGGAAGCCGTGCCTGTGAGAGTTCTCCAGAGATTTCATTGAAATGAGCTTCCTCACCATTTAATGTTTGCTGAATGAACTGAAACCCACAGTGCCTCCAACTTCATGGTTGAAAAATGGCTAGATAAATACCATGAAATTTTTGAAATTCCTATGACCAGGTGGCACTGGAGAAACATTGGATGTCCTGTTGCTGATCATGAGTATACCAGACAGTGCCTTGATTTACTGAGTTTCATGAAAATGGTGTAGAACAGAGATGCCAGAAATTTGGAGCCTGCTGAGTAGTGGGTCTAGAGCAGTGGTGGGGAGGTGTTTGATAAAACATCCGTGGTAGGGCCATGTGGATCTACCATTGGATTCCAAATGGCTTGTAACTGACATGGTGCAGCCAACAGACCCTTATATGTAAAGGCATCTTGTTATATGGAGAGTTTTCAGAGGAAAATTAAGAATCAGGTTGATATGGACAAGGGGGCAATGGGGCAAGGTGTGAGAGATAGGAGCCTAGTTGGTGCATTCTCTTGCAGACCCTGACCCACCACACGTGATAGAACTCCCTCCAGCACTGTGTCCCAGTTTAGCTCCTAGTATTTCGTGAAACAAATACCAAACTCACAGTGCAGCAGCAAAAACACCACAAAAAGTGGAAGAGGACCAAATGGCTTCACAGTCCACACGGGGAGACACTTAGTCCCCAGTGGCCTCAGTTTACCTACAAAGAGAGGATTCAGCACTGCTTCATCTTGTTCATTGGAAAATAAGAAACCATGTCCTCCAGGTCACATAGATGCAGACCCAGCTTTGATGGTCTCACTACAGAGGAAGCCAAATCTCCAGAAAACTACATATATTTCAAGTGTGGAAGCTCAGAGGCAGTTTCTCAAAAAGTTTTTAGGCCAGCAGAGCTCCATGTTTGTGGAGTGTTTACCCTGTCCCTTAGTTTTGGAAACTCCTCTACCACCTCCAAGGTTGTGAACTCCTGAGCATTTTCCATTCCAGATATGTATTCACTGATTTTGTAACTCTTCTCCTCTAATTGTGTCTTACTTGGGGTGAAGGTAATGTCAAGGCATTGTTCTGGATGAGAGCGGGAGGATATTTGTGCAGCATATATTTACATACACATTGGATTCATTTTCCAATTTTCCATTCGAAATACTGAATCCCTGACACTAACCCATACCTAGTAGACTCAGACTATTCATCCTAATATAATGGAGAAAATTAACCCAACACAGTAGAAATACAAGTACTTCAGAGGAGACATGTTGTATAGTTGGACTTGACATTTGCATTATATAAGGTAGGAGTTATAAATCTAGTCAAATTTATTTGAAATATTCTCCATGTGTTTTAAACTTAACAAATATGTGAATTCTTGTTTCCTTTTTCTGTAGTCTATTCACACATGTATATTTATATGCATATATAGAATCCTATCAGGTATCACACGTACATATTTTTGAGGTGGCTGTCTTGGCAGATACAAAATGTGAGAAGAGTTCACTCCTCCTAAATGCTGTTGGAAATGAAAATTCAACTTATAGGAGAGCATCCTTGTAGAACAACATCATACATTAACTCATGTTTTGTAAAATAAATATTTTTGCATTTGTGGATGATACATATTTACTGATGAATTTCGATTGGCATTTATATTGGTAATTTTTAATGTCTGTGAGTTGTGTGTGTGTGTGTGTGTGTGTGTGTGTGTGTGTATAGGTATAGATATAGATATAGATACACTCTCCAAATTTTTCAAAATATGAAATATATGTGTCTAATATACACTCTCTAAATTCATTCATGTTCATGGATGTGGATTTATAATCCACTTTTCACAAGATTATAATCAGAAATATTCATCCACCTGAAATACATATTTGTTTCATAGTACTGAAAACTAACTTCAGTGAATGGTGCATACAAATCCTAATTATTCTACAGTAACTGACCCAGTCTAACATCAATGCAAGTAGACTCCTATGGGACATGATATGTAATTTGTCATTCATTTGTATTCGACACTGGTACATTATTGTTTCTTCAGTTTTTGCACATCACAGGATATACATTTCATCCACAAGTTCACAAATTAATATGCATTTGTTTCAACTTTCACCACTTCTTGCTTCAGAACACATGTATTGTCAGGGTTTCTTGACTGGTCTTTTCATGAGACTTCTTTCCAAACACATTATTTTGAATTTCCATAACCATTTTGAAGCAAAACTCACACACTCTTCATGATAAACCAAAACACAAATATTTCCATTCCATATATACCTGGTTGGAATGAATGATTGTATATCAATATACGATTTCCTTTAATTTTTCAGATATCAGTTCAATTCATTATTTAAAGTTCAAAAAAGTTATATTATTTATTCGCAGTATGGTCTATTCATGCTTTTTCTCTATGTTCCTAGAAACAGGGTACACCTCTTTGTACCCCCGATTCTCATTTTACATCTTCAATATATTGCTCCCAGAAATGGTGAAAGAAATACTCATGTCACCTCATTATCACAGTAATATTCTGGACAAAAAATGGAAAGGTCACACTTATGATTGTACCAAAGCCTAAATGGAAAGTGAACATGGATTTCTAAAAACATCCATGTCCAGGTTGCCTAATGCTGTCAATTGTCAATCCTATTGGTGACTACATATTTGTTTTTTTCCTAATTTATATATTCAAACTCAACCCTGTTGAAAATGTCTAATTCTATCACTCACTTTATACTTTGCCTGATTTCGTAATGTTTCTATTGATATCTGCTTTTCTACATATTTTCCCCAGTTCAACATAGTGACTGACTCTTCATATGTGCTGACATTTACATTCACTCAACAACCGAAAGTCTATTGCTAAAGAACTTTTGGTCCAAATCCTATACTCACTCTTCTTCCTAAACCTACCGACTATCTTCCTAATCCTACTGAATATCCCTTTTTGACTGGATGTTCTCTTCTAAATTCAATCATCCAATGTACAAGGTCCTATGCCATTGTAATCGAATTATCTGAGGCATCTTTGCAGAACATCATTCAAAGCTAAGTATCCCAATCAAGGGCAAAACCCTTCTGGGCTTCAAATCATACCTAGATTTCTGTTTTCCTACTTATATTTCACCTCTATATTCTTGTAAATATTGCAGGTTCCCAATACCATTATTCATCACACAGAATCACTCGTAATCCAAATCAAACCTGTTTTTAACCCCAAGTATACACTGTTCCCTCAATCATTTTACAGAAGAGCAGAGACAGAGTGGTTCTTACAATACAGGAAAGTTGGGGACCTTCAACCTGATGAGAACCTCAAATGTCCATGCACAAATGGTACCTGGAGAAGTTGTAGGCAGGTATGAAGCACCTGAGAGAGCAAAAGTCATCTTCCATGGCAAACAACCTGGTCAGGATGAAGGGATGTGTCTGAATCTGCCTCTCTCTCTTCTTATTGTACAGAAGATGGACCAAACCAGGGCTGAGTGGAGAGCTGTTCCCGGGTGCCAATGGTGATATACATTCTACCTTATGAAAGTGTCACAGGAAGTTCTGGCAACCTCCATCTTATGTTACCCTTGGAAGCAACTGTTAGGACAAAGTGGTTGCCAAGGCAGTGACCTCATTCAGTTCCAAAGAATGTGAAATACCTCATTTCCTTGGTGATGGAACTCTCTGAACTTGGTATCCAAGAAGCCAGACACCCAGAGGCAGTCCCAGTCCCAGTCCCAGTGGGCTCACTTGTTTGGATTTACCAAGGACAGAGTCAGTTTTCTTGGTACCTAATGATGTGAGGATGGCCAAATGCCAGGAGAGCTCTGAAGATGGACCTTTCCTGAGAAAACAGGTAGTGGCTAACCACTTTTTCCTGACATCTTCACAGAGTTGGTCAAGGAATCAAGATCTGAGAGAAGACAGGCCATTTCGGGGGAACATAGTATGGCCCACCAGTCAGAGGACACCCCGGATAGTCACAGACGTACTTGGGGGAAGGAGGTGCCTTTGTGGGAGTGGGTGTGGGTTTGTTGTTTTGTCTCATGTTCTGAGAATAGATAGAAAAGGCGGTTTGTTTGGTTTGGAGTGGACAGTTTCTAGTAAGTCATTTGACATGGCGAGTGTTTCTCTTTCTGTGTATCCCACTGTGTGCGTTGTTGTAGACATTAGAAAAGAGAATGCATTAATGGATGTGTCCTGTCTAGTATAAATCTTCCCATAATTCATCCTGCCCAATATATGAATGGACTGCAGCTTGTCTTATCAATGTGCAACACCTGCTATCTTTCTAAGTTGTTGTTTTCTTCCTGAATTCTGGCCACTCTCCAGAATAGGCTCATCTATTTGTGTCCAAAATATGTACCACCTCCAAGCTCTGTGACATGGCCATGTACTGGATAGCTGAAGAGAATGGCTAGCATCTCAAAAAACTCAGATATCAGTGTGACCAGGAAAGTCTCAGTGCAGAAACCCTGCTTTGGGCCTTTTGCTTACTTATTGTTGTGTTGCACTGAATGTCAGGAAGGTCTTTGCCTCAGGCCACCCCTTTGTGAAGCCTGAAGAAAACAGTTTTCAAATGGAAATGAATGGGCCTCACCTGTGGCTCTTTATCAGCCTCTTGGACCTGTGTGTGGCTGTGACTTAGATTCTCAGCACCTGATGGATCTTAAGAATGATCCCACGTGAGCTTCCAAAACCAAAATGGCAAAAAATATCATTCATTGTGGACGAAGCCTCTTGCCTTCCTCTGTTAGGTTCCTGCAATCCATCAAATGACAATAGGGATTCTTTGGGTCAAATGAGTTCTTCAAAGCCCTGCAGAGGTGCTTGTGTTTTCGCATGACTCTAAATCACCTAAAGAATCGATACCTAAAATCAGTAGGCCTCAAATTGGAGAAACAAAGAAGTATTATCGGCAGGCTTATTTGTTCGCTCCTGTTTCAGAGAAACGGTGTCCAGGCTACCCTGACTTTAGGCAAATGAGGGGCAAACGAGATGGTTTTGGACACTGTCTTGGGCTGCGCCCCTCATGGAAACCTCCAGCCAGAGGTTAAGATGATTGACTATATGGAATAAGATGAAGGCCATGTGGGAGTGTTTTGGTTTTAATTTTGGACATTTGTTTTGCATTGGAAAAAATGACTGGGTCCACGTGAGCTTGAACTCTGGTGTGATTCCCCTTAGAGACTGGGTTTTGGAACTGAACTCAGAGAAGCATTGCCATGAATTTTGTTGGGATTTTAAGAGGCCACGCATGAAAGTCGCTCTTGGAAACTGAGACCTAGGCCCCGGGTGGATTTCCACAGAGGCCTGGGAATCTCAGCAAGGATATCACATGATTTTATTCTTAAAGAAATGGCAGCCATAGTTGAGAGTCAAAACACACATGGACCTCACATTGTAGACCTCAATGGGCCTGGCCTAATGTGACCTTTTGTCCACTCTTTGGGAAGCCGTGCCTGTGAGAGTTCTCCAGAGATTTCATTGAAATGAGCTTCCTCACCATTTAATGTTTGCTGAATGAACTGAAACCCACAGTGCCTCCAACTTCATGGTTGAAAAATGGCTAGATAAATACCATGAAATTTTTGAAATTCCTATGACCAGGTGGCACTGGAGAAACATTGGATGTCCTGTTGCTGATCATGAGTATACCAGACAGTGCCTTGATTTACTGAGTTTCATGAAAATGGTGTAGAACAGAGATGCCAGAAATTTGGAGCCTGCTGAGTAGTGGGTCTAGAGCAGTGGTGGGGAGGTGTTTGCTAAAACATCCGTGGTAGGGCCATTTGGATCTACCATTGGATTCCAAATGGCTTGTAACTGACATGGTGCAGCCAACAGACCCTTATATGTAAAGGCATCTTGTTATATGGAGAGTTTTCAGAGGAAAATTAAGAATCAGGTTGATATGGACAAGGGGGCAATGGGGCAAGCTGTGAGAGATAGGAGCCTAGTTGGTGCATTCTCTTGCAGACCCTGACCCACCACACGTGACAGAACTCCCTCCAGCACTGTGTCCCAGTTTAGCTCCTTGTATTTCGTGAAACAAATACCAAACTCACAGTTCAGTAGCAAAAACACCACAAAAAGTGGAAGAGGACCAAATGGCTTCACAGTCCACACGGGGAGACACTTAGTCCCCAGTGGCCTCAGTTTACCTACAAAGAGAGGATTCAGCACTGCTTCATCTTGTTCATTGGAAAATAAGAAACCGTGTCCTCCAGGTCACATAGATGCAGACCCAGCTTTGATGGTCTCACTACAGAGGAAGCCAAATCTCCAGAAAACTACATATATTTCAAGTGTGGAAGCTCAGAGGCAGTTTCTCAAAAAGTTTTTAGGCCAGCAGAGCTCCATGTTTGTGGAGTGTTTACCCTGTCCCTTAGTTTTGGAAACTCCTCTACCACCTCCAAGGTTGTGAACTCCTGAGCATTTTCCATTCCAGATATGTATTCACTGATTTTGTAACTCTTCTCCTCTAATTGTGTCTTACTTGGGGTGAAGGTAATGTCAAGGCATTGTTCTGGATGAGAGCGGGAGGATATTTGTGCAGCATATTTTTACATACACATTGGATTCATTTTCCAAATTTCCATTCGAAGTACTGAATCCCTGACACTAACCCATACCTAGTAGACTCAGACTATTCATCCTAATATAATGGAGAAAATTAGCCCAACACATTAGAAATACAAGTACTTCAGAGGAGACATGTTGTATAGTTGGACTTGACATTTGCATTATATAAGGTAGGAGTTATAAATCTAGTCAAATTTATTTGAAATATTCTCCATGTGTTTTTAAGCTTAACAAATATGTGAATTCTTATTTCCCTTTTCTGTAGCCTATTCACACATGTATATTTATATGCATATATAGAATCCTACCAGGTATCACACGTACATTTTTGTGAGGTGGCTGTCTTGGCAGATACAAATTGTGAGGAGAGTTCACTCCTCCTAAATGCTTTTGGAAATGAAAATTCAACTTATAGGAGAGCGTCCTATTAGAACAACATTATACATTAACTCATGTTCAGTAAAATAAATATTTTTGCATTTGTGGATGATACATATTTACTGATGAATTTCGATTGGCATTAATATTGGTAATTTTTAATGTCTGTGAGTTGTGTGTGTGTGTGTGTGTGTGTGTGTGTGTGTGTGTATAGGTATAGATATAGATATAGATACACCCTCCAAATTTTTCAAAATATGAAATATATGTGTCTAATATACACTCTCTAAATTCATTCATGTTCATGTTTGTGGATTTATTATCCACTTTTCACAAGATTATAATCAGAAATATTCATCCACCTGAAATACATATTTGTTTCCTAGTACTGAAAACTAACTTCAGTGAATGGTGCATACAAATCTTAATTATTCTACAGTAACTGACCCAGTCTAACATCAATGCAAGTAGACTCCTATGGGACATGATATGTAATTTGTCATTCATTTGTATTCGACACTGGTACATTATTGTTTCTTCAGTTTTTGCACATCACAGGATATACATTTCATCCACAAGTTCACAAATTAATATGCATTTGTTTCAACTTTCACCACTTCTTGCTTCAGAACACATGTATTGTCAGGGTTTCTTGACTGGTCTTTTCATGAGACTTCTTTCCAAACACATTATTTTGAATTTCCATAATCATTTTGAAGCAAAACTCACACACTCTTCATGATAAACCAAAACACAAATATTTCCATTACATATATACCTGGTTGGAATGAATGATTGTATATCAATATAAGATTTCCTTTAATTTTTCAGATATCAGTTCAATTCATTATTTAAAGTTCAAAAAAGTTATATTATTTATTCACAGTATGGTCTATTCATGCTTTTTCGCTATGTTCCTAGAAACAGGGTACACCTCTTTGTACCCCCGATTCTCATTTTACATCTTCAATATATTGCTCCCAGAAATGGTGAAAGAAATACTCATGTCACCTCATTATCACAGTAATATTCTGGACAAAAAATGGAAAGGTCACACTTATGATTGTACCAAAGCCTAAATGGAAAGTGAACATGGATTTCTAAAAACATCCATGTCCAGGTTGCCTAATGCTGTCAATTGTCAATCCTATTGGTGACTACATATTTGTTTTTTTCCTAATTTATATATTCAAACTCAACCCTGTTGAAAATGTCTAATTCTATCACTCACTTTATACTTTGCCTGATTTCGTGATGTTTCTATTGATATCTGCTTTTCTACATATTTTCCCCAGTTCAACATAGTGGCTGACTCTTCATATGTGCTGACATTTACATTCACTCAACAACCGAAAGTCTATTGCTAAAGAACTTTTGGTCCAAATCCTATACTCACTCTTCTTCCTAAACCTACCGACTATCTTCCTAATCCTACTGAATATTCCTTTTTGACTGGATGTTCTCTTCTAAATTCAATCATCCAATGTACAAGGTCCTATGCCATTGTATATGGAATTATCTGAGGCATCTTTGCAGAACATCATTCAAAGCTAAGTATCCCAATCAAGGGCAAAACCCTTCTGGGCTTCAAATCATACCTAGATTTCTGTTTTCCTACTTATATTTCACCTCTATATTCTTGTAAATATTGCAGGTTCCCAATACCATTATTCATCACACAGAATCACTCGTAATCCAAATCAAACCTGTTTTTAACCCCAAGTATACACTGTTCCCTCAATCATTTTACAGAAGAGCAGAGACAGAGTGGTTCTTACAATACAGGAAAGTTGGGGACCTTCCACCTGATGAGGACCTCAAATGTCCATGCACAAATGGTACCTGGAGAAGTTGTAGGCAGGTATGAAGCACCTGAGAGAGCAAAAGTCATCTTCCATGGCAAACAACCTGGTCAGGATGAAGGGATGTGTCTGAATCTGCCTCTCTCTCTTCTTATTGTACAGAAGATGGACCAAACCAGGGCTGAGTGGAGAGCTGTTCCCGGGTGCCAATGGTGATATACATTCTACCTTATGAAAGTGTCACAGGAAGTTCTGGCAACCTGCATCTTATGTTACCCTTGGAAGCAACTGTTAGGACAAAGTGGTTGCCAAGGCAGTGACCTCATTCAGTTCCAAAGAATGTGAAATACCTCCTTTCCTTGGTGATGGAACTCTCTGAACTTGGTATCCAAGAAGCCAGACACCCAGAGGCAGTCCCAGTCCCAGTCCCAGTGGGCTCACTTGTTTGGATTTACCAAGGACAGAGTCAGTTTTCTTGGTACCTAATGATGTGAGGATGGCCAAATGCCAGGAGAGCTCTGAAGATGGACCTTTCCTGAGAAAACAGGTAGTGGCTAACCACTTTTTCCTGACATCTTCACAGAGTTGGTCAAGGAATCAAGATCTGAGAGAAGACAGGCCATTTCGGGGGAACATAGTATGGCCCACCAGTCAGAGGACACTCCGGATAGTCACAGACGTACTTGGGGGAAGGAGGTGCCTTTGTGGGAGTGGGTGTGGGTTTGTTGTTTTGTCTCATGTTCTGAGAATAGATAGAAAAGGCGTTTTGTTTGGTTTGGAGTGGACAGTTTCTAGTAAGTCATTTGACATGGCGAGTGTTTCTCTTTCTGTGTATCCCACTGTGTCCGTTGTTGTAGACATTAGAAAAGAGAATGCATTAATGGATGTGTCCTGTCTAGTATAAATCTTCCCATAATTCATCCTGCCCAATATATGAATGGACTGCAGCTTGTCTTATTAATGTGCAACACCTGCTATCTTTCTAAGTTGTTGTTTTCTTCCTGAATTCTGGCCACTCTCCAGAATAGGCTCATGGATTTGTGTACAAAATATGTACCACCTCCAAGCTCTGTGACATGGCCATGTACCGGATAGCTGAAGAGAATGGCGAGCATCTCAAAAAACTCAGATATCAGTGTGACCAGGAAAGTCTCAGTGCAGAAACCCTGCTTTGGGCCTTTTGCTTACTTATTGTTGTGTTGCACTGAATGTCAGGAAGGTCTTTGCCTCAGGCCACCCCTTTGTGAAGCCTGAAGAAAACAGTTTTCAAATGGAAATGAATGGGCCTCACCTGTGGCTCTTTATCAGCCTCTTGGACCTGTGTGTGGCTGTGACTTAGATTCTCAGCACCTGATGGATCTTAAGAATGATCCCATGTGAGCTTCCAAAACCAAAATGGCAAAAAATATCATTCATTGTGGACGAAGCCTCTTGCCTTCCTCTGTTAGGTTCCTGCAATCCATCAAATGACAATAGGGATTCTTTGGGTCAAATGAGTTCTTCAAAGCCCTGCAGAGGTGCTTGTGTTTTCGCATGACTCTAAATCACCTAAAGAATCGATACCTAAAATCAGTAGGCCTCAAATTGGAGAAACAAAGAAGTATTAACGGCAGGCTTATTTGTTCGCTCCTGTTTCAGAGAAACGGTGTCCAGGCTACCCTGACTTTAGGCAAATGAGGGGCAAACGAGCTGATTTTGGACACTGTCTTGGGCTGCGCCCCTCATGGAAACCTCCAGCCAGAGGTTAAGATGATTGAGTATATGGAATAAGATGAAGGCCATGTGGGAGTGTTTTGGTTTTAATTTTGGTCATTTGTGTTGCATTGGAAAAAATGACTGGGTCCACGTGAGCTTGAACTCTGGTGTGTTTCATCTTAGAGACTGGGTTTTGGAACTGAACTCAGAGAAGCATTGCCATGAATTTTGTTGGGATTTTAAGAGGCCACGCATGAAAGTCGCTCGTGGAAACTGAGACCTAGGCCCCGGGTGGATTTCCACAGAGGCCTGGGAATCTCAGCAAGGATATCACATGATTTTATTCTTAAAGAAATGGCAGCCATAGTTGAGAGTCAAAACACACATGGACCTCACATTGTAGACCTCAATGGGCCTGGCCTAATGTGACCTTTTGTCCACTCTTTGGGAAGCCGTGCCTGTGAGAGTTCTCCAGAGATTTCATTGAAATGAGCTTCCTCACCATTTAATGTTTGCTGAATGAACTGAAACCCACAGTGCCTCCAACTTCATGGTTGAAAAATGGCTAGATAAATACCATGAAATTTTTGAAATTCCTATGACCAGGTGGCACTGGAGAAACATTGGATGTCCTGTTGCTGATCATGAGTATACCAGACAGTGCCTTGATTTACTGAGTTTCATGAAAATGGTGTAGAACAGAGATGCCAGAAATTTGGAGCCTGCTGAGTAGTGGGTCTAGAGCAGTGGTGGGGAGGTTTTTGATAAAACATCCGTGGTAGGGCCATGTGGATCTACCATTGGATTCCAAATGGCTTGTAACTGACATGGTGCAGCCAACAGACCCTTATATGTAAAGGCATCTTGTTATATGGAGAGTTTTCAGAGGAAAATTAAGAATCAGGTTGATATGGACAAGGGGGCAATGGGGCAAGCTGTGAGAGATAGGAGCCTAGTTGGTGCATTCTCTTGCAGACCCTGACCCACCACACGTGACAGAACTCCCTCCAGCACTGTGTCCCAGTTTAGCTCCTAGTATTTCGTGAAACAAATACCAAACTCACAGTGCGGCAGCAAAAACACCACAAAAAGTGGAAGAGGACCAAATGGCTTCACAGTCCACACGGGGAGACACTTAGTCCCCAGTGGCCTCAGTTTACCTACAAAGAGAGGATTCAGCACTGCTTCATCTTGTTCATTGGAAAATAAGAAACCATGTCCTCCAGGTCACATAGATGCAGACCCAGCTTTGATCGTCTCACTACAGAGGAAGCCAAATCTCCAGAAAACTACATATATTTCAAGTGTGGAAGCTCAGAGGCAGTTTCTCAAAAAGTTTTTAGGCCAGCAGAGCTCCATGTTTGTGGAGTGTTTACCCTGTCCCTTAGTTTTGGAAACTCCTCTACCACCTCCAAGGTTGTGAACTCCTGAGCATTTTCCATTCCAGATATGTATTCACTGATTTTGTAACTCTTCTCCTCTAATTGTGTCTTACTTGGGGTGAAGGTAATGTCAAGGCATTGTTCTGGATGAGAGCGGGAGGATATTTGTGCAGCATATTTTTACATACACATTGGATTCATTTTCCAAATTTCCATTCGAAGTACTGAATCCCTGACACTAACCCATACCTAGTAGACTCAGACTATTCATCCTAATATAATGGAGAAAATTAGCCCAACACATTAGAAATACAAGTACTTCAGAGGAGACATGTTGTATAGTTGGACTTGACATTTGCATTATATAAGGTAGGAGTTATAAATCTAGTCAAATTTATTTGAAATATTCTCCATGTGTTTTTAAACTTAACAAATATGTGAATTCTTATTTCCCTTTTCTGTAGCCTATTCACACATGTATATTTATATGCATATATAGAATCCTACCAGGTATCACATGTACATTTTTGTGAGGTGGCTGTCTTGGCAGATACAAATTGTGAGAAGAGTTCACTCCTCCTAAATGCTGTTGGAAATGAAAATTCAACCTATAGGAGAGCGTCCTAGTAGAACAACATTATACATTAACTCATGTTCAGTAAAATAAATATTTTTGCATTTGTGGATGATACATATTTACTGATGAATTTCGATTGGCATTTATATTGGTACTTTTTAATGTCTGTGAGTGTTGTGTGTGTGTGTGTGTATATACAGATATAGATATAGATATACTCTGCAAATTTTTCAAAATATGTTATATATGTGTCTAATATACACTCTCTAAATTCATTCATGTTCATGTATGTGGATTTATAATCCACTTTTCACAAGATTATAATCAGAAATATTCATCCACCTGAAATACATATTTGTTTCCTAGTACTGAAAACTAACTTCAGTGAATGGTGCATACAAATCCTAATTATTCTACAATAACTGACCCAGTCTAACATCAATGCAAGTAGACTCCTATGGGACATGATATGTAATTTGTCATTCATTTGTATTCGACACTGGTACATTATTGTTTCTTCAGTTTTTGCACATCACAGGATATATATTTCATCCACAAGTTCACAAATTAATAAGCATTTGTTTCAACTTTAACCACTTCTTGCTTCAGAACACATGTATTGTCAGGGTATTCTTGACTGGTCTTTTCATGAGACTTCTTTCCAAACACATTATTTTGAATTTCCATAATCATTTTGAAGCAAAACTCACACACTCTTTATGATAAACCTAAACACAAATATTTCCATTACATATATACCTGGTTGGAATGAATGATTGTATATCAATATACGATTTCCTTTAATTTTTCAGATATCAGTTCAATTCATTATTTAAAGTTCAAAAAAGTTATATTATTTATTCACAGTATGGTCTATTCATGCTTTTTCTCTATGTTCCTAGAAACAGGGTACACCTCTTTGTACCCCTGATTCTCATTTTACATCTTCAATATATTGCTCCCAGAAATGGTGAAAGAAATACTCATGTCACCTCATTATCACAGTAATATTCTGGACAAAAAATGGAAAGGTCACACTTATGATTGTACCAAAGCCTAAATGGAAAGTGAACATGGATTTCTAAAAACATCCATGTCCAGGTTGCCTAATGCTGTCAATTGTCAATCCTATTGGTGACTACATATTTGTTTTTTTCCTAATTTATATATTCAAACTCAACCCTGTTGAAAATGTCTAATTCTATCACTCACTTTATACTTTGCCTGATTTCGTAATGTTTCTATTGATATCTGCTTTTCTACATATTTTCCCCAGTTCAACATAGTGACTGACTCTTCATATGTGCTGACATTTACATTCACTCAACAACCGAAAGTCTATTGCTAAAGAACTTTTGGTCCAAATCCTATACTCACTCTTCTTCCTAAACCTACCGACTATCTTCCTAATCCTACTGAATATCCCTTTTTGACTGGATGTTCTCTTCTAAATTCAATCATCCAATGTACAAGGTCCTATGCCATTGTATATGGAATTATCTGAGGCATCTTTGCAGAACATCATTCAAAGCTAAGTATCCCAATCAAGGGCAAAACCCTTCTGGGCTTCAAATCATACCTAGATTTCTGTTTTCCTACTTATATTTCACCTCTATATTCTTGTAAATATTGCAGGTTCCCAATACCATTATTCATCACACAGAATCACTCGTAATCCAAATCAAACCTGTTTTTAACCCCAAGTATACACTGTTCCCTCAATCATTTTACAGAAGAGCAGAGACAGAGTGGTTCTTACAATACAGGAAAGTTGGGGACCTTCAACCTGATGAGAACCTCAAATGTCCATGCACAAATGGTACCTGGAGAAGTTGTAGGCAGGTATGAAGCACCTGAGAGAGCAAAAGTCATCTTCCATGGCAAACAACCTGGTCAGGATGAAGGGATGTGTCTGAATCTGCCTCTCTCTCTTCTTATTGTACAGAAGATGGACCAAACCAGGGCTGAGTGGAGAGCTGTTCCCGGGTGCCAATGGTGATATACATTCTACCTTATGAAAGTGTCACAGGAAGTTCTGGCAACCTCCATCTTATGTTACCCTTGGAAGCAACTGTTAGGACAAAGTGGTTGCCAAGGCAGTGACCTCATTCAGTTCCAAAGAATGTGAAATACCTCCTTTCCTTGGTGATGGAACTCTCTGAACTTGGTATCCAAGAAGCCAGACACCCAGAGGCAGTCCCAGTCCCAGTCCCAGTGGGCTCACTTGTTTGGATTTACCAAGGACAGAGTCAGTTTTCTTGGTACCTAATGATGTGAGGATGGCCAAATGCCAGCAGAGCTCTGAAGATGGACCTTTCCTGAGAAAACAGGTAGTGGCTAACCACTTTTTCCTGACATCTTCACAGAGTGGGTCAAGGAATCAAGATCTGAGAGAAGACAGGCCATTTCGGGGGAACATAGTATGGCCCACCAGTCAGAGGACACTCCGGATAGTCACAGACATACTTGGGGGAAGGAGGTGCCTTTGTGGGAGTGGGTGCGGGTTTGTTGTTTTGTCTCATGTTCTGAGAATAGATAGAA
The DNA here is from genome assembly GCF_048772815.1 of Callospermophilus lateralis. Taxonomy (NCBI): domain Eukaryota; kingdom Metazoa; phylum Chordata; class Mammalia; order Rodentia; family Sciuridae; genus Callospermophilus; species Callospermophilus lateralis. The sequence goes on from NW_027513937.1 coordinate 1,005,904, forward strand.
AAGGCGGTTTGTTTGGTTTGGAGTGGACAGTTTCTAGTAAGTCATTTGACATGGCGAGCGTTTCTCTTTCTGTGTATCCCACTGTGTCCGTTGTTGTAGACATTAGAAAAGAGAATGCATTAATGGATGTGTCCTGTCTAGTATAAATCTTCCCATAATTCATCCTGCCCAATATATGAATGGACTGCAGCTTGTCTTATCAATGTGCAACACCTGCTATCTTTCTAAGTTGTTGTTTTCTTCCTGAATTCTGGCCACTCTCCAGAATAGGCTCATGGATTTGTGTCCAAAATATGTACCACCTCCCAGCTCTGTGACATGGCCATGTACTGGATAGCTGAAGAGAATGGCGAGCATCTCAAAAAACTCAGATATCAGTGTGACCAGGAAAGTCTCAGTGCAGAAACCCTGCTTTGGGCCCTTTGCTTACTTATTGTTGTGTTGCACTGAATGTCAGGAAGGTCTTTGCCTCAGGCCACCCCTTTGTGAAGCCTGAAGAAAACAGTTTTCAAATGGAAATGAATGGGCCTCACCTGTGGCTCTTTATCAGCCTCTTGGACCTGTGTGTGGCTGTGACTTAGATTCTCAGCACCTGATGGATCTTAAGAATGATCCCACGTGAGCTTCCAAAACCAAAATGGCAAAAAATATCATTCATTGTGGATGAAGTCTCTTGCCTTCCTCTGTTAGGTTCCTGCACTCCATCAAATGACAATAGGGATTCTTTGGGTCAAATGAGTTCTTCAAAGCCCTGCAGAGGTGCTTGTGTTTTCGCATGACTCTAAATCACCTAAAGAATCGATACCTAAAATCAGTAGGCCTCAAATTGGAGAAACAAAGAAGTATTAACGGCAGGCTTATTTGTTCGCTCCTGTTTCAGAGAAACGGTGTCCAGGCTACCCTGACTTTAGGCAAATGAGGGGCAAACGAGCTGATTTTGGACACTGTCTTGGGCTGCGCCCCTCATGGAAACATCCAGCCAGAGGTTAAGATGATTGACTATATGGAATAAGATGAAGGCCATGTGGGAGTGTTTTGGTTTTAATTTTGGTCATTTGTGTTGCATTGGAAAAAATGACTGGGTCCACGTGAGCTTGAACTCTGGTGTGATTCCCCCTAGAGACTGGGTTTTGGAACTGAACTCAGAGAAGCATTGCCATGAATTTTGTTGGGATTTTAAGAGGCCACGCATGAAAGTCGCTCTTGGAAACTGAGACCTAGGCCCCTGGTGGATTTCCACAGAGGCCTGGGAATCTCAGCAAGGATATCTCATGATTTTATTCTTAAAGAAATGGCAGCCATAGTTGAGAGTCAAAACACACATGGACCTCACATTGTAGACCTCAATGGGCCTGGCCTAATGTGACCTTTTGTCCACTCTTTGGAAAGCCGTGCCTGTGAGAGTTCTCCAGAGATTTCATTGAAATGAGCTTCCTCACCATTTAATGTTTGCTGAATGAACTGAAACCCACAGTGCCTCCAACTTCATGGTTGAAAAATGGCTAGATAAATACCATGAAATTTTTGAAATTCCTATGACCAGGTGGCACTGGAGAAACATTGGATGTCCTGTTGCTGATCATGAGTATACCAGACAGTGCCTTGATTTACTGAGTTTCATGAAAATGGTGTAGAACAGAGATGCCAGAAATTTGGAGCCTGCTGAGTAGTGGGTCTAGAGCAGTGGTGGGGAGGTGTTTGCTAAAACATCCGTGGTAGGGCCATGTGGATCTACCATTGGATTCCAAATGGCTTGTAACTGACATGGTGCAGCCAACAGACCCTTATATGTAAAGGCATCTTGTTATATGGAGGGTTTTCAGAGGAAAATTAAGAATCATGTTGATATGGACAAGGGGGCAATGGGGCAAGGTGTGAGAGATAGGAGCCTAGTTGGTGCATTCTCTTGCAGACCCTGACCCACCACACGTGACAGAACTCCCTCCAGCACTGTGTCCCAGTTTAGCTCCTAGTATTTCGTGAAACAAATACCAAACTCACAGTGCAGCAGCAAAAACACCACAAAAAGTGGAAGAGGACCAAATGGCTTCACAGTCCACACGGGGAGACACTTAGTCCCCAGTGGCCTCAGTTTACCTACAAAGAGAGGATTCAGCACTGCTTCATCTTGTTCATTGGAAAATAAGAAACCATGTCCTCCAGGTCACATAGATGCAGACCCAGCTTTGATGGTCTCACTACAGAGGAAGCCAAATCTCCAGAAAACTACATATATTTCAAGTGTGGAAGCTCAGAGGCAGTTTCTCAAAAAGTTTTTAGGCCAGCAGAGCTCCATGTTTGTGGAGTGTTTACCCTGTCCCTTAGTTTTGGAAACTCCTCTACCACCTCCAAGGTTGTGAACTCCTGAGCATTTTCCATTCCAGATATGTATTCACTGATTTTGTAACTCTTCTCCTCTAATTGTGTCTTACTTGGGGTGAAGGTAATGTCAAGGCATTGTTCTGGATGAGAGCGGGAGGATATTTGTGCAGCATATTTTTACATACACATTGGATTCATTTTCCAAATTTCCATTCGAAGTACTGAATCCCTGACACTAACCCATACCTAGTAGACTCAGACTATTCATCCTAATATAATGGAGAAAATTAGCCCAACACATTAGAAATACAAGTACTTCAGAGGAGACATGTTGTATAGTTGGACTTGACATTTGCATTATATAAGGTAGGAGTTATAAATCTAGTCAAATTTATTTGAAATATTCTCCATGTGTTTTTAAACTTAACAAATATGTGAATTCTTATTTCCCTTTTCTGTAGCCTATTCACACATGTATATTTATATGCATATATAGAATCCTACCAGGTATCACATGTACATTTTTGTGAGGTGGCTGTCTTGGCAGATACAAATTGTGAGAAGAGTTCACTCCTCCTAAATGCTGTTGGAAATGAAAATTCAACCTATAGGAGAGCGTCCTAGTAGAACAACATTATACATTAACTCATGTTCAGTAAAATAAATATTTTTGCATTTGTGGATGATACATATTTACTGATGAATTTCGATTGGCATTTATATTGGTACTTTTTAATGTCTGTGAGTGTTGTGTGTGTGTGTGTGTATATACAGATATAGATATAGATATACTCTGCAAATTTTTCAAAATATGTTATATATGTGTCTAATATACACTCTCTAAATTCATTCATGTTCATGTATGTGGATTTATAATCCACTTTTCACAAGATTATAATCAGAAATATTCATCCACCTGAAATACATATTTGTTTCCTAGTACTGAAAACTAACTTCAGTGAATGGTGCATACAAATCCTAATTATTCTACAATAACTGACCCAGTCTAACATCAATGCAAGTAGACTCCTATGGGACATGATATGTAATTTGTCATTCATTTGTATTCGACACTGGTACATTATTGTTTCTTCAGTTTTTGCACATCACAGGATATATATTTCATCCACAAGTTCACAAATTAATAAGCATTTGTTTCAACTTTAACCACTTCTTGCTTCAGAACACATGTATTGTCAGGGTATTCTTGACTGGTCTTTTCATGAGACTTCTTTCCAAACACATTATTTTGAATTTCCATAATCATTTTGAAGCAAAACTCACACACTCTTTATGATAAACCTAAACACAAATATTTCCATTACATATATACCTGGTTGGAATGAATGATTGTATATCAATATACGATTTCCTTTAATTTTTCAGATATCAGTTCAATTCATTATTTAAAGTTCAAAAAAGTTATATTATTTATTCACAGTATGGTCTATTCATGCTTTTTCTCTATGTTCCTAGAAACAGGGTACACCTCTTTGTACCCCTGATTCTCATTTTACATCTTCAATATATTGCTCCCAGAAATGGTGAAAGAAATACTCATGTCACCTCATTATCACAGTAATATTCTGGACAAAAAATGGAAAGGTCACACTTATGATTGTACCAAAGCCTAAATGGAAAGTGAACATGGATTTCTAAAAACATCCATGTCCAGGTTGCCTAATGCTGTCAATTGTCAATCCTATTGGTGACTACATATTTGTTTTTTTCCTAATTTATATATTCAAACTCAACCCTGTTGAAAATGTCTAATTCTATCACTCACTTTATACTTTGCCTGATTTCGTAATGTTTCTATTGATATCTGCTTTTCTACATATTTTCCCCAGTTCAACATAGTGACTGACTCTTCATATGTGCTGACATTTACATTCACTCAACAACCGAAAGTCTATTGCTAAAGAACTTTTGGTCCAAATCCTATACTCACTCTTCTTCCTAAACCTACCGACTATCTTCCTAATCCTACTGAATATCCCTTTTTGACTGGATGTTCTCTTCTAAATTCAATCATCCAATGTACAAGGTCCTATGCCATTGTATATGGAATTATCTGAGGCATCTTTGCAGAACATCATTCAAAGCTAAGTATCCCAATCAAGGGCAAAACCCTTCTGGGCTTCAAATCATACCTAGATTTCTGTTTTCCTACTTATATTTCACCTCTATATTCTTGTAAATATTGCAGGTTCCCAATACCATTATTCATCACACAGAATCACTCGTAATCCAAATCAAACCTGTTTTTAACCCCAAGTATACACTGTTCCCTCAATCATTTTACAGAAGAGCAGAGACAGAGTGGTTCTTACAATACAGGAAAGTTGGGGACCTTCAACCTGATGAGAACCTCAAATGTCCATGCACAAATGGTACCTGGAGAAGTTGTAGGCAGGTATGAAGCACCTGAGAGAGCAAAAGTCATCTTCCATGGCAAACAACCTGGTCAGGATGAAGGGATGTGTCTGAATCTGCCTCTCTCTCTTCTTATTGTACAGAAGATGGACCAAACCAGGGCTGAGTGGAGAGCTGTTCCCGGGTGCCAATGGTGATATACATTCTACCTTATGAAAGTGTCACAGGAAGTTCTGGCAACCTCCATCTTATGTTACCCTTGGAAGCAACTGTTAGGACAAAGTGGTTGCCAAGGCAGTGACCTCATTCAGTTCCAAAGAATGTGAAATACCTCCTTTCCTTGGTGATGGAACTCTCTGAACTTGGTATCCAAGAAGCCAGACACCCAGAGGCAGTCCCAGTCCCAGTCCCAGTGGGCTCACTTGTTTGGATTTACCAAGGACAGAGTCAGTTTTCTTGGTACCTAATGATGTGAGGATGGCCAAATGCCAGCAGAGCTCTGAAGATGGACCTTTCCTGAGAAAACAGGTAGTGGCTAACCACTTTTTCCTGACATCTTCACAGAGTGGGTCAAGGAATCAAGATCTGAGAGAAGACAGGCCATTTCGGGGGAACATAGTATGGCCCACCAGTCAGAGGACACTCCGGATAGTCACAGACATACTTGGGGGAAGGAGGTGCCTTTGTGGGAGTGGGTGCGGGTTTGTTGTTTTGTCTCATGTTCTGAGAATAGATAGAAAAGGCGGTTTGTTTGGTTTGGAGTGGACAGTTTCTAGTAAGTCATTTGACATGGCGAGCGTTTCTCTTTCTGTGTATCCCACTGTGTCCGTTGTTGTAGACATTAGAAAAGAGAATGCATTAATGGATGTGTCCTGTCTAGTATAAATCTTCCCATAATTCATCCTGCCCAATATATGAATGGACTGCAGCTTGTCTTATCAATGTGCAACACCTGCTATCTTTCTAAGTTGTTGTTTTCTTCCTGAATTCTGGCCACTCTCCAGAATAGGCTCATGGATTTGTGTCCAAAATATGTACCACCTCCCAGCTCTGTGACATGGCCATGTACTGGATAGCTGAAGAGAATGGCGAGCATCTCAAAAAACTCAGATATCAGTGTGACCAGGAAAGTCTCAGTGCAGAAACCCTGCTTTGGGCCCTTTGCTTACTTATTGTTGTGTTGCACTGAATGTCAGGAAGGTCTTTGCCTCAGGCCACCCCTTTGTGAAGCCTGAAGAAAACAGTTTTCAAATGGAAATGAATGGGCCTCACCTGTGGCTCTTTATCAGCCTCTTGGACCTGTGTGTGGCTGTGACTTAGATTCTCAGCACCTGATGGATCTTAAGAATGATCCCACGTGAGCTTCCAAAACCAAAATGGCAAAAAATATCATTCATTGTGGATGAAGTCTCTTGCCTTCCTCTGTTAGGTTCCTGCACTCCATCAAATGACAATAGGGATTCTTTGGGTCAAATGAGTTCTTCAAAGCCCTGCAGAGGTGCTTGTGTTTTCGCATGACTCTAAATCACCTAAAGAATCGATACCTAAAATCAGTAGGCCTCAAATTGGAGAAACAAAGAAGTATTAACGGCAGGCTTATTTGTTCGCTCCTGTTTCAGAGAAACGGTGTCCAGGCTACCCTGACTTTAGGCAAATGAGGGGCAAACGAGCTGATTTTGGACACTGTCTTGGGCTGCGCCCCTCATGGAAACATCCAGCCAGAGGTTAAGATGATTGACTATATGGAATAAGATGAAGGCCATGTGGGAGTGTTTTGGTTTTAATTTTGGTCATTTGTGTTGCATTGGAAAAAATGACTGGGTCCACGTGAGCTTGAACTCTGGTGTGATTCCCCCTAGAGACTGGGTTTTGGAACTGAACTCAGAGAAGCATTGCCATGAATTTTGTTGGGATTTTAAGAGGCCACGCATGAAAGTCGCTCTTGGAAACTGAGACCTAGGCCCCTGGTGGATTTCCACAGAGGCCTGGGAATCTCAGCAAGGATATCTCATGATTTTATTCTTAAAGAAATGGCAGCCATAGTTGAGAGTCAAAACACACATGGACCTCACATTGTAGACCTCAATGGGCCTGGCCTAATGTGACCTTTTGTCCACTCTTTGGAAAGCCGTGCCTGTGAGAGTTCTCCAGAGATTTCATTGAAATGAGCTTCCTCACCATTTAATGTTTGCTGAATGAACTGAAACCCACAGTGCCTCCAACTTCATGGTTGAAAAATGGCTAGATAAATACCATGAAATTTTTGAAATTCCTATGACCAGGTGGCACTGGAGAAACATTGGATGTCCTGTTGCTGATCATGAGTATACCAGACAGTGCCTTGATTTACTGAGTTTCATGAAAATGGTGTAGAACAGAGATGCCAGAAATTTGGAGCCTGCTGAGTAGTGGGTCTAGAGCAGTGGTGGGGAGGTGTTTGCTAAAACATCCGTGGTAGGGCCATGTGGATCTACCATTGGATTCCAAATGGCTTGTAACTGACATGGTGCAGCCAACAGACCCTTATATGTAAAGGCATCTTGTTATATGGAGGGTTTTCAGAGGAAAATTAAGAATCATGTTGATATGGACAAGGGGGCAATGGGGCAAGGTGTGAGAGATAGGAGCCTAGTTGGTGCATTCTCTTGCAGACCCTGACCCACCACACGTGACAGAACTCCCTCCAGCACTGTGTCCCAGTTTAGCTCCTAGTATTTCGTGAAACAAATACCAAACTCACAGTGCAGCAGCAAAAACACCACAAAAAGTGGAAGAGGACCAAATGGCTTCACAGTCCACACGGGGAGACACTTAGTCCCCAGTGGCCTCAGTTTACCTACAAAGAGAGGATTCAGCACTGCTTCATCTTGTTCATTGGAAAATAAGAAACCATGTCCTCCAGGTCACATAGATGCAGACCCAGCTTTGATGGTCTCACTACAGAGGAAGCCAAATCTCCAGAAAACTACATATATTTCAAGTGTGGAAGCTCAGAGGCAGTTTCTCAAAAAGTTTTTAGGCCAGCAGAGCTCCATGTTTGTGGAGTGTTTACCCTGTCCCTTAGTTTTGGAAACTCCTCTACCACCTCCAAGGTTGTGAACTCCTGAGCATTTTCCATTCCAGATATGTATTCACTGATTTTGTAACTCTTCTCCTCTAATTGTGTCTTACTTGGGGTGAAGGTAATGTCAAGGCATTGTTCTGGATGAGAGCGGGAGGATATTTGTGCAGCATATATTTACATACACATTGGATTCATTTTCCAATTTTCCATTCGAAATACTGAATCCCTGACACTAACCCATACCTAGTAGACTCAGACTATTCATCCTAATATAATGGAGAAAATTAACCCAACACAGTAGAAATACAAGTACTTCAGAGGAGACATGTTGTATAGTTGGACTTGACATTTGCATTATATAAGGTAGGAGTTATAAATCTAGTCAAATTTATTTGAAATATTCTCCATGTGTTTTTAAACTTAACAAATATGTGAATTCTTGTTTCCTTTTTCTGTAGTCTATTCACACATGTATATTTATATGCATATATAGAATCCTACCAGGTATCACACGTACATTTTTGTGAGGTGGCTGTCTTGGCAGATACAAATTTTGAGAAGAGTTCACTCCTCCTAAATGCTGTTGGAAATGAAAATTCAACTTATAGGAGAGCGTCCTAGTAGAACAACATTATACATTAACTCATGTTCAGTAAAATAAATATTTTTGCATTTGTGGATGATACATATTTACTCATGAATTTCGATTGGCATTTATATTGGTAATTTTTAATGTCTGTGAGTTGTGTGTGTGTGTGTGTGTGTGTGTGTGTGTGTGTGTGTATAGGTATAGATATAGATATAGATACACTCTCCAAATTTTTCAAAATATGAAATATATGTGTCTAATATACACTCTCTAAATTCATTCATGTTCATGTATGTGGATTTATTATCCACTTTTCACAAGATTATAATCAGAAATATTCATCCACCTGAAATACAAATTTGTTTCCTAGTACTGAAAACTAACTTCAGTGAATGGTGCATACAAATCCTAATTATTCTACAGTAACTGACCCAGTCTAACATCAATGCAAGTAGACTCCTATGGGACATGATATGTAATTTGTCATTCATTTGTATTCGACACTGGTACATTATTGTTTCTTCAGTTTTTGCACATCACAGGATATACATTTCATCCACAAGTTCACAAATTAATATGCATTTGTTTCAACTTTCACCACTTCTTACTTCAGAACACATGTATTGTCAGGGTTTCTTGACTGGTCTTTCATGAGACTTCTTTCCAAACACATTATTTTGAATTTCCATAATCATTTTGAAGCAAAACTCACACACTCTTCATGATAAACCAAAACACAAATATTTCCATTACATATATACCTGGTTGGAATGAATGATTGTATATCAATATAAGATTTTCTTTAATTTTTCAGATATCAGTACAATTCATTATTTAAAGTTCAAAAAAGTTATATTATTTATTCACAGTATGGTCTATTCATGCTTTTTCTCTATGTTCCTAGAAACAGGGTACACCTCTTTGTACCCCCGATTCTCATTTTACATCTTCAATATATTGCTCCCAGAAATGGTGAAAGAAATACTCATGTCACCTCATTATCACAGTAATATTCTGGACAAAAAATGGAAAGGTCACACTTATGATTGTACCAAAGCCTAAATGGAAAGTGAACATGGATTTCTAAAAACATCCATGTCCAGGTTGCCTAATGCTGTCAATTGTCAATCCTATTGGTGACTACATATTTGTTTTTTTCCTAATTTATATATTCAAACTCAACCCTGTTGAAAATGTCTAATTCTATCACTCACTTTATACTTTGCCTGATTTCGTAATGTTTCTATTGATATCTGCTTTTCTACATATTTTCCCCAGTTCAACATAGTGACTGACTCTTCATATGTGCTGACATTTACATACACTCAACAACCGAAAGTCTATTGCTAAAGAACTTTTGGTCCAAATCCTATACTCACTCTTCTTCCTAAACCTACCGACTATCTTCCTAATCCTACTGAATATCCCTTTTTGACTGGATGTTCTCTTCTAAATTCAATCATCCAATGTACAAGGTCCTATGCCATTGTATATCGAATTATCTGAGGCATCTTTGCAGAACATCATTCAAAGCTAAGTATCCCAATCAAGGGCAAAACCCTTCTGGGCTTCAAATCATACCTAGATTTCTGTTTTCCTACTTATATTTCACCTCTATATTCTTGTAAATATTGCAGGTTCCCAATACCATTATTCATCACACAGAATCACTCGTAATCCAAATCAAACCTGTTTTTAACCCCAAGTATACACTGTTCCCTCAATCATTTTACAGAAGAGCAGAGACAGAGTGGTTCTTACAATACAGGAAAGTTGGGGACCTTCCACCTGATGAGAACCTCAAATGTCCATGCACAAATGGTACCTGGAGAAGTTGTAGGCAGGTATGAAGCACCTGAGAGAGCAAAAGTCATCTTCCATGGCAAACAACCTGGTCAGGATGAAGGGATGTGTCTGAATCTGCCTCTCTCTCTTCTTATTGTACAGAAGATGGACCAAACCAGGGCTGAGTGGAGAGCTGTTCCCGGGTGCCAATGGTGATATACATTCTACCTTATGAAAGTGTCACAGGAAGTTCTGGCAACCTCCATCTTATGTTACCCTTGGAAGCAACTGTTAGGACAAAGTGGTTGCCAAGGCAGTGACCTCATTCAGTTCCAAAGAATGTGACATACCTCATTTCCTTGGTGATGGAACTCTCTGAACTTGGTATCCAAGAAGCCAGGCACCCAGAGGCAGTCCCAGTCCCAGTCCCAGTGGGCTCACTTGTTTGGATTTACCAAGGACAGAGTCAGTTTTCTTGGTACCTAATGATGTGAGGATGGCCAAATGCCAGGAGAGCTCTGAAGATGGACCTTTCCTGAGAAAACAGGTAGTGGCTAACCACTTTTTCCTGACATCTTCACAGAGTTGGTCAAGGAATCAAGATCTGAGAGAAGACAGGCCATTTCGGGGGAACATAGTATGGCCCACCAGTCAGAGGACACTCCGGATAGTCACAGACGTACTTGGGGGAAGGAGGTGCCTTTGTGGGAGTGGGTGTGGGTTTGTTGTTTTGTCTCATGTTCTGAGAATAGATAGAAAAGGCGGTTTGTTTGGTTTGGAGTGGACAGTTGCTAGTAAGTCATTTGACACGGCGAGTGTTTCTGTTTCTGTTTATCCCACTGTGTCCGTTGTTGTAGACATTAGAAAAGAGAATGCATTAATGGATGTGTCCTGTCTAGTATAAATCTTCCCATAATTCATCCTGCCCAATATATGAATGGACTGCAGCTTGTCTTATCAATGTGCAAAACCTGCTATCTTTCTAAGTTGTTGTTTTCTTCCTGAATTCTGGCCACTCTCCAGAATAGGCTCATGGATTTGTGTACAAAATATGTACCACCTCCCAGCTCTGTGACATGGCCATGTACTGGATAGCTGAAGAGAATGGCGAGCATCTCAAAAAACTCAGATATCAGTGTGACCAGGAAAGTCTCAGTGCAGAAACCCTGCTTTGGGCCTTTTGCTTACTTATTGTTGTGTTGCACTGAATGTCAGGAAGGTCTTTGCCTCAGGCCACCCCTTTGTGAAGCCTGAAGAAAACAGTTTTCAAATGGAAATGAATGGGCCTCACCTGTGGCTCTTTATCAGCCTCTTGGACCTGTGTGTGGCTGTGACTTAGATTCTCAGCACCTGATGGATCTTAAGAATGATCCCACGTGAGCTTCCAAAACCAAAATGGCAAAAAATATCATTCATTGTGGATGAAGTCTCTTGCCTTCCTCTGTTAGGTTCCTGCACTCCATCAAATGACAATAGGGATTCTTTGGGTCAAATGAGTTCTTCAAAGCCCTGCAGAGGTGCTTGTGTTTTCGCATGACTCTAAATCACCTAAAGAATCGATACCTAAAATCAGTAGGCCTCAAATTGGAGAAACAAAGAAGTATTAACGGCAGGCTTATTTGTTCGCTCCTGTTTCAGAGAAACGGTGTCCAGGCTACCCTGACTTTAGGCAAATGAGGGGCAAACGAGCTGATTTTGGACACTGTCTTGGGCTGCTCCCCTCATGGAAACCTCCAGCCAGAGGTTAAGATGATTGACTATATGGAATAAGATGAAGGCCATGTGGGAGTGTTTTGGTTTTAATTTTGGTCATTTGTGTTGCATTGGAAAAAATGACTGGGTCCACGTGAGCTTGAACTCTGGTGTGATTCCCCTTAGAGACTGGGTTTTGGAACTGAACTCAGAGAAGCATTGCCATGAATTTTGTTGGGATTTTAAGAGGCCACGCATGAAAGTCGCTCGTGGAAACTGAGACCTAGGCCCCGGGTGGATTTCCACAGAGGCCTGGGAATCTCAGCAAGGATATCACATGATTTTATTCTTAAAGAAATGGCAGCCATAGTTGAGAGTCAAAACACACATGGACCTCACATTGTAGACCTCAATGGGCCTGGCCTAATGTGACCTTTTGTCCACTCTTTGGGAAGCCGTGCCTGTGAGAGTTCTCCAGAGATTTCATTGAAATGAGCTTCCTCACCATTTAATGTTTGCTGAATGAATTGAAACCCACAGTGCCTCCAACTTCATGGTTGAAAAATGGCTAGATAAATACCATGAAATTTTTGAAATTCCTATGACCAGGTGGCACTGGAGAAACATTGGATGTCCTGTTGCTGATCATGAGTATACCAGACAGTGCCTTGATTTACTGAGTTTCATGAAAATGGTGTAGAACAGAGATGCCAGAAATTTGGAGCCTGATGAGTAGTGGGTCTAGAGCAGTGGTGGGGAGGTGTTTGCTAAAACATCCGTGGTAGGGCCATGTGGATCTACCATTGGATTCCAAATGGCTTGTAACTGACATGGTGCAGCCAACAGACCCTTATATGTAAAGGCATCTTGTTATATGGAGAGTTTTCAGAGGAAAATTAGGAATCATGTTGATATGGACAAGGGGGCAATGGGGCAAGGTGTGAGAGATAGGAGCCTAGTTGGTGCATTCTCTTGCAGACCCTGACCCACCACACGTGACAGAACTCCCTCCAGCACTGTGTCCCAGTTTAGCTCCTAGTATTTCGTGAAACAAATACCAAACTCACAGTGCAGCAGCAAAAACACCACAAAAAGTGGAAGAGGACCAAATGGCTTCACAGTCCACACGGGGAGACACTTAGTCCCCAGTGGCCTCAGTTTACCTACAAAGAGAGGATTCAGCACTGCTTCATCTTGTTCATTGGAAAATAAGAAACCATGTCCTCCAGGTCACATAGATGCAGACCCAGCTTTGATGGTCTCACTACAGAGGAAGCCAAATCTCCAGAAAACTACATATATTTCAAGTGTGGAAGCTCAGAGGCAGTTTCTCAAAAAGTTTTTAGGCCAGCAGAGCTCCATGTTTGTGGAGTGTTTACCCTGTCCCTTAGTTTTGGAAACTCCTCTACCACCTCCAAGGTTGTGAACTCCTGAGCATTTTCCATTCCAGATATGTATTCACTGATTTTGTAACTCTTCTCCTCTAATTGTGTCTTACTTGGGGTGAAGGTAATGTCAAGGCATTGTTCTGGATGAGAGCGGGAGGATATTTGTGCAGCATATATTTACATACACATTGGATTCATTTTCCAATTTTCCATTCGAAATACTGAATCCCTGACACTAACCCATACCTAGTAGACTCAGACTATTCATCCTAATATAATGGAGAAAATTAACCCAACACAGTAGAAATACAAGTACTTCAGAGGAGACATGTTGTATAGTTGGACTTGACATTTGCATTATATAAGGTAGGAGTTATAAATCTAGTCAAATTTATTTGAAATATTCTCCATGTGTTTTAAACTTAACAAATATGTGAATTCTTGTTTCCTTTTTCTGTAGTCTATTCACACATGTATATTTATATGCATATATAGAATCCTATCAGGTATCACACGTACATTTTTGTGAGGTGGCTGTCTTGGAAGATACAAAATGTGAGAAGAGTTCACTCCTCCTAAATGCTGTTGGAAATGAAAATTCAACTTATAGGACAGCGTCCATGTAGAACAACATCATACATTAACTCATGTTCAGTAAAATAAATATTTTTGCATTTGTGGATGATACATATTTACTGATGAATTTCGATTGGCATTTATATTGGTAATTTTTAATGTCTGTGAGTTGTGTGTGTGTGTGTGTGTGTGTGTGTGTGTGTGTGTGTGTGTGTGTATAGGTATAGATATAGATATAGATACACTCTCCAAATTTTTCAAAATATGAAATATATGTGTCTAATATACACTCTCTAAATTCATTCATGTTCATGTATGTGGATTTATTATCCACTTTTCACAAGATTATAATCAGAAATATTCATCCACCTGAAATACATATTTGTTTCATAGTACTGAAAACTAACTTCAGTGAATGGTGCATACAAATCCTAATTATTCTACAGTAACTGACCCAGTCTAACATCAATGCAAGTAGACTCCTATGGGACATGATATGTAATTTGTCATTCATTTGTATTCGACACTCTTACATTATTGTTTCTTCAGTTTTTGCACATCACAGGATATACATTTCATCCACAAGTTCACAAATTAATATGCATTTGTTTCAACTTACACCACTTCTTGCTTCAGAACACATGTATTGTCAGGGTTTCTTGACTGGTCTTTTCATGAGACTTCTTTCCAAACACATTATTTTGAATTTCCATAATCATTTTGAAGCAAAACTCACACACTCTTCATGATAAACCAAAACACAAATATTTCCATTACATATATACCTGGTTGGAATGAATGATTGTATATCAATATACGATTTCCTTTAATTTTTCAGATATCAGTTCAATTCATTATTTAAAGTTCAAAAAAGTTATATTATTTATTCGCAGTATGGTCTATTCATGCTTTTTCTCTATGTTCCTAGAAACAGGGTACACCTCTTTGTACCCCCGATTCTCATTTTACATCTTCAATATATTGCTCCCAGAAATGGTGAAAGAAATACTCATGTCACCTCATTATCACAGTAATATTCTGGACAAAAAATGGAAAGGTCACACTTATGATTGTACCAAAGCCTAAATGGAAAGTGAACATGGATTTCTAAAAACATCCATGTCCAGGTTGCCTAATGCTGTCAATTGTCAATCCTATTGGTGACTACATATTTGTTTTTTTCCTAATTTATATATTCAAACTCAACCCTGTTGAAAATGTCTAATTCTATCACTCACTTTATACTTTGCCTGATTTCGTAATGTTTCTATTGATATCTGCTTTTCTACATATTTTCCCCAGTTCAACATAGTGACTGACTCTTCATATGTGCTGACATTTACATTCACTCAACAACCGAAAGTCTATTGCTAAAGAACTTTTGGTCCAAATCCTATACTCACTCTTCTTCCTAAACCTACCGACTATCTTCCTAATCCTACGGAATATCCCTTTTTGACTGGATGTTCTCTTCTAAATTCAATCATCCAATGTACAAGGTCCTATGCCATTGTATATGGAATTATCTGAGGCATCTTTGCAGAACATCATTCAAAGCTAAGTATCCCAATCAAGGGCAAAACCCTTCTGGGCTTCAAATCATACCTAGATTTCTGTTTTCCTACTTATATTTCACCTCTATATTCTTGTAAATATTGCAGGTTCCCAATACCATTATTCATCACACAGAATCACTCGTAATCCAAATCAAACCTGTTTTTAACCCCAAGTATACACTGTTCCCTCAATCATTTTACAGAAGAGCAGAGACAGAGTGGTTCTTACAATACAGGAAAGTTGGGGACCTTCCACCTGATGAGAACCTCAAATGTCCATGCACAAATGGTACCTGGAGAAGTTGTAGGCAGGTATGAAGCACCTGAGAGAGCAAAAGTCATCTTCCATGGCAAACAACCTGGTCAGGATGAAGGGATGTGTCTGAATCTGCCTCTCTCTCTTCTTATTGTACAGAAGATGGACCAAACCAGGGCTGAGTGGAGAGCTGTTCCCGGGTGCCAATGGTGATATACATTCTACCTTATGAAAGTGTCACAGGAAGTTCTGGCAACCTCCATCTTATGTTACCCTTGGAAGCAACTGTTAGGACAAAGTGGTTGCCAAGGCAGTGACCTCATTCAGTTCCAAAGAATGTGAAATACCTCATTTCCTTGGTGATGGAACTCTCTGAACTTGGTATCCAAGAAGCCAGACACCCAGAGGCAGTCCCAGTCCCAGTCCCAGTGGGCTCACTTGTTTGGATTTACCAAGGACAGAGTCAGTTTTCTTGGTACCTAATGATGTGAGGATGGCCAAATGCCAGGAGAGCTCTGAAGATGGACCTTTCCTGAGAAAACAGGTAGTGGCTAACCACTTTTTCCTGACATCTTCACAGAGTTGGTCAAGGAATCAAGATCTGAGAGAAGACAGGCCGTTTCGGGGGAACATAGTATGGCCCACCAGTCAGAGGACACTCCGGATAGTCACAGACGTACTTGGGGGAAGGAGGTGCCTTTGTGGGAGTGGGTGTGGGTTTGTTGTTTTGTCTCATGTTCTGAGAATAGATAGAAAAGGCGGTTTGTTTGGTTTGGAGTGGACAGTTTCTAGTAAGTCATTTGACATGGCGAGTGTTTCTCTTTCTGTGTATCCCACTGTGTCCGTTGTTGTAGACATTAGAAAAGAGAATGCATTAATGGATGTGTCCTGTCTAGTATAAATCTTCCCATAATTCATCCTGCCCAATATATGAATGGACTGCAGCTTGTCTTCTCAATGTGCAACACCTGCTATCTTTCTAAGTTGTTGTTTTCTTCCTGAATTCTGGCCACTCTCCAGAATAGGCTCATGGATTTGTGTACAAAATATGTACCACCTCCCAGCTCTGTGACATGGCCATGTACTGGATAGCTGAAGAGAATGGCGAGCATCTCAAAAAACTCAGATATCAGTGTGACCAGGAAAGTCTCAGTGCAGAAACCCTGCTTTGGGCCTTTTGCTTACTTATTGTTGTGTTGCACTGAATGTCAGGAAGGTCTTTGCCTCAGGCCACCCCTTTGTGAAGCCTGAAGAATACAGTTTTCAAATGGAAATGAATGGGCCTCACCTGTGGCTCTTTATTAGCCTCTTGGACCTGTGTGTGGCTGTGACTTAGATTCTCAGCACCTGATGGATCTTAAGAATGATCCCACGTGAGCTTCCAAAACCAAAATGGCAAAAAATATCATTCATTGTGGATGAAGTCTCTTGCCTTCCTCTGTTAGGTTCCTGCACTCCATCAAATGACAATAGGGATTCTTTGGGTCAAATGAGTTCTTCAAAGCCCTGCAGAGGTGCTTGTGTTTTCGCATGACTCTAAATCACCTAAAGAATCGATACCTAAAATCAGTAGGCCTCAAATTGGAGAAACAAAGAAGTATTAACGGCAGGCTTATTTGTTCGCTCCTGTTTCAGAGAAACGGTGTCCAGGCTACTCTGACTTTAGGCAAATGAGGGGCAAACGAGCTGATTTTGGACACTGTCTTGGGCTGCGCCCCTCATGGAAACCTCCAGCCAGAGGTTAAGATGATTGACTATATGGAATAAGATGAAGGCCATGTGGGAGTGTTTTGGTTTTAATTTTGGTCATTTGTGTTGCATTGGAAAAAATGACTGGGTCCACGTGACCTTGAACTCTGGTGTGATTCCCCTTAGAGACTGGGTTTTGGAACTGAACTCAGAGAAGCATTGCCATGAATTTTGTTGGGATTTTAAGAGGCCACGCATGAAAGTCGCTCGTGGAAACTGAGACCTAGGCCCCGGGTGGATTTCCACAGAGGCCTGGGAATCTCAGCAAGGATATCACATGATTTTATTCTTAAAGAAATGGCAGCCATAGTTGAGAGTCAAAACACACATGGACCTCACATTGTAGACCTCAATGGGCCTGGCCTAATGTGACCTTTTGTCCACTCTTTGGGAAGCCGTGCCTGTGAGAGTTCTCCAGAGATTTCATTGAAATGAGCTTCCTCACCATTTAATGTTTGCTGAATGAACTGAAACCCACAGTGCCTCCAACTTCATGGTTGAAAAATGGCTAGATAAATACCATGAAATTTTTGAAATTCCTATGACCAGGTGGCACTGGAGAAACATTGGATGTCCTGTTGCTGATCATGAGTATACCAGACAGTGCCTTGATTTACTGAGTTTCATGAAAATGGTGTAGAACAGAGATGCCAGAAATTTGGAGCCTGCTGAGTAGTGGGTCTAGAGCAGTGGTGGGGAGGTGTTTGCTAAAACATCCGTGGTAGGGCCATGTGGATCTACCATTGGATTCCAAATGGCTTGTAACTGACATGGTGCAGCCAACAGACCCTTATATGTAAAGGCATCTTGTTATATGGAGAGTTTTCAGAGGAAAATTAAGAATCATGTTGATATGGACAAGGGGGCAATGGGGCAAGGTGTGAGAGATAGGAGCCTAGTTGGTGCATTCTCTTGCAGACCCTGACCCACCACACGTGACAGAACTCCCTCCAGCACTGTGTCCCAGTTTAGCTCCTAGTATTTCGTGAAACAAATACCAAACTCACAGTGCAGTAGCAAAAACACCACAAAAAGTGGAAGAGGACCAAATGGCTTCACAGTCCACACGGGGAGACACTTAGTCCCCAGTGGCCTCAGTTTACCTACAAAGAGAGGATTCAGCACTGCTTCATCTTGTTCATTGGAAAATAAGAAACCATGTGCTCCAGGTCACATAGATGCAGACCCAGCTTTGATGGTCTCACTACAGAGGAAGCCAAATCTCCAGAAAACTACATATATTTCAAGTGTGGAAGCTCAGAGGCAGTTTCTCAAAAAGTTTTTAGGCCAGCAGAGCTCCATGTTTGTGGAGTGTTTACCCTGTCCCTTAGTTTTGGAAACTCCTCTACCACCTCCAAGGTTGTGAACTCCTGAGCATTTTCCATTCCAGATATGTATTCACTGATTTTGTAACTCTTCCCCTCTAATTGTGTCTTACTTGGGGTGAAGGTAATGTCAAGGCATTGTTCTGGATGAGAGCGGGAGGATATTTGTGCAGCATATATTTACATACACATTGGATTCATTTTCCAATTTTCCAGTCGAAATACTGAATCCCTGACACTAACCCATACCTAGTAGACTCAGACTATTCATCCTAATATAATGGAGAAAATTAACCCAACACAGTAGAAATACAAGTACTTCAGAGGAGACATGTTGTATAGTTGGACTTGACATTTGCATTATATAAGGTAGGAGTTATAAATCTAGTCAAATTTATTTGAAATATTCTCCATGTGTTTTAAACTTAACAAATATGTGAATTCTTGTTTCCTTTTTCTGTAGTCTATTCACACATGTATATTTATATGCATATATAGAATCCTACCAGGTATCACACGTACATTTTTGTGAGGTGGCTGTCTTGGCAGATACAAATTGTGAGAAGAGTTCACTCCTCCTAAATGCTGTTGGAAATGAAAATTCAACTTATAGGAGAGCGTCCTAGTAGAACAACATTATACATTAACTCATGTTCAGTAAAATAAATATTTTTGCATTTGTGGATGATACATATTTACTGATGAATTTCGATTGGCATTTATATTGGTAATTTTTAATGTCTGTGATTTGTGTGTGTGTGGTGTGTGTGTGTGTGTGTGTGTGTGTGTGTATAGGTATAGATATAGATATAGATACACTCTCCAAATTTTTCAAAATATGAAATATATGTGTCTAATATACACTCTCTAAATTGATTCATGTTCATGTATGTGGATTTATTATCCACTTTTCACAAGATTATAATCAGAAATATTCATCCACCTGAAATACATATTTGTTTCCTAGTACTGAAAACTAACTTCAGTGAATGGTGCATACAAATCCTAATTATTCTACAGTAACTGACCCAGTCTAACATCAATGCAAGTAGACTCCTATGGGACATGATATGTAATTTGTCATTCATTTGTATTCGACACTGGTACATTATTGTTTCTTCAGTTTTTGCACATCACAGGATATACATTTCATCCACAAGTTCACAAATTAATATGCATTTGTTTCAACTTTCACCACTTCTTGCTTCAGAACACATGTATTGTCAGGGTTTCTTGACTGGTCTTTTCATGAGACTTCTTTCCAAACACATTATTTTGAATTTCCATAATCATTTTGAAGCAAAACTCACACACTCTTCATGATAAACCAAAACACAAATATTTCCATTACATATATACCTGGTTGGAATGAATGATTGTATATCAATATAAGATTTCCTTTAATTTTTCAGATATCAGTTCAATTCATTATTTAAAGTTCAAAAAAGTTATATTATTTATTCACAGTATGGTCTATTCATGCTTTTTCTCTATGTTCCTAGAAACAGGGTACACCTCTTTGTACCCCCGATTCTCATTTTACATCTTCAATATATTGCTCCCAGAAATGGTGAAAGAAATACTCATGTCACCTCATTATCACAGTAATATTCTGGACAAAAAATGGAAAGGTCACACTTATGATTGTACCAAAGCCTAAATGGAAAGTGAACATGGATTTCTAAAAACATCCATGTCCAGGTTGCCTAATGCTGTCAATTGTCAATCCTATTGGTGACTACATATTTGTTTTTTTCCTAATTTATATATTCAAACTCAACCCTGTTGAAAATGTCTAATTCTATCACTCACTTTATACTTTGCCTGATTTCGTAATGTTTCTATTGATATCTGCTTTTCTACATATTTTCCCCAGTTCAACATAGTGACTGACTCTTCATATGTGCTGACATTTACATTCACTCAACAACCGAAAGTCTATTGCTAAAGAACTTTTGGTCCAAATCCTATACTCACTCTTCTTCCTAAACCTACCGACTATCTTCCTAATCCTACGGAATATCCCTTTTTGACTGGATGTTCTCTTCTAAATTCAATCATCCAATGTACAAGGTCCTATGCCATTGTATATGGAATTATCTGAGGCATCTTTGCAGAACATCATTCAAAGCTAAGTATCCCAATCAAGGGCAAAACCCTTCTGGGCTTCAAATCATACCTAGATTTCTGTTTTCCTACTTATATTTCACCTCTATATTCTTGTAAATATTGCAGGTTCCCAATACCATTATTCATCACACAGAATCACTCGTAATCCAAATCAAACCTGTTTTTAACCCCAAGTATACACTGTTCCCTCAATCATTTTACAGAAGAGCAGAGACAGAGTGGTTCTTACAATACAGGAAAGTTGGGGACCTTCCACCTGATGAGAACCTCAAATGTCCATGCACAAATGGTACCTGGAGAAGTTGTAGGCAGGTATGAAGCACCTGAGAGAGCAAAAGTCATCTTCCATGGCAAACAACCTGGTCAGGATGAAGGGATGTGTCTGAATCTGCCTCTCTCTCTTCTTATTGTACAGAAGATGGACCAAACCAGGGCTGAGTGGAGAGCTGTTCCCGGGTGCCAATGGTGATATACATTCTACCTTATGAAAGTGTCACAGGAAGTTCTGGCAACCTGCATCTTATGTTACCCTTGGAAGCAACTGTTAGGACAAAGTGGTTGCCAAGGCAGTGACCTCATTCAGTTCCAAAGAATGTGAAATACTTCATTTCCTTGGTGATGGAACTCTCTGAACTTGGTATCCAAGAAGCCAGACACCCAGAGGCAGTCCCAGTCCCAGTCCCAGTGGGCCCACTTGTTTGGATTTACCAAGGACAGAGTCAGTTTTCTTGGTACCTAATGATGTGAGGATGGCCAAATGCCAGCAGAGCTCTGAAGATGGACCTTTCCTGAGAAAACAGGTAGTGGCTAACCACTTTTTCCTGACATCTTCACAGAGTGGGTCAAGGAATCAAGATCTGAGAGAAGACAGGCCATTTCGGGGGAACATAGTATGGCCCACCAGTCAGAGGACACTCCGGATAGTCACAGACATACTTGGGGGAAGGAGGTGCCTTTGT
Source organism: Callospermophilus lateralis (assembly GCF_048772815.1). Taxonomy (NCBI): domain Eukaryota; kingdom Metazoa; phylum Chordata; class Mammalia; order Rodentia; family Sciuridae; genus Callospermophilus; species Callospermophilus lateralis. The sequence continues at coordinate 1,027,671 of NW_027513937.1, forward strand.
GGGAGTGGGTGCGGGTTTGTTGTTTTGTCTCATGTTCTGAGAATAGATAGAAAAGGCGGTTTGTTTGGTTTGGAGTGGACAGTTTCTAGTAAGTCATTTGACATGGCGAGTGTTTCTCTTTCTGTGTATCCCACTGTGTCCGTTGTTGTAGACATTAGAAAAGAGAATGCATTAATGGATGTGTCCTGTCTAGTATAAATCTTCCCATAATTCATCCTGCCCAATATATGAATGGACTGCAGCTTGTCTTATCAATGTGCAACACCTGCTATCTTTCTAAGTTGTTGTTTTCTTCCTGAATTCTGGCCACTCTCCAGAATAGGCTCATGGATTTGTGTACAAAATATGTACCACCTCCCAGCTCTGTGACATGGCCATGTACTGGATAGCTGAAGAGAATGGCGAGCATCTCAAAAAACTCAGATATCAGTGTGACCAGGAAAGTCTCAGTGCAGAAACCCTGCTTTGGGCCTTTTGCTTACTTATTGTTGTGTTGCACTGAATGTCAGGAAGGTCTTTGCCTCAGGCCACCCCTTTGTGAAGCCTGAAGAATACAGTTTTCAAATGGAAATGAATGGGCCTCACCTGTGGCTCTTTATTAGCCTCTTGGACCTGTGTGTGGCTGTGACTTAGATTCTCAGCACCTGATGGATCTTAAGAATGATCCCACGTGAGCTTCCAAAACCAAAATGGCAAAAAATATCATTCATTGTGGATGAAGTCTCTTGCCTTCCTCTGTTAGGTTCCTGCACTCCATCAAATGACAATAGGGATTCTTTGGGTCAAATGAGTTCTTCAAAGCCCTGCAGAGGTGCTTGTGTTTTCGCATGACTCTAAATCACCTAAAGAATCGATACCTAAAATCAGTAGGCCTCAAATTGGAGAAACAAAGAAGTATTAACGGCAGGCTTATTTGTTCGCTCCTGTTTCAGAGAAACGGTGTCCAGGCTACTCTGACTTTAGGCAAATGAGGGGCAAACGAGCTGATTTTGGACACTGTCTTGGGCTGCGCCCCTCATGGAAACCTCCAGCCAGAGGTTAAGATGATTGACTATATGGAATAAGATGAAGGCCATGTGGGAGTGTTTTGGTTTTAATTTTGGTCATTTGTGTTGCATTGGAAAAAATGACTGGGTCCACGTGAGCTTGAACTCTGGTGTGATTCCCCTTAGAGACTGGGTTTTGGAACTGAACTCAGAGAAGCATTGCCATGAATTTTGTTGGGATTTTAAGAGGCCACGCATGAAAGTCGCTCGTGGAAACTGAGACCTAGGCCCCGGGTGGATTTCCACAGAGGCCTGGGAATCTCAGCAAGGATATCACATGATTTTATTCTTAAAGAAATGGCAGCCATAGTTGAGAGTCAAAACACACATGGACCTCACATTGTAGACCTCAATGGGCCTGGCCTAATGTGACCTTTTGTCCACTCTTTGGGAAGCCGTGCCTGTGAGAGTTCTCCAGAGATTTCATTGAAATGAGCTTCCTCACCATTTAATGTTTGCTGAATGAACTGAAACCCACAGTGCCTCCAACTTCATGGTTGAAAAATGGCTAGATAAATACCATGAAATTTTTGAAATTCCTATGACCAGGTGGCACTGGAGAAACATTGGATGTCCTGTTGCTGATCATGAGTATACCAGACAGTGCCTTGATTTACTGAGTTTCATGAAAATGGTGTAGAACAGAGATGCCAGAAATTTGGAGCCTGCTGAGTAGTGGGTCTAGAGCAGTGGTGGGGAGGTGTTTGCTAAAACATCCGTGGTAGGGCCATGTGGATCTACCATTGGATTCCAAATGGCTTGTAACTGACATGGTGCAGCCAACAGACCCTTATATGTAAAGGCATCTTGTTATATGGAGAGTTTTCAGAGGAAAATTAGGAATCATGTTGATATGGACAAGGGGGCAATGGGGCAAGGTGTGAGAGATAGGAGCCTAGTTGGTGCATTCTCTTGCAGACCCTGACCCACCACACGTGACAGAACTCCCTCCAGCACTGTGTCCCAGTTTAGCTCCTAGTATTTCGTGAAACAAATACCAAACTCACAGTGCAGCAGCAAAAACACCAAAAAAAGTGGAAGAGGACCAAATGGCTTCACAGTCCACACGGGGAGACACTTAGTCCCCAGTGGCCTCAGTTTACCTACAAAGAGAGGATTCAGCACTGCTTCATCTTGTTCATTGGAAAATAAGAAACCATGTCCTCCAGGTCACATAGATGCAGACCCAGCTTTGATGGTCTCACTACAGAGGAAGCCAAATCTCCAGAAAACTACATATATTTCAAGTGTGGAAGCTCAGAGGCAGTTTCTCAAAAAGTTTTTAGGCCAGCAGAGCTCCATGTTTGTGGAGTGTTTACCCTGTCCCTTAGTTTTGGAAACTCCTCTACCACCTCCAAGGTTGTGAACTCCTGAGCATTTTCCATTCCAGATATGTATTCACTGATTTTGTAACTCTTCCCCTCTAATTGTGTCTTACTTGGGGTGAAGGTAATGTCAAGGCATTGTTCTGGATGAGAGCGGGAGGATATTTGTGCAGCATATATTTACATACACATTGGATTCATTTTCCAATTTTCCAGTCGAAATACTGAATCCCTGACACTAACCCATACCTAGTAGACTCAGACTATTCATCCTAATATAATGGAGAAAATTAACCCAACACAGTAGAAATACAAGTACTTCAGAGGAGACATGTTGTATAGTTGGACTTGACATTTGCATTATATAAGGTAGGAGTTATAAATCTAGTCAAATTTATTTGAAATATTCTCCATGTGTTTTAAACTTAACAAATATGTGAATTCTTGTTTCCTTTTTCTGTAGTCTATTCACACATGTATATTTATATGCATATATAGAATCCTACCAGGTATCACACGTACATTTTTGTGAGGTGGCTGTCTTGGCAGATACAAATTGTGAGAAGAGTTCACTCCTCCTAAATGCTGTTGGAAATGAAAATTCAACTTATAGGAGAGCGTCCTAGTAGAACAACATTATACATTAACTCATGTTCAGTAAAATAAATATTTTTGCATTTGTGGATGATACATATTTACTGATGAATTTCGATTGGCATTTATATTGGTAATTTTTAATGTCTGTGATTTGTGTGTGTGTGGTGTGTGTGTGTGTGTGTGTGTGTGTGTATAGGTATAGATATAGATATAGATACACTCTCCAAATTTTTCAAAATATGAAATATATGTGTCTAATATACACTCTCTAAATTGATTCATGTTCATGTATGTGGATTTATTATCCACTTTTCACAAGATTATAATCAGAAATATTCATCCACCTGAAATACATATTTGTTTCCTAGTACTGAAAACTAACTTCAGTGAATGGTGCATACAAATACTAATTATTCTACAGTAACTGACCCAGTCTAACATCAATGCAAGTAGACTCCTATGGGACATGATATGTAATTTGTCATTCATTTGTATTCGACACTGGTACATTATTGTTTCTTCAGTTTTTGCACATCACAGGATATACATTTCATCCACAAGTTCACAAATTAATATGCATTTGTTTCAACTTTCACCACTTCTTGCGTCAGAACACATGTATTGTCAGGGTTTCTTGACTGGTCTTTTCATGAGACTTCTTTCCAAACACATTATTTTGAATTTCCATAATCATTTTGAAGCAAAACTCACACACTCTTCATGATAAACCAAAACACAAATATTTCCATTACATATATACCTGGTTGGAATGAATGATTGTATATCAATATAAGATTTCCTTTAATTTTTCAGATATCAGTTCAATTCATTATTTAAAGTTCAAAAAAGTTATATTATTTATTCACAGTATGGTCTATTCATGCTTTTTCTCTATGTTCCTAGAAACAGGGTACACCTCTTTGTACCCCCGATTCTCATTTTACATCTTCAATATATTGCTCCCAGAAATGGTGAAAGAAATACTCATGTCACCTCATTATCACAGTAATATTCTGGACAAAAAATGGAAAGGTCACACTTATGATTGTACCAAAGCCTAAATGGAAAGTGAACATGGATTTCTAAAAACATCCATGTCCAGGTTGCCTAATGCTGTCAATTGTCAATCCTATTGGTGACTACATATTTGTTTTTTTCCTAATTTATATATTCAAACTCAACCCTGTTGAAAATGTCTAATTCTATCACTCACTTTATACTTTGCCTGATTTCGTAATGTTTCTATTGATATCTGCTTTTCTACATATTTTCCCCAGTTCAACATAGTGACTGACTCTTCATATGTGCTGACATTTACATTCACTCAACAACCGAAAGTCTATTGCTAAAGAACTTTTGGTCCAAATCCTATACTCACTCTTCTTCCTAAACCTACCGACTATCTTCCTAATCCTACGGAATATCCCTTTTTGACTGGATGTTCTCTTCTAAATTCAATCATCCAATGTACAAGGTCCTATGCCATTGTATATGGAATTATCTGAGGCATCTTTGCAGAACATCATTCAAAGCTAAGTATCCCAATCAAGGGCAAAACCCTTCTGGGCTTCAAATCATACCTAGATTTCTGTTTTCCTACTTATATTTCACCTCTATATTCTTGTAAATATTGCAGGTTCCCAATACCATTATTCATCACACAGAATCACTCGTAATCCAAATCAAACCTGTTTTTAACCCCAAGTATACACTGTTCCCTCAATCATTTTACAGAAGAGCAGAGACAGAGTGGTTCTTACAATACAGGAAAGTTGGGGACCTTCCACCTGATGAGAACCTCAAATGTCCATGCACAAATGGTACCTGGAGAAGTTGTAGGCAGGTATGAAGCACCTGAGAGAGCAAAAGTCATCTTCCATGGCAAACAACCTGGTCAGGATGAAGGGATGTGTCTGAATCTGCCTCTCTCTCTTCTTATTGTACAGAAGATGGACCAAACCAGGGCTGAGTGGAGAGCTGTTCCCGGGTGCCAATGGTGATATACATTCTACCTTATGAAAGTGTCACAGGAAGTTCTGGCAACCTGCATCTTATGTTACCCTTGGAAGCAACTGTTAGGACAAAGTGGTTGCCAAGGCAGTGACCTCATTCAGTTCCAAAGAATGTGAAATACTTCATTTCCTTGGTGATGGAACTCTCTGAACTTGGTATCCAAGAAGCCAGACACCCAGAGGCAGTCCCAGTCCCAGTCCCAGTGGGCCCACTTGTTTGGATTTACCAAGGACAGAGTCAGTTTTCTTGGTACCTAATGATGTGAGGATGGCCAAATGCCAGCAGAGCTCTGAAGATGGACCTTTCCTGAGAAAACAGGTAGTGGCTAACCACTTTTTCCTGACATCTTCACAGAGTGGGTCAAGGAATCAAGATCTGAGAGAAGACAGGCCATTTCGGGGGAACATAGTATGGCCCACCAGTCAGAGGACACTCCGGATAGTCACAGACATACTTGGGGGAAGGAGGTGCCTTTGTGGGAGTGGGTGCGGGTTTGTTGTTTTGTCTCATGTTCTGAGAATAGATAGAAAAGGCGGTTTGTTTGGTTTGGAGTGGACAGTTTCTAGTAAGTCATTTGACATGGCGAGTGTTTCTCTTTCTGTGTATCCCACTGTGTCCGTTGTTGTAGACATTAGAAAAGAGAATGCATTAATGGATGTGTCCTGTCTAGTATAAATCTTCCCATAATTCATCCTGCCCAATATATGAATGGACTGCAGCTTGTCTTATCAATGTGCAACACCTGCTATCTTTCTAAGTTGTTGTTTTCTTCCTGAATTCTGGCCACTCTCCAGAATAGGCTCATGGATTTGTGTACAAAATATGTACCACCTCCCAGCTCTGTGACATGGCCATGTACTGGATAGCTGAAGAGAATGGCGAGCATCTCAAAAAACTCAGATATCAGTGTGACCAGGAAAGTCTCAGTGCAGAAACCCTGCTTTGGGCCCTTTGCTTACTTATTGTTGTGTTGCACTGAATGTCAGGAAGGTCTTTGCCTCAGGCCACCCCTTTGTGAAGCCTGGAGAAAACAGTTTTCAAATGGAAATGAATGGGCCTCACCTGTGGCTCTTTATCAGCCTCTTGGACCTGTGTGTGGCTGTGACTTAGATTCTCAGCACCTGATGGATCTTAAGAATGATCCCACGTGAGCTTCCAAAACCAAAATGGCAAAAAATATCATTCATTGTGGATGAAGTCTCTTGCCTTCCTCTGTTAGGTTCCTGCACTCCATCAAATGACAATAGGGATTCTTTGGGTCAAATGAGTTCTTCAAAGCCCTGCAGAGGTGCTTGTGTTTTCGCATGACTCTAAATCATGTAAAGAATCGATACCTAAAATCAGTAGGCCTCAAATTGGAGAAACAAAGAAGTATTAACGGCAGGCTTATTTGTTCGCTCCTGTTTCAGAGAAACGGTGTCCAGGCTACTCTGACTTGAGGCAAATGAGGGGCAAACGAGCTGATTTTGGACACTGTCTTGGGCTGCGCCCCTCATGGAAACCTCCAGCCAGAGGTTAAGATGATTGACTATATGGAATAAGATGAAGGCCATGTGGGAGTGTTTTGGTTTTAATTTTGGTCATTTGTGTTGCATTGGAAAAAATGACTGGGTCCACGTGAGCTTGAACTCTGTTGTGATTCCCCCTAGAGACTGGGTTTTGGAACTGAACTCAGAGAAGCATTGCCATGAATTTTGTTGGGATTTTAAGAGGCCACGCATGAAAGTCGCTCTTGGAAACTGAGACCTAGGCCCCGGGTGGATTTCCACAGAGGCCTGGGAATCTCAGCAAGGATATCACATGATTTTATTCTTAAAGAAATGGCAGCCATAGTTGAGAGTCAAAACACACATGGACCTCACATTGTAGACCTCAATGGGCCTGGCCTAATGTGACCTTTTGTCCACTCTTTGGGAAGCCGTGCCTGTGAGAGTTCTCCAGAGATTTCATTGAAATGAGCTTCCTCACCATTTAATGTTTGCTGAATGAACTGAAACCCACAGTGCCTCCAACTTCATGGTTGAAAAATGGCTAGATAAATACCATGAAATTTTTGAAATTCCTATGACCAGGTGGCACTGGAGAAACATTGGATGTCCTGTTGCTGATCATGAGTATACCAGACAGTGCCTTGATTTACTGAGTTTCATGAAAATGGTGTAGAACAGAGATGCCAGAAATTTGGAGCCTGCTGAGTAGTGGGTCTAGAGCAGTGGTGGGGAGGTGTTTGATAAAACATCCGTGGTAGGGCCATGTGGATCTACCATTGGATTCCAAATGGCTTGTAACTGACATGGTGCAGCCAACAGACCCTTATATGTAAAGGCATCTTGTTATATGGAGAGTTTTCAGAGGAAAATTAAGAATCAGGTTGATATGGACAAGGGGGCAATGGGGCAAGGTGTGAGAGATAGGAGCCTAGTTGGTGCATTCTCTTGCAGACCCTGACCCACCACACGTGACAGAACTCCCTCCAGCACTGTGTCCCAGTTTAGGTCCTAGTATTTCGTGAAACAAATACCAAACTCACAGTGCAGCAGCAAAAACACCACAAAAAGTGGAAGAGGACCAAATGGCTTCACAGTCCACACGGGGAGACACTTAGTCCCCAGTGGCCTCAGTTTACCTACAAAGAGAGGATTCAGCACTGCTTCATCTTGTTCATTGGAAAATAAGAAACCATGTCCTCCAGGTCACATAGATGCAGACCCAGCTTTGATGGTCTCACTACAGACTAAGCCAAATCTCCAGAAAACTACATATATTTCAAGTGTGGAAGCTCAGAGGCAGTTTCTCAAAAAGTTTTTAGGCCAGCAGAGCTCCATGTTTGTGGAGTGTTTACCCTGTCCCTTAGTTTTGGAAACTCCTCTACCACCTCCAAGGTTGTGAACTCCTGAGCATTTTCCATTCCAGATATGTATTCACTGATTTTGTAACTCTTCTCCTCTAATTGTGTCTTACTTGGGGTGAAGGTAATGTCAAGGCATTGTTCTGGATGAGAGCGGGAGGATATTTGTGCAGCATATATTTACATACACATTGGATTCATTTTCCAATTTTCCAGTCGAAATACTGAATCCCTGACACTAACGCATACCTAGTAGACTCAGACTATTCATCCTAATATAATGGAGAAAATTAACCCAACACAGTAGAAATACAAGTACTTCAGAGGAGACATGTTGTATAGTTGGACTTGACATTTGCATTATATAAGGTAGGAGTTATAAATCTAGTCAAATTTATTTGAAATATTCTCCATGTGTTTTAAACTTAACAAATATGTGAATTCTTGTTTCCTTTTTCTGTAGTCTATTCACACATGTATATTTATATGCATATATAGAATCCTATCAGGTATCACTCGTACATTTTTGTGAGGTGGCTGTCTTGGCAGATACAAAATGTGAGAAGAGTTCACTCCTCCTAAATGCTGTTTGAAATGAAAACTCAACATATAGGAGAGCGTCCTTGTAGAACAACATTATACATTAACTCATGTTCAGTAAAATAAATATTTTTGCATTTGTGGATGATACATATTTACTGATGAATTTCGATTGGCATTTATATTGGTAATTTTTAATGTCTGTGAGTTGTGTGTGTGTGTGTGTGTGTGTGTGTGTGTGTATAGGTATAGATATAGATATAGATACACTCTCCAAATTTTTCAAAATATGAAATATATGTGTCTAATATACACTCTCTAAATTCATTCATGTTCATGTATGTGGATTTATAATCCACTTTTCACAAGATTATAATCAGAAATATTCATCCACCTGAAATACATATTTGTTTCATAGTACTGAAAACTAACTTCAGTGAATGGTGCATACAAATCCTAATTATTCTACAGTAACTGACCCAGTCTAACATCAATGCAAGTGGACTCCTATGGGACATGATATGTAATTTGTCATTCATTTGTATTCGACACTGGTACATTATTGTTTCTTCAGTTTTTGCACATCACAGGATATACATTTCATCCACAAGTTCACAAATTAATATGCATTTGTTTCAACTTACACCACTTCTTGCTTCAGAACACATGTATTGTCAGGGTTTCTTGTCTGGTCTTTTCATGAGACTTCTTTCCAAACACATTATTTTGAATTTCCATAATCATTTTGAAGCAAAACTCACACACTCTTCATGATAAACCAAAACACAAATATTTCCATTACATATATACCTGGTTGGAATGAATGATTGTATATCAATATACGATTTCCTTTAATTTTTCAGATATCAGTTCAATTCATTATTTAAAGTTCAAAAAAGTTATATTATTTATTCGCAGTATGGTCTATTCATGCTTTTTCTCTATGTTCCTAGAAACAGGGTACACCTCTTTGTACCCCCGATTCTCATTTTACATCTTCAATATATTGCTCCCAGAAATGGTGAAAGAAATACTCATGTCACCTCATTATCACAGTAATATTCTGGACAAAAAATGGAAAGGTCACACTTATGATTGTACCAAAGCCTAAATGGAAAGTGAACATGGATTTCTAAAAACATCCATGTCCAGGTTGCCTAATGCTGTCAATTGTCAATCCTATTGGTGACTACATATTTGTTTTTTTCCTAATTTATATATTCAAACTCAACCCTGTTGAAAATGTCTAATTCTATCACTCACTTTATACTTTGCCTGATTTCGTAATGTTTCTATTGATATCTGCTTTTCTACATATTTTCCCCAGTTCAACATAGTGACTGACTCTTCATATGTGCTGACATTTACATTCACTCAACAACCGAAAGTCTATTGCTAAAGAACTTTTGGTCCAAATCCTATACTCACTCTTCTTCCTAAACCTACCGACTATCTTCCTAATCCTACTGAATATCCCTTTTTGACTGGATGTTCTCTTGTAAATTCAATCATCCAATGTACAAGGTCCTATGCCATTGTATATGGAATTATCTGAGGCATCTTTGCAGAACATCATTCAAAGCTAAGTATCCCAATCAAGGGAAAAACCCTTCTGGGCTTCAAATCATACCTAGATTTCTGTTTTCCTACTTATATTTCACCTCTATATTCTTGTAAATATTGCAGGTTCCCAATACCATTATTCATCACACAGAATCACTCGTAATCCAAATCAAACCTGTTTTTAACCCCAAGTATACACTGTTCCCTCAATCATTTTACAGAAGAGCAGAGACAGAGTGGTTCTTACAATACAGGAAAGTTGGGGACCTTCAACCTGATGAGAACCTCAAATGTCCATGCACAAATGGTACCTGGAGAAGTTGTAGGCAGGTATGAAGCACCTGAGAGAGCAAAAGTCATCTTCCATGGCAAACAACCTGGTCAGGATGAAGGGATGTGTCTGAATCTGCCTCTCTCTCTTCTTATTGTACAGAAGATGGACCAAACCAGGGCTGAGTGGAGAGCTGTTCCCGGGTGCCAATGGTGATATACATTCTACCTTATGAAAGTGTCACAGGAAGTTCTGGCAACCTCCATCTTATGTTACCCTTGGAAGCAACTGTTAGGACAAAGTGGTTGCCAAGGCAGTGACCTCATTCAGTTCCAAAGAATGTGAAATACCTCATTTCCTTGGTGATGGAACTCTCTGAACTTGGTATCCAAGAAGCCAGACACCCAGAGGCAGTCCCAGTCCCAGTCCCAGTGGGCTCACTTGTTTGGATTTACCAAGGACAGAGTCAGTTTTCTTGGTACCTAATGATGTGAGGATGGCCAAATGCCAGGAGAGCTCTGAAGATGGACCTTTCCTGAGAAAACAGGTAGTGGCTAACCACTTTTTCCTGACATCTTCACAGAGTTGGTCAAGGAATCAAGATCTGAGAGAAGACAGGCCGTTTCGGGGGAACATAGTATGGCCCACCAGTCAGAGGACACTCCGGATAGTCACAGACGTACTTGGGGGAAGGAGGTGCCTTTGTGGGAGTGGGTGTGGGTTTGTTGTTTTGTCTCATGTTCTGAGAATAGATAGAAAAGGCGGTTTGTTTGGTTTGGAGTGGACAGTTTCTAGTAAGTCATTTGACATGGCGAGTGTTTCTCTTTCTGTGTATCCCACTGTGTCCGTTGTTGTAGACATTAGAAAAGAGAATGCATTAATGGATGTGTCCTGTCTAGTATAAATCTTCCCATAATTCATCCTGCCCAATATATGAATGGACTGCAGCTTGTCTTCTCAATGTGCAACACCTGCTATCTTTCTAAGTTGTTGTTTTCTTCCTGAATTCTGGCCACTCTCCAGAATAGGCTCATGGATTTGTGTACAAAATATGTACCACCTCCCAGCTCTGTGACATGGCCATGTACTGGATAGCTGAAGAGAATGGCGAGCATCTCAAAAAACTCAGATATCAGTGTGACCAGGAAAGTCTCAGTGCAGAAACCCTGCTTTGGGCCTTTTGCTTACTTATTGTTGTGTTGCACTGAATGTCAGGAAGGTCTTTGCCTCAGGCCACCCCTTTGTGAAGCCTGAAGAATACAGTTTTCAAATGGAAATGAATGGGCCTCACCTGTGGCTCTTTATTAGCCTCTTGGACCTGTGTGTGGCTGTGACTTAGATTCTCAGCACCTGATGGATCTTAAGAATGATCCCACGTGAGCTTCCAAAACCAAAATGGCAAAAAATATCATTCATTGTGGATGAAGTCTCTTGCCTTCCTCTGTTAGGTTCCTGCACTCCATCAAATGACAATAGGGATTCTTTGGGTCAAATGAGTTCTTCAAAGCCCTGCAGAGGTGCTTGTGTTTTCGCATGACTCTAAATCACCTAAAGAATCGATACCTAAAATCAGTAGGCCTCAAATTGGAGAAACAAAGAAGTATTAACGGCAGGCTTATTTGTTCGCTCCTGTTTCAGAGAAACGGTGTCCAGGCTACTCTGACTTTAGGCAAATGAGGGGCAAACGAGCTGATTTTGGACACTGTCTTGGGCTGCGCCCCTCATGGAAACCTCCAGCCAGAGGTTAAGATGATTGACTATATGGAATAAGATGAAGGCCATGTGGGAGTGTTTTGGTTTTAATTTTGGTCATTTGTGTTGCATTGGAAAAAATGACTGGGTCCACGTGAGCTTGAACTCTGGTGTGATTCCCCTTAGAGACTGGGTTTTGGAACTGAACTCAGAGAAGCATTGCCATGAATTTTGTTGGGATTTTAAGAGGCCACGCATGAAAGTCGCTCGTGGAAACTGAGACCTACGCCCCGGGTGGATTTCCACAGAGGCCTGGGAATCTCAGCAAGGATATCACATGATTTTATTCTTAAAGAAATGGCAGCCATAGTTGAGAGTCAAAACACACATGGACCTCACATTGTAGACCTCAATGGGCCTGGCCTAATGTGACCTTTTGTCCACTCTTTGGGAAGCCGTGCCTGTGAGAGTTCTCCAGAGATTTCATTGAAATGAGCTTCCTCACCATTTAATGTTTGCTGAATGAACTGAAACCCACAGTGCCTCCAACTTCATGGTTGAAAAATGGCTAGATAAATACCATGAAATTTTTGAAATTCCTATGACCAGGTGGCACTGGAGAAACATTGGATGTCCTGTTGCTGATCATGAGTATACCAGACAGTGCCTTGATTTACTGAGTTTCATGAAAATGGTGTAGAACAGAGATGCCAGAAATTTGGAGCCTGCTGAGTAGTGGGTCTAGAGCAGTGGTGGGGAGGTGTTTGCTAAAACATCCGTGGTAGGGCCATGTGGATCTACCATTGGATTCCAAATGGCTTGTAACTGACATGGTGCAGCCAACAGACCCTTATATGTAAAGGCATCTTGTTATATGGAGAGTTTTCAGAGGAAAATTAAGAATCATGTTGATATGGACAAGGGGGCAATGGGGCAAGGTGTGAGAGATAGGAGCCTAGTTGGTGCATTCTCTTGCAGACCCTGACCCACCACACGTGACAGAACTCCCTCCAGCACTGTGTCCCAGTTTAGCTCCTAGTATTTCGTGAAACAAATACCAAACTCACAGTGCAGCAGCAAAAACACCACAAAAAGTGGAAGAGGACCAAATGGCTTCACAGTCCACACGGGGAGACACTTAGTCCCCAGTGGCCTCAGTTTACCTACAAAGAGAGGATTCAGCACTGCTTCATCTTGTTCATTGGAAAATAAGAAACCATGTGCTCCAGGTCACATAGATGCAGACCCAGCTTTGATGGTCTCACTACAGAGGAAGCCAAATCTCCAGAAAACTACATATATTTCAAGTGTGGAAGCTCAGAGGCAGTTTCTCAAAAAGTTTTTAGGCCAGCAGAGCTCCATGTTTGTGGAGTGTTTACCCTGTCCCTTAGTTTTGGAAACTCCTCTACCACCTCCAAGGTTGTGAACTCCTGAGCATTTTCCATTCCAGATATGTATTCACTGATTTTGTAACTCTTCCCCTCTAATTGTGTCTTACTTGGGGTGAAGGTAATGTCAAGGCATTGTTCTGGATGAGAGCGGGAGGATATTTGTGCAGCATATATTTACATACACATTGGATTCATTTTCCAATTTTCCAGTCGAAATACTGAATCCCTGACACTAACCCATACCTAGTAGACTCAGACTATTCATCCTAATATAATGGAGAAAATTAACCCAACACAGTAGAAATACAAGTACTTCAGAGGAGACATGTTGTATAGTTGGACTTGACATTTGCATTATATAAGGTAGGAGTTATAAATCTAGTCAAATTTATTTGAAATATTCTCCATGTGTTTTAAACTTAACAAATATGTGAATTCTTGTTTCCTTTTTCTGTAGTCTATTCACACATGTATATTTATATGCATATATAGAATCCTACCAGGTATCACACGTACATTTTTGTGAGGTGGCTGTCTTGGCAGATACAAATTGTGAGAAGAGTTCACTCCTCCTAAATGCTGTTGGAAATGAAAATTCAACTTATAGGAGAGCGTCCTAGTAGAACAACATTATACATTAACTCATGTTCAGTAAAATAAATATTTTTGCATTTGTGGATGATACATATTTACTGATGAATTTCGATTGGCATTTATATTGGTAATTTTTAATGTCTGTGATTTGTGTGTGTGTGGTGTGTGTGTGTGTGTGTGTGTGTGTATAGGTATAGATATAGATATAGATACACTCTCCAAATTTTTCAAAATATGAAATATATGTGTCTAATATACACTCTCTAAATTCATTCATGTTCATGTATGTGGATTTATTATCCACTTTTCACAAGATTATAATCAGAAATATTCATCCACCTGAAATACATATTTGTTTCCTAGTACTGAAAACTAACTTCAGTGAATGGTGCATACAAATCCTAATTATTCTACAGTAACTGACCCAGTCTAACATCAATGCAAGTAGACTCCTATGGGACATGATATGTAATTTGTCATTCATTTGTATTCGACACTGGTACATTATTGTTTCTTCAGTTTTTGCACATCACAGGATATACATTTCATCCACAAGTTCACAAATTAATATGCATTTGTTTCAACTTTCACCACTTCTTGCTTCAGAACACATGTATTGTCAGGGTTTCTTGACTGGTCTTTTCATGAGACTTCTTTCCAAACATATTATTTTGAATTTCCATAATCATTTTGAAGCAAAACTCACACACTCTTCATGATAAACCAAAACACAAATATTTCCATTACATATATACCTGGTTGGAATGAATGATTGTATATCAATATAAGATTTCCTTTAATTTTTCAGATATCAGTTCAATTCATTATTTAAAGTTCAAAAAAGTTATATTATTTATTCACAGTATGGTCTATTCATGCTTTTTCTCTATGTTCCTAGAAACAGGGTACACCTCTTTGTACCCCCGATTCTCATTTTACATCTTCAATATATTGCTCCCAGAAATGGTGAAAGAAATACTCATGTCACCTCATTATCACAGTAATATTCTGGACAAAAAATGGAAAGGTCACACTTATGATTGTACCAAAGCCTAAATGGAAAGTGAACATGGATTTCTAAAAACATCCATGTCCAGGTTGCCTAATGCTGTCAATTGTCAATCCTATTGGTGACTACATATTTGTTTTTTTCCTAATTTATATATTCAAACTCAACCCTGTTGAAAATGTCTAATTCT
Source organism: Callospermophilus lateralis (assembly GCF_048772815.1). Taxonomy (NCBI): domain Eukaryota; kingdom Metazoa; phylum Chordata; class Mammalia; order Rodentia; family Sciuridae; genus Callospermophilus; species Callospermophilus lateralis. The sequence continues at coordinate 1,042,750 of NW_027513937.1, forward strand.
ATCACTCACTTTATACTTTGCCTGATTTCGTAATGTTTCTATTGATATCTGCTTTTCTACATATTTTCCCCAGTTCAACATAGTGACTGACTCTTCATATGTGCTGACATTTACATTCACTCAACAACCGAAAGTCTATTGCTAAAGAACTTTTGGTCCAAATCCTATACTCACTCTTCTTCCTAAACCTACCGACTATCTTCCTAATCCTACTGAATATCCCTTTTTGACTGGATGTTCTCTTCTAAATTCAATCATCCAATGTACAAGGTCCTATGCCATTGTATATGGAATTATCTGAGGCATCTTTGCAGAACATCATTCAAAGCTAAGTATCCCAATCAAGGGCAAAACCCTTCTGGGCTTCAAATCATACCTAGATTTCTGTTTTCCTACTTATATTTCACCTCTATATTCTTGTAAATATTGCAGGTTCCCAATACCATTATTCATCACACAGAATCACTCGTAATCCAAATCAAACCTGTTTTTAACCCCAAGTATACACTGTTCCCTCAATCATTTTACAGAAGAGCAGAGACAGAGTGGTTCTTACAATACAGGAAAGTTGGGGACCTTCCACCTGATGAGAACCTCAAATGTCCATGCACAAATGGTACCTGGAGAAGTTGTAGGCAGGTATGAAGCACCTGAGAGAGCAAAAGTCATCTTCCATGGCAAACAACCTGGTCAGGATGAAGGGATGTGTCTGAATCTGCCTCTCTCTCTTCTTATTGTACAGAAGATGGACCAAACCAGGGCTGAGTGGAGAGCTGTTCCCGGGTGCCAATGGTGATATACATTCTACCTTATGAAAGTGTCACAGGAAGTTCTGGCAACCTGCATCTTATGTTACCCTTGGAAGCAACTGTTAGGACAAAGTGGTTGCCAAGGCAGTGACCTCATTCAGTTCCAAAGAATGTGAAATACTTCATTTCCTTGGTGATGGAACTCTCTGAACTTGGTATCCAAGAAGCCAGACACCCAGAGGCAGTCCCAGTCCCAGTCCCAGTGGGCTCACTTGTTTGGATTTACCAAGGACAGAGTCAGTTTTCTTGGTACCTAATGATGTGAGGATGGCCAAATGCCAGGAGAGCTCTGAAGATGGACCTTTCCTGAGAAAACAGGTAGTGGCTAACCACTTTTTCCTGACATCTTCACAGAGTGGGTCAAGGAATCAAGATCTGAGAGAAGACAGGCCATTTCGGGGGAACATAGTATGGCCCACCAGTCAGAGGACACTCCGGATAGTCACAGTCGTACTTGGGGGAAGGAGGTGCCTTTGTGGGAGTGGGTGCAGGTTTGTTGTTTTGTCTCATGTTCTGAGAATAGATAGAAAAGGCGGTTTGTTTGGTTTGGAGTGGACAGTTTCTAGTAAGTCATTTGACATGGCGAGTGTTTCTCTTTCTGTGTATCCCACTGTGTCCGTTGTTGTAGACATTAGAAAAGAGAATGCATTAATGGATGTGTCCTGTCTAGTATAAATCTTCCCATAATTCACCCTGCCCAATATATGAATGGACTGCAGCTTGTCTTATCAATGTGCAACACCTGCTATCTTTCTAAGTTGTTGTTTTCTTCCTGAATTCTGGCCACTCTCCAGAATAGGCTCATGGATTTGTGTCCAAAATATGTACCACCTCCTAGCTCTGTGACATGGCCATGTACTGGATAGCTGAAGAGAATGGCGAGCATCTCAAAAAACTCAGATATCAGTGTGACCAGGAAAGTCTCAGTGCAGAAACCCTGCTTTGGGCCCTTTGCTTACTTATTGTTGTGTTGCACTGAATGTCAGGAAGGTCTTTGCCTCAGGCCACCCATTTGTGAAGCCTGGAGAAAACAGTTTTCAAATGGAAATGAATGGGCCTCACCTGTGGCTCTTTATCAGCCTCTTGGACCTGTGTGTGGCTGTGACTTAGATTCTCAGCACCTGATGGATCTTAAGAATGATCCCACGTGAGCTTCCAAAACCAAAATGGCAAAAAATATCATTCATTGTGGATGAAGTCTCTTGCCTTCCTCTGTTAGGTTCCTGCACTCCATCAAATGACAATAGGGATTCTTTGGGTCAAATGAGTTCTTCAAAGCCCTGCAGAGGTGCTTGTGTTTTCGCATGACTCTAAATCACGTAAAGAATCGATACCTAAAATCAGTAGGCCTCAAATTGGAGAAACAAAGAAGTATTAACGGCAGGCTTATTTGTTCGCTCCTGTTTCAGAGAAACGGTGTCCAGGCTACTCTGACTTTAGGCAAATGAGGGGCAAACGAGCTGATTTTGGACACTGTCTTGGGCTGCGCCCCTCATGGAAACCTCCAGCCAGAGGTTAAGATGATTGACTATATGGAATAAGATGAAGGCCATGTGGGAGTGTTTTGGTTTTAATTTTGGTCATTTGTGTTGCATTGGAAAAAATGACTGGGTCCACGTGAGCTTGAACTCTGGTGTGATTCCCCCTAGAGACTGGGTTTTGGAACTGAACTCAGAGAAGCATTGCCATGAATTTTGTTGGGATTTTAAGAGGCCACGCATGAAAGTCGCTCTTGGAAACTGAGACCTAGGCCCCGGGTGGATTTCCACAGAGGCCTGGGAATCTCAGCAAGGATATCACATGATTTTATTCTTAAAGAAATGGCAGCCATAGTTGAGAGTCAAAACACACATGGACCTCACATTGTAGACCTCAATGGGCCTGGCCTAATGTGACCTTTTGTCCACTCTTTGGGAAGCCGTGCCTGTGAGAGTTCTCCAGAGATTTCATTGAAATGAGCTTCCTCACCATTTAATGTTTGCTGAATGAACTGAAACCCACAGTGCCTCCAACTTCATGGTTGAAAAATGGCTAGATAAATACCATGAAATTTTTGAAATTCCTATGACCAGGTGGCACTGGAGAAACATTGGATGTCCTGTTGCTGATCATGAGTATACCAGACAGTGCCTTGATTTACTGAGTTTCATGAAAATGGTGTAGAACAGAGATGCCAGAAATTTGGAGCCTGCTGAGTAGTGGGTCTAGAGCAGTGGTGGGGAGGTGTTTGATAAAACATCCGTGGTAGGGCCATGTGGATCTACCATTGGATTCCAAATGGCTTGTAACTGACATGGTGCAGCCAACAGACCCTTATATGTAAAGGCGTCTTGTTATATGGAGAGTTTTCAGAGGAAAATTAAGAATCAGGTTGATATGGACAAGGGGGCAATGGGGCAAGGTGTGAGAGATAGGAGCCTAGTTGGTGCATTCTCTTGCAGACCCTGACCCACCACACGTGACAGAACTCCCTCCAGCACTGTGTCCCAGTTTAGCTCCTAGTATTTCGTGAAACAAATACCAAACTCACAGTGCAGCAGCAAAAACACCACAAAGAGTGGAAGAGGACCAAATGGCTTCACAGTCCACACGGGGAGACACTTAGTCCCCAGTGGCCTCAGTTTACCTACAAAGAGAGGATTCAGCACTGCTTCATCTTGTTCATTGGAAAATAAGAAACCATGTCCTCCAGGTCACATAGATGCAGACCCAGCTTTGATGGTCTCACTACAGAGGAAGCCAAATCTCCAGAAAACTACATATATTTCAAGTGTGGAAGCTCAGAGGCAGTTTCTCAAAAAGTTTTTAGGCGAGCAGAGCTCCATGTTTGTGGAGTGTTTACCCTGTCCCTTAGTTTTGGAAACTCCTCTACCACCTCCAAGGTTGTGAACTTCTGAGCATTTTCCATTCCAGATATGTATTCACTGATTTTGTAACTCTTCTCCTCTAATTGTGTCTTACTTGGGGTGAAGGTAATGTCAAGGCATTGTTCTGGATGAGAGCGGGAGGATATTTGTGCAGCATATATTTACATACACATTGGATTCATTTTCCAATTTTCCAGTCGAAATACTGAATCCCTGACACTAACCCATACCTAGTAGACTCAGACTATTCATCCTAATATAATGGAGAAAATTAACCCAACACAGTAGAAATACAAGTACTTCAGAGGAGACATGTTGTATAGTTGGACTTGACATTTGCATTATATAAGGTAGGAGTTATAAATCTAGTCAAATTTATTTGAAATATTCTCCATGTGTTTTAAACTTAACAAATATGTGAATTCTTGTTTCCTTTTTCTGTAGTCTATTCACACATGTATATTTATATGCATATATAGAATCCTATCAGGTATCACTCGTACATTTTTGTGAGGTGGCTGTCTTGGCAGATACAAAATGTGAGAAGAGTTCACTCCTCCTAAATGCTGTTTGAAATGAAAATTCAACATATAGGAGAGCGTCCTTGTAGAACAACATTATACATTAACTCATGTTCAGTAAAATAAATATTTTTGCATTTGTGGATGATACATATTTACTGATGAATTTCGATTGGCATTTATATTGGTAATTTTTAATGTCTGTGAGTTGTGTGTGTGTGTGTGTGTGTGTGTGTGTGTGTGTGTGTGTGTGTATAGGTATAGATATAGATATAGATACACTCTCCAAATTTTTCAAAATATGAAATATATGTGTCTAATATACACTCTCTAAATTCATTCATGTTCATGTATGTGGATTTATAATCCACTTTTCACAAGATTATAATCAGAAATATTCATCCACCTGAAATACATATTTGTTTCATAGTACTGAAAACTAACTTCAGTGAATGGTGCATACAAATCCTAATTATTCTACAGTAACTGACCCAGTCTAACATCAATGCAAGTAGACTCCTATGGGACATGATATGTAATTTGTCATTCATTTGTATTCGACACTGGTACATTATTGTTTCTTCAGTTTTTGCACATCACAGGATATACATTTCATCCACAAGTTCACAAATTAATATGCATTTGTTTCAACTTTCACCACTTCTTGCTTCAGAACACATGTATTGTCAGGGTTTCTTGACTGGTCTTTTCATGAGACTTCTTTCCAAACACATTATTTTGAATTTCCATAATCATTTTGAAGCAAAACTCACACACTCTTCATGATAAACCAAAACACAAATATTTCCATTCCATATATACCTGGATGGAATGAATGATTGTATATCAATATACGATTTCCTTTAATTTTTCAGATATCAGTTCAATTCATTATTTAAAGTTCAAAAATGTTATATTATTTATTCGCAGTATGGTCTATTCATGCTTTTTCTCTACGTTCCTAGAAACAGGGTACACCTCTTTGTACCCCCGATTCTCATTTTACATCTTCAATATATTGCTCCCAGAAATGGTGAAAGAAATACTCATGTCACCTCATTATCAAAGTAATATTCTGGACAAAAAATGGAAAGGTCACACTTATGATTGTACCAAAGCCTAAATGGAAAGTGAACATGGATTTCTAAAAACATCCATGTCCAGGTTGCCTAATGCTGTCAATTGTCAATCCTATTGGTGACTACATATTTGTTTTTTTCCTAATTTATATATTCAAACTCAACCCTGTTGAAAATGTCTAATTCTATCACTCACTTTATACTTTGCCTGATTTCGTAATGTTTCTATTGATATCTGCTTTTCTACATATTTTCCCCAGTTCAACATAGTGACTGACTCTTCATATGTGCTGACATTTACATTCACTCAACAACCGAAAGTCTATTGCTAAAGAACTTTTGGTCCAAATCCTATACTCACTCTTCTTCCTAAACCTACCGACTATCTTCCTAATCCTACTGAATATCCCTTTTTGACTGGATGTTCTCTTCTAAATTCAATCATCCAATGTACAAGGTCCTATGCCATTGTATATGGAATTATCTGAGGCATCTTTGCAGAACATCATTCAAAGCTAAGTATCCCAATCAAGGGAAAAACCCTTCTGGGCTTCAAATCATACCTAGATTTCTGTTTTCCTACTTATATTTCACCTCTATATTCTTGTAAATATTGCAGGTTCCCAATACCATTATTCATCACACAGAATCACTCGTAATCCAAATCAAACCTGTTTTTAACCCCAAGTATACACTGTTCCCTCAATCATTTTACAGAAGAGCAGAGACAGAGTGGTTCTTACAATACAGGAAAGTTGGGGACCTTCCACCTGACGAGAACCTCAAATGTCCATGCACAAATGGTACCTGGAGAAGTTGTAGGCAGGTATGAAGCACCTGAGAGAGCAAAAGTCATCTTCCATGGCAAACAACCTGGTCAGGATGAAGGGATGTGTCTGAATCTGCCTCTCTCTCTTCTTATTGTACAGAAGATGGACCAAACCAGGGCTGAGTGGAGAGCTGTTCCCGGGTGCCAATGGTGATATACATTCTACCTTATGAAAGTGTCACAGGAAGTTCTGGCAACCTCCATCTTATGTTACCCTTGGAAGCAACTGTTAGGACAAAGTGGTTGCCAAGGCAGTGACCTCATTCAGTTCCAAAGAATGTGAAATACCTCCTTTCCTTGGTGATGGAACTCTCTGAACTTGGTATCCAAGAAGCCAGACACCCAGAGGCAGTCCCAGTCCCAGTCCCAGTGGGCTCACTTGTTTGGATTTACCAAGGACAGAGTCAGTTTTCTTGGTACCTAATGATGTGAGGATGGCCAAATGCCAGGAGAGCTCTGAAGATGGACCTTTCCTGAGAAAACAGGTAGTGGCTAACCACTTTTTCCTGACATCTTCACAGAGTTGGTCAAGGAATCAAGATCTGAGAGAAGACAGGCCATTTCGGGAGAACATAGTATGGCCCACCAGTCAGAGGACACTCTGGATAGTCACAGACGTACTTGGGGGAAGGAGGTGCCTTTGTGGGAGTGGGTGTGGGTTTGTTGTTTTGTCTCATGTTCTGAGAATAGATAGAAAAGGCGGTTTGTTTGGTTTGGAGTGGACAGTTTCTAGTAAGTCATTTGACATGGCGAGTGTTTCTCTTTCTGTGTATCCCACTGTGTCCGTTGTTGTAGACATTAGAAAAGAGAATGCATTAATGGATGTGTCCTGTCTAGTATAAATCTTCCCATAATTCATCCTGCCCAATATATGAATGGACTGCAGCTTGTCTTATCAATGTGCAACACCTGCTATCTTCCTAAGTTGTTGTTTTCTTCCTGAATTCTGGCCACTCTCCAGAATAGGCTCATGGATTTGTGTCCAAAATATGTACCACCTCCAAGCTCTGTGACATGGCCATGTACTGGATAGCTGAAGAGAATGGCGAGCATCTCAAAAAACTCAGATATCAGTGTGACCAGGAAAGTCTCAGTGCAGAAACCCTGCTTTGGGCCTTTTGCTTACTTATTGTTGTGTTGCACTGAATGTCAGGAAGGTCTTTGCCTCAGGCCACCCCTTTGTGAAGCCTGAAGAAAACAGTTTTCAAATGGAAATGAATGGGCCTCACCTGTGGCTCTTTATCAGCCTCTTGGACCTGTGTGTGGCTGTGACTTAGATTCTCAGCACCTGATGGATCTTAAGAATGATCCCATGTGAGCTTCCAAAACCAAAATGGCAGAAAATATCATTCATTGTGGATGAAGTCTCTTGCCTTCCTCTGTTAGGTTCCTGCACTCCATCAAATGACAATAGGGATTCTTTGGGTCAAATGAGTTCTTCAAAGCCCTGCAGAGGTGCTTGTGTTTTCGCATGACCCTAAATCACCTAAAGAATCGATACCTAAAATCAGTAGGCCTCAAATTGGAGAAACAAAGAAGTATTAACGGCAGGCTTATTTGTTCGCTCCTGTTTCAGAGAAACGGTGTCCAGGCTTCCCTGACTTTAGGCAAATGAGGGGCAAATGAGCTGATTTTGGACACTGTCTTGGGCTGCGCCCCTCATGGAAACCTCCAGCCAGAGGTTAAGATGATTGACTATATGGAATAAGATGAAGGCCATGTGGGAGTGTTTTGGTTTTAATTTTGGTCATTTGTGTTGCATTGGAAAAAATGACTGGGTCCACGTGAGCTTGAACTCTGGTGTGATTCCCCTTAGAGACTGGGTTTTGGAACTGAACTCAGAGAAGCATTGCCATGAACTTTGTTGGGATTTTAAGAGGCCACGCATGAAAGTCGCTCGTGGAAACTGAGACCTAGGCCCCGGGTGGATTTCCACAGAGGCCTGGGAATCTCAGCAACGATATCACATGATTTTATTCTTAAAGAAATGGCAGCCATAGTTGAGAGTCAAAACACACATGGACCTCACATTGTAGACCTCAATGGGCCTGGCCTAATGTGACCTTTTGTCCACTCTTTGGGAAGCCGTGCCTGTGAGAGTTCTCCAGAGATTTCATTGAAATGAGCTTCCTCACCATTTAATGTTTGCTGAATGAACTGAAACCCACAGTGCCTCCAACTTCATGGTTGAAAAATGGCTAGATAAATACCATGAAATTTTTGAAATTCCTATGACCAGGTGGCACTGGAGAAACATTGGATGTCCTGTTGCTGATCATGAGTATACCAGACAGTGCCTTGATTTACTGAGTTTCATGAAAATGGTGTAGAACAGAGATGCCAGAAATTTGGAGCCTGCTGAGTCTAGAGCAGTGGTCTAGAGCAGTGGTGGGGAGGTGTTTGCTAAAACATCCGTGGTAGGGCCATGTGGATCTACCATTGGATTCCAAATGGCTTGTAACTGACATGGTGCAGCCAACAGACCCTTATATGTAAAGGCATCTTGTTATATGGAGAGTTTTCAGAGGAAAATTAAGAATCAGGTTGATATGGACAAGGGGGCAATGGGGCAAGGTGTGAGAGATTGGAGCCTAGTTGGTGCATTCTCTTGCAGACCCTGACCCACCACACGTGACAGAACTCCCTCCAGCACTGTGTCCCAGTTTAGCTCCTAGTATTTCGTGAAACAAATACCAAACTCACAGTGCAGCAGCAAAAACACCACAAAAAGTGGAAGAGGACCAAATGGCTTCACAGTCCACACGGGGAGACACTTAGTCCCCAGTGGCCTCAGTTTACCTACAAAGAGAGGATTCAGCACTGCTTCATCTTGTTCATTGGAAAATAAGAAACCATGTCCTCCAGGTCACATAGATGCAGACCCAGCTTTGATGGTCTCACTATAGAGGAATCCAAATCTCCTGAAAACAATATATATTTCAAGTGTGGAAGCTCAGAGGCAGTTTCTCAAAAAGTTTTTAGGCCAGCAGAGCTCCATGTTTGTGGAGTGTTTACCCTGTCCCTTAGTTTTGGAAACTCCTCTACCACCTCCAAGGTTGTCAACTCCTGAGCATTTTCCATTCCAGATATGTATTCACTGATTTTGTAACTCTTCTCCTCTAATTGTGTCTTACTTGGGGTAAAGGTAATGTCAAGGCATTGTTGTGGATGAGAGCGGGAGGATATTTGTGCAGCATATATTTACATACACATTGGATTCATTTTCCAATTTTCCATTCGAAATACTGAATCCCTGACACTAACCCATACCTAGTAGACTCAGACTATTCATCCTAATATAATGGAGAAAATTAACCCAACACAATGGAAATACAAGCACTTCAGAGGAGACATGTTGTATAGTTGGACTTGACATTTGCATTATATAAGGTAGGAGTTATAAATCTAGTCAAATTTTAATTGAAATATTCTCCATGTGTTTTTAAACTTAACAAATATGTGAATTCTTGTTTCCCTTTTCTGTAGCCTATTCACACATGTATATTTATATGCATATATAGAATTCTACCAGGTATCACACGTACATTTTTGTGAGGTGGCTGTCTTGGCAGATACAAATTGTGAGAAGAGTTCACTCCTCCTAAATGCTGTTGGAAATGAAAATTCAACCTATAGGAGAGCGTCCTAGTAGAACAACATTATACATTAACTCATGTTCAGTTAAATAAATATTTTTGCATTTGTGGATGATACATATTTACTGATGAATTTTGATTGGCATTTATATTGGTACTTTTTAATGTCTGTGAGTGTTGTGTGTGTGTGTGTGTATATACAGATATAGATATAGATATACTCTCCAAATTTTTCAAAATATGAAATATATGTGTCTAATATACACTCTCTAAATTCATTCATGTTCATGTATGTGGATTTATTATCCACTTTTCACAAGATGATAATCAGAAATATTCATCCACCTGAAATACATATTTGTTTCCTAGTACTGAAAACTAACTTCAGTGAATGGTGCATACAAATCCTAATTATTCTACAGTAACTGACCCAGTCTAACATCAATGCAAGTAGACTCCTATGGGACATGATATGTAATTTGTCATTCATTTGTATTCGACACTGGTACATTATTGTTTCTTCAGTTTTTGCACATCACAGGATATACATTTCATCCACAAGTTCACAAATTAATAAGCATTTGTTTCAACTTTCACCACTTCTTGCTTCCGAACACATGTATTGTCAGGGTTTCTTGACTGGTCCTTTCATGAGACTTCTTTCCAAACACATTATTTTGAATTTCCATAATCATTTTGAAGCAAAACTCACACACCCTTCATGATAAACCAAAACACTAATATTTCCATTACATATATACCTGGTTGGAATGAATGATTGTATATCAATATACGATTTCCTTTAATTTTTCAGATATCAGTTCAGTTCATTATTTAAAGTTCAAAAAAGTTATATTATTTATTCACAGTATGGTCTATTCATGCTTTTTCTCTATGTTCCTAGAAACAGGGTACACCTCTTTGTACCCCCGATTCTCATTTTACATCTTCAATATATTGCTCCCAGAAATGGTGAAAGAAATACTCATGTCACCTCATTATCACAGTAATATTCTGGACAAAAAATGGAAAGGTCACACTTATGATTGTACCAAAGCCTAAATGGAAAGTGAACATGGATTTCTAAAAACATCCATGTCCAGGTTGCCTAATGCTGTCAATTGTCAATCCTATTGGTGACTACATATTTGTTTTTTTCCTAATTTATATATTCAAACTCAACCCTGTTGAAAATGTCTAATTCTATCACTCACTTTATACTTTGCCTGATTTCGTAATGTTTCTATTGATATCTGCTTTTCTACATATTTTCCCCAGTTCAACATAGTGACTGACTCTTCATATGTGCTGACATTTACATTCACTCAACAACCGAAAGTCTATTGCTAAAGAACTTTTGGTCCAAATTCTATACTCACTCTTCTTCCTAAACCTACCGACTATCTTCCTAATCCTATTGAATATCCCTTTTTGACTGGATGTTCTCTCTAAATTCAATCATCCAATGTACAAGGTCCTATGCCATTGTATATCGAATTATCTGAGGCATCTTTGCAGAACATCTTTCAAAGCTAAGTATCCCAATCAAGGGCAAAACCCTTCTGGGCTTAAATCATACCTAGATTTCTGTTTTCCTACTTATATTTCACCTCTATATTCTTGTAAATATTGCAGGTTCCCAATACCATTATTCATCACACAGAATCACTCGTAATCCAAATCAAACCTGTTTTTAACCCCAAGTATACACTGTTCCCTCAATCATTTTACAGAAGAGCAGGGACAGAGTGGTTCTTACAATACAGGAAAGTTGGGGACCTTCCACCTGATGAGAACCTCAAATGTCCATGCACAAATGATACCTGGAGAAGTTGTAGGCAGGGATGAAGCACCTGAGAGAGCAAAAGTCATCTTCCATGGCAAACAACCTGGTCAGGATGAAGGGATGTGTCTGAATCTGCCTCTCTCTCTTCTTATTGTACAGAAGATGGACCAAACCTGGGCTGAGTGGAGAGCTGTTCCCGGGTGCCAATGGTGATATACATTCTACCTTATGAAAGTGTCACAGGAAGTAGGGGCAACCTCCATCTTATGTAACCCTTGGGAGCAACTGTTAGGACAAAGTGGTTGCCAAGGCAGTGACCTCATTCAGTTCCAAAGAATGTGACATACCTCATTTCTTTGGTGATGGAACTCTCTGAACTTGGTATCCAAGAAGCCAGGCACCCAGAGGCACTCCCAGACCCAGTCCCAGTGGGCTCACTTGTTTGGATTTACCAAGGACAGAGTCAGTTTTCTTGGTACCTAATGATGTGAGGATGGCCAAATGCCAGGAGAGCTCTGAAGAAGGACGTTTCCTGAGAAAACAGGTAGTGGCTAACCACTTTTTCCTGATATCTTCACAGAGTTGGTCAAGGAAACAAGATCTGAGAGAAGACAGGCCATTTCGGGGGAACATAGTATGGCCCACCAGTCAGAGGACACTCCGGATAGTCACAGACGTACTTGGGGGAAGGAGGTGCCTTTGTGAGAGTGGGTGTGGGTTTGTTGTTTTGTCTCATATTCTGAGAATAGATTGGAAAGGCGGTTTGTTTGGTTTGGAGTGGACAGTTTCTAGTAAGTCATTTGACATGGCGAGTGTTTCTCTTTCTGTGTATCCCACTGTGTCCGTTGTTGTAGACATTAGAAAAGAGAATGCATTAATGGATGTGTCCTGTCTAGTATAAATCTTCCCATAGTTCATCCTGCCCAATATATGAATGGACTGCAGCTTGTCTTATCAATGTGCAACACCTGCTATCTTTCTAAGTTGTTGTTTTCTTCCTGAATTCTGGCCACTCTCCAGAATAGGCTCATGGATTTGTGTCCAAAATATGTAACCCCTCCAAGCTCTGTGACATGGCCATGTACTGGATAGCTGAAGAGAATGGCGAGCATCTCAGAAAACTCAGATATCAGTGTGACCAGGAAAGTCTCAGTGCAGAAACCCTGCTTTGGGCCTTTTGCTTACTTATTGTTGTGTTGCTCTGAATGTCAGGAAGGTCTTTGCCTCAGGCCACCCCTTTGTGAAGCCTGAAGAAAACAGTTTTCAAATGGAAATGAATGGGCCTCACCTGTGGCTCTTTATCATCCTCTTGGACCTGTGTGTGGCTGTGACTTAGATTCTCAGCACCTGATGGATCTTAAGAATGATCCCATGTGAGCTTCCAAAACCAAAATGGCAAAAAATATCATTCATTGTTGATGAAGTCTCTTGCCTTCTTCTGTTAGGTTCCTGCACTCCATCAAATGACAATAGGGATTCTTTGGGTCAAATGAGTTCTTCAAAGCCCTGCAGAGGTGCTTGTGTTTTGCATGACTCTAAATCACCTAAAGAATCGATACCTAAAATCAGTAGGCCTCAAATTGGAGAAACAAAGAAGTATTAACGGCAGGCTTATTTGTTCACTCCTGGTTCACAGAAACGGTGTCCAGGCTACCCTGACTTTAGGCAAATGAGGGGCAAACGAGCTGATTTTGGACAGTGTCTTGGGCTGCGCCCCTCATGGAAACCTCCAGCCAGATGTTAAGATGATTGACTATATGGAATAAGATGAAGGCCATGTGGGAGTGTTTTGGTTTTAATTTTGGTCATTTGTGTTGCATTGGAAAAAATGACTGGGTCCACGTAGGCTTGAACTCTGGTGTGATTCCCCTTAGAGACTGGGTTTTGGAACTGAACTCAGAGAAGCATTGCCATGAATTTTTTTGGGATTCTAAGAGGCCACGCATGAAAGTCACTCTTCGAAACTGAGACCTAGGCCCCGGGTGGATTTCCACAGAGGCCTGGGAATCTCAGCAAGGATATCACATGATTTTATTCTTAAAGAAATGGCAGCCATAGTTGAGAGTCAAAACACACATGGACCTCACATTGTAGACCTCAATGGGCCTGGCCTAATGTGACCTTTTGTCCACTCTTGGGGAAGCCGTGCCTGTGAGAGTGCTCCAGAGATTTCATTGAAATGAGCTTCCTCACCATTTAATGTTTGCTGAATGAACTGAAACCCACAGTGCCTCCAACTTCATGCTTGAAAAATGGCTAGAAAAATACCATGAAATTTTTGAAATTCCTATGACCAGGTGGCACTGGAGAAACATTGGATGTCCTGTTGCTGATCATGAGTATACCAGACAGTGCCTTGATTTACTGAGTTTCATGAAAATGGTGTAGAACAGAGATGCCAGTAAGTTGGAGCCTGCTGAGTAGTGGGTCTAGAGCAGTGGTGGGGAGGTGTTTGATAAAACATCCGTGGTAGGGCCATGTGGATCTACCATTGAATTCCAAATGGCTTGTAACTTACAAGGTGCAGCTAGCAGACCCTTATATGTAAAGGCATCTTTTTATATGGAGAGTTTTCAGAGGAAAATTAAGAATCAGGTTGATATGGACAAGGGGGCAATGGGGCAAGCTGTGAGAGATAGGAGCCTAGTTGGTGCATTCTCTTGCAGACCCTGACCCACCACACGTGACAGAACCTCCTCCAGCACTGTGTCCCAGTTTAGCTCCTAGTATTTCATGAAACAAATACCAAACTCACAGTGCAGCAGCAAAAACACCACAAATTGGAGGAGGACCAAATGGCATCACAGTCCACACGGGGAGACACTTAGTCCCCAGTGGCCTCAGTTTACCTACAAAGAGAGGATTCAGCACTGCTTCATCTTGTTCATTGGAAAATAAGAAACCATGTCCTCCAGGTCACATAGATGCAGACCCAGCTTTGATGGTCTCACTACAGAGGAATCCAAATCTCCTGAAAACAACATATATTTCAAGTGTGGAAGCTCAGAGGCAGTTTCTCAAAAAGTTTTTAGGCCAGCAGAGCTCCATGTTTGTGGAGTGTTTACCCTGTCCCTTAGTTTTGGAAACCCTCTACCACCTCCAAGGTTGTGAACTCCTGAGCATTTTCCATTCCAGATATGTATTCACTGATTTTGTAACTCTTCTCCTCTAATTGTGTCTTACTTGGGGTGAAGGTAATGTCAAGGCATTGTTCTGGATGAGAGCGGGAGGATATTTGTGCAGCATATATTTACATACACATTGGATTCATTTTCCAATTTTCCATTCGAAATACTCTATCCCTGACACTGACCCATACCTAGTAGTCTCAGACTATTCATCCTAATATAATGGAGAAAATTAACCCAACACAATGGAAATACAAGCATTTCAGAGGAGACATGTTGTATAGTTGGACTTGACATATGCATTATATAAGGTAGGAGTTATAAATTTAGTCAAATTTTAATTGAAATATTCTCCATGTGTTTTTAAACTTAACAAATATGTGAATTCTTGTTTCCCTTTTCTGTAGCCTAGTCACACATGTATATTTATATGCATATATAGAATCCTACCAGGTATCACACGTACATTTTTGTGAGGTGGCTGTCTTGGCAGATACAAATTGTGAGAAGTGTTCACTCCTACTTAATGCTGTTGGAAATGAAAATTCAACCTATAGGAGAGCGTCCTAGTAGAACAACATTATATATTAACTCATGTTCAGTAAAATAAATATTTTTGCATTTGTGGATGATATATATTTACTGATGAATTTCAATTGGCATTTATATTGGTTCTTTTTAATGTCTGTGAGTGTTGTGTGTGTGTGTGTGTGTGTGTGTGTGTATAGATGTAGATATAGATATAGATATACTCTCCAAATTTTTCAAAATATGAAATATATGTGTCTAATATACACTCTCTAAATTCATTCATGTTCATGTATGTGGATTTATAATCCACTTTTCACAAGATTATAATCAGAAATATTCATCCACCTGAAATACATATTTGTTTCCTAGTACTGAAAACTAACTTCAGTGAATGGTGCATACAAATCCTAATTATTCTACAGTAACTGACGCAGTCTAACATCAATGCAAGTAGAATCTTATGGGTCATGATATGTAATTTGTCATTCATTTGTATTCGACACTGGTACATTATTATTTCTTCAGTTTTTGCACATCATAAGATATACCTTTGCCAAGGCAGTGACCTCATTCAGTTCCAAAGAATGTGACATACCTCATTTCCTTGGTGATGGAACTCTCTGAACTTTGTATCCAAGGAGCCAGGCACCCAGAGGCAGTTTCAGTCCCAGTCTCAGTGGGCTCACTTGTTTGGATTTAGCAAGGATAAAGTCAGTCATTCTTGGTTCCTACTGAAGTGAGGATTACCAAATGCCTGGAGAGCTCTGAAGAGGGAACTTTCCTGAGAAAGCAGGTAGTAGCTCTCCATTTTTTCCTTACAACTTTACAGAGTTCGCCAAGGAAAACAGATCTGAGAGAGGACAGGCCATTTCAGAAGAACAGAGTATGGCCACCAGTCAGAGGACACTCTGGTTAGTCACACAGCTACTTGGGGAAGGAGGTGCCTTTTTGGGAGTGGGTGTGGGTTTGTGGTTTGTCTCATGTTCTGAAAATAGGTAGGAATGGCGGTTTGTTTGTTTTGGAGTGAACTGTTTCTGGTAAGTCGTTTGACGAGGTGAGTGTTTCCATGTCTGTGTATCCCACTGTGCCTGTGGTAGTAGACATGAGAAAAGAGAATGCAGCAATGGATGTGTCATGTCTAGTATAAAGCTTCCCAGCATTCATCCTGCCCAATTTATGAATGGAGTGTGGCTTGCCTTATGCACGGGCAACACCTAATACCTTCCTAAGTCCCTGTTTTCTTCCTGAATTCTGGCCACTCTCTAGAATAGGCTCATGGTTATGTGTCCAAGATACGTACCAAATCCAAGGTCTTTGACATGGCCATGTACTGGATACCTGAATGGAATGGCCCGCATCTCAGAAAACTCAGATATCAGTGTGACCAGGAAAGTCTCAGTGGAGATACCCTGCTTTGGGCCTTTTGCTTACCTATTGTTCTGTTGCCCTGAATATCAGAAAGGTCTATGTCTCATGCAACCCCTTTGTTAAGCCTGAAGAAAACAGTTTTCAAATGGAAATGAATGTGCATCACCTCTGGCTCTTTGCTTAATTTCATTGGAAAACGATGTGTCTGATTCAGGCCCTTTGCCCTGTTTTAGGCTGTGACTTAGATTCTCAGCACCTGATGAATGTAAAGAAAGATCCCATATGTGCATCTAAACCAAAATGGAAAAACGTTCAATCAATGTGCATGAAGTATATTGCCTTCCTTTGTTAGGTTTCTGAAATCCATCATATCAGAATAGGGATCCTTTGGGTGAAATGAGTTCTTCAAATCTTTGCAGAGGTGCTTGGCTTTTCTCATGACTCCAATTCACAAAAAGAATCTAGACCCCACAGTCAGAGAGGCTCAAATTGGAGAAGCGAAGCAGTATTAAGGGCAGGCCTATTTGATCACTCCTGGTTCACAGGAAGGGTGTCCAAGCCACCCTGTCATTCAGCAAATGAGGGGCAAGGGAGCTTATTTTGGACACTGTCTTGGGATGTGCCTCTCATGAAAACCTCCATCCAGATGTTATGATGAGTATCTTTATGGTAGAAGATGAGGGCCATGTAGGAGTGTTTTGGTTATAATTGTGGTCATTTGTGTGGCAGTTGGAAGAGATGACTGGGTCCACCTGGGCATGAATTCTGCTGTGATTCCCCTTAGAGACTGAGTTCTGGAACTGACCTCAGAGAAGTATTGACATGAATTGTGTGGGGATTTTAGGAGGCCAGGAATGAGAGTTGCCATTGGGAACCTGGGATCAAGGCCCAGAGTGGCTTTCCACAGAACACTGGGAATCACAGCCAGGATATTACATGATTTTATTCTGAAAGACTTGGCAGGCATAATTGAGATTCAAAACACACTTGGACCTCGCTTTGTAGACCTCAATGGGCCTGGCTTCATGTGACTTTTTGGCCACTCTTTGGGTAGACTTGCCTGTGAGAGTGCTCCAGAGATTTCCCTGAAATTAGCTTCCTCACCATTTAATGGTTCCTGAATGAATTGAAACCAACATTGCCTCCAAATGCATCTGTGAAAAAATGCTAGATAATTACCATGAAATTTTAGAAATTCCGATGACCAGCTGGCACTGGAGGACTTTTGATGTCCTGTTGATGATCATGAGTATACCAGACAGGGCCTTGATTGACTGGGTTTCATGAAAATGGAGTAGAACAGAGATGCCAGTAAGTTGGGGCCTGGTAAGTAGTGGGCCTAGAGTTGTGTTATGCAAATGTGTGATAAAACATCTGTGGTGGGGCCATGTGGATCTTCCATTGGCTTCCAAATGGCTGTGACTGACATGGTGCAACCATCACACCCATATATGTAAAGGCATATTTTTATATGGAGAGGTTTCAGAGCAATGTTCAGTATCATGTTGTAATTGTCAAGGGGGCAAGCTACTTGAGATAGAACCCTGGTTGGTGCATTCTCCTGGAGACCCTGCCAACCACACCTGACAGAACTCCCTTCAGCACTGTGTCCCATTTGAACTCATTGTATTTCATGAAGCAAATACCAAACTCCCAGTGCAGCAGCAAGAAACACCACGAAAATTGGAGGATGACATTGCTTTCACAGTCCACACGGGAAGACCCTTAGCCCTCAGTGGCCAAAGTTTACCTACAAAAAGAGAATTCATCACTGCTGCCTCATTTTTATTTGAAAATAATAACCATTTCCTCCAGGTCACATAGATGCAGATCCAGCTTTGATGGTTTCACTACAAATAAAGCTAAAGCTCCTGACAACAACATATATTTCAAGTGCCCAACCTCAGAGGCAGATTCTCAAAAAGTGTTTTGGCCAGCAGAGCTCCATGTTTGTGGAGTGTTTACCCTGTCTCTTACTTTTGGAAACTCCTCTACCACCTCCAAAGATGTGAAATCTGGAGCATTTTCCATTCTAGATATGTATTCACAGATTTTCTAACTCTTCTCCTCTAATTGTGTCTTACTTGGGGCGAAGGTAATGTCAAGGCATTGTTCTGGAGGAGAGTGGGAAGATTTTTCCGTAGCATATATTTGCATACACATTGGATTCAGTGTCCTATTTTCAATTCAAAATACTGAATACCTGACTCTAACCCATACCCTACCAGACTCTGACTACTAATCCTAATATGATGGAGAAAAATAACCCACAAAGAATAGAAATACAAGCAGTTCAGAGTAGGCATGGTGTATAGATGGACTTGCCTTTTGCATGATACAGAGTTGGAGTTATAAATCTAGTCAATTGTTTGTTGAAATAGTTGTCCTAGTATTTTTAAGGTTAACAAATATGTGAATTCCTGTCTCCCTTTCTCTGTATTCTTATATGCACATATAGATTCCTATCTGGTACCACACGTACATTCTTGTGAGGTGGCTGACTTGGCAGATACAAATTGTTAGAAGAGATCACTCCTACTAAACCCTGTTGGAACTGAATATTCAACCTATGGGTGAGCTTGCTAGTTGAACAGCATTATACATAAATCCATGTTCAGTAAAATGAATATTTTTAGATCTGTGGATGGTATATATTTTATAATGAATTTTGATTGACATATATATTGCTACTTTTTTGTCTGTGTGTGTGTTTTATGTATATGTATATATATATACACTCTCCAGATTTTTCAAAATATGAAATATATGTGTCTTATATTCACTCCCTAAATTCATTCATGTTCATGTATGTGGATTTATAATCAACTATTCACAAGATTATTCTCAGAAATATTCATCCACCTGAAATTTGCCCAGTGCTCTCAAATGTCAATCCTATTTGTGACTACATATTTGTTTCTTCCTAAGATTATATATTTAAACTCAACCCTGTTCAAAATGTCTAATCCTATCACTCACTTTATACTCTGCCTGATTTTGTAATGTCTATATTGATATATGCTTTCCTACATATTTTCCCCAGTTCATCATTGTGACTGACTCTTCACCTGTGCTGACATTTACATTCACTCTCTAATCGAAATCCTATTGCTAAGAAACTTTTGTTCCAAATCTTATACTCACCCTTCTTCCTAAACTTATTGACTATCTTCGTAATGCTACAGACTATCCCTTTTTGACTGGATGTTCTCTTCTACATTTAATCATCCAAGTAAATGTGGTGCGAGCTTCTGAGGAGGAGACTACCAACAGACTATCTCATGCAACATCAAACGGTTTATTGGGTGTCCAGCAGGCTGGGTTTCAGAGCTCACCTGAATAGAGCAGATAGCCCTGAGAATAGCTGAAGTAGAGCTTATATACATTCCCTGGAGAGGGAAGGGAGGGAATTGTATTGATGGGTCAGGGCGAGTGGGCGGTTTGCATGCAACTGGGAGAGGGAGTACATTCTGCAATTTGGCAGCTGGGGATAGAACATTCTGGGAACAAGATTTGCAAACATTTCTCAAGATTTCAACAGTGTTCTGTTAAGCATACAGAAAAACAAGATGTGACAAGTACCTATTTTATTAATATTTCATTCCCCACTTCTTCTTCTGGCTAATTTTAATCATACAAATGATCATTGGAGGGTGTCACATTCAATGTCTGCTAGTGGGGTATTACCATAAGTTTAACTCGTCCAATTTGAGCCTGGAGAAAAGACATTACACGGTTGAGCAAACAGGGTTTTATAGTTAGCAATAATATGAGGATTATTATTGGACCGGAAAGGGTTGATAAAAACGTAGTTAACCAGGGGGACTGTGTGAACCAAGACTCAAGCCACCCTTTTTGGGCCTCTCTCACTTTTTGATGCTCTTCAAGGTGTCTTTTAAATTTACTCATAGATTTTATTACAACTCCAGTATAGTCAGCATAAAAACAACATTCTTCCCTCAATGCAGCACAAAGGCCCCCTTCTCTAATGAAGAGGAGGTCCAACCCTCAACTGTTCTGTAAAACAACTTCAGAGAGAGAGGTTAAAGTTTCATGCAAAGCCCTGAAGGAGGTTTCTAATATCTTAGTTTTGCTCTATTGCTGCTTCTAATTGGGTCATCTTTTGTGTCCCATGGACAATGCCACTGGTTCCTCTGCCCACCCGTGCAGCAACTCCTATTCCTAATAGGATGGCTAAAGTGAGGGATATATGTTCCCAGTGGAACCGGTTGTATGCCCCCCCTATTTGATCCTCAAATGAACCTGCGTCATGATAGAGCACTCTGGGAAACATCTGCACCATTACACAAATTATCACATATCTTGATCATTTCATGAAAACATAAACAATGTTTAAGTATATAGAATTATGCTGTTGTAGGCACTGACAAAGCAAGGCACCTAAGATAGCACTCAAGAGAGGGAAACAGTCCTATTTGGTTGCAACCGGATTCAGAGGGCATTGCTTCTATTGTAATCAATTAATCCCCTGAAACTCAAGTTTAGGTAGTTTCAGAAATTTGTACCCAACATATAAGGCATGGGGCTCAGAAGTTCACAGTCTTCAGAAGTTTAAAAAAGCAGTATTTGTTTCTGTTTTTCCTTCTGTTCTGGGCAAGTTAACTTTTCAAGGACACCTGGGAGGAGGAGAGCTTTTTCTTCCCTTTCTTATTTTCCCCCTGCCAGCTGTTACCATGGAGCCCGGTTGGTAATTTCTTTATCTTAGAAATGTAGCCATCTCTGTGAAGCCCCAGCTGAAGGCCAGAGGACTTGTTCACATATTTTGTGAAAAACTAGTTAGAGGTTGTCTAGCTTAGAAGTACTGAGATTTTTAGCCAGTGGCCAAGTAGAACAGGGCAATACAAAAGAGAATGTTTATCTACATTAAAGTCTTTATTGGGACTCTTTGGCTGAAAGTTCAAAACTCAGCCATGGTGAAGACTTCTGAAGAAGGTCATTTAAGACTTTTCTGTGGACCTGGTACAGAGGGGGAAAGACGGGGAAGTTGGGGCTGAGAACACCTCCGAGGATCTGAGAATGAGGGAAAAGAGAGATGTAAAAGAATAATGCGAAAGGGTATTTGGAATTTCCTAGCAGCAAACTTGAGCAGTAGATCAGGTAGAGCAGAGTGAAAGACGGGAGTGAGGATCCCAAAATCCTGTGAGGGACTTTAAATTTTAGTAACCTGTTTTCAGTGATGACAAAGCAACTTTAAAGGCCAATTATATTACATCTTGGATAAGGGTCTCAGGGCTCTCCTCAGCTCGTTTGAGCATTGGGTTAGCTGGTAAGAGGACCTGGTGGGACCCGGTGAGGGCACTGACAGGAGATGAGAGGAATGAGTCGGTGGAGCGGTACCTATGTACCTGCTACCTCAGCAAGGGGGCTATGGTCAGAGAACTGGTGGAGCTTTGGGTTTCTGATCTAGTTATTGGAGGGGAAAAATCAAGTTGCTGAGATGGGAGTGACAGCAGAGGGTCTGGAGCAGAAGGCTGAGGATAATGATCTATTGGAGAAGCATAGTTCAGGATGTGAGTGAAGGAGGGAATAGGCTTCCACATAGGGGAATTTCCTTTCACTCTTTTGAGCACTTGCAGAAGTCAAAAAGGTCATGCAAAATTTGAGGATCTAGAGACCCCTCTGGGTGCCATAGTTCTTGGTTGTCTAATTGGTAATGTGGCCAATGCTGTGTACTGAATTTGATGAAGAATTGGGGTTCCATCAGGCAGCCCCTGTATGCACACATTCCCATGACATACAGAAAAAGTCGGCTTTTCCCCCACACAGCCGTTACTCTTTGTGGCTTTGATAGTCTGCCAGGCAAACTTAGTAATCTAGACTAGCCAACCTGCATCTGGCTTGCGTGTCCCTACATCCATAATGTTTGTTTCCATTATCTATGGTACAGAAGGGATTTAATGGTATTTTAGTGGGATCCTCTTCATCAGTGATATCACAATAGGAAATACCTATAGCCAGCTAACAAATGTCTGGGTGGAGAGATGGCCACCAGGTCCCTAAGGGGGCTGTATGTGAGATAGACCATACTTCTTTTCCAGTAGGATTTGTGATCAGCCATCACTGCTTAATGGGCTGATGAGGGTTAGGACTACTTGTAGCCAAGGGGAGAGTATATAACCTTATTCACATTGCGAATACACAATTTGAAACTGTTACCAGTCTTTTTCAGTTTCCAGAAAGATTCTGTACAGGGAGCAGGCTTGAGATGAGAGGCATGGATCCTGGAAGTGATTCTGTTTACGTTTACCACTGTAGGTGTTATAATAGCACCTGGTATGGTCCTTTTCAGCGGGGTACCAGGGATGACACCTGATATCATCTTACATAGATGAAATCTCTTACTTGATATGGATGTGGAATCCCCTGGTTCCCAGTTGGGTAGGCAGTGGCCAGCTGTTTTCACAGGTATTACTGAGTTCTTTCAAGATCTTTAAGTCTGTCAAGCAAGGGGGTGTGGAAAGGATCTTTAGGTCTTACAGTTGGGCTTAGGTCCCCTACTGGAGGAGGGCCACCATAAAGAATTTCACACGTGGTAAGGTTACTCAAAGAAACAAAGGGATTTTTTCTTGCATGAAACATTGCATAAGGCAGGAGCATAGTCGAATCCTATGCTGGTCTCTAAGCTTAATTTCGTTAAGGTCTCTTTAATGGTTCTATTCATTCTTTCTACTTGTCTTGAACTTTGTGGTCTATAAGCACAATTTAACTTCCAATTAATCCCCAGGTTCCTGGCTAACCCCTGACTTACCTGGGCCATGAACATCGGTCCATTGTCAGATCCTATTACCTGCTTAGCTTCCTCCAATGGTAGAGAGGCTTAGTCAGCAGCAGCGGAATCACTTAGAGTGTGTTGTGTGTTAGGGGACGAGGGCAGGGGATAAGGAGGGGGAGAAGAGTCCAGTAGAGTCAAATCTGTGACTCAGGGAGAACAGAGGGTGGAGGAGGAGGAGGTTGAGAGGGTTTGAGAGATCATGGGGGAAGGAGTAGGAGCAGAGGTAGGGGCAAGGAAAGGCTTCACCCATGGAGGAGGAGATTTGCAGAGGTCCTGCCAAGTTAAGATATATGGCTGTTGATCCAGATGGCTATGTGGCGCTGGCTGAAAGACAATACCTCTGACTTTTTAAATTAGTGGGAAGTAGAAAGATCCTTCTAGGGGCCATACGACTCCAAAGATGGGCCATTCTGAGGCACAGAGATTCTGCCAGGTCCAGCGTTTTACTAAAAAAAGAAAGATTCTGAGCCCTTAAGCGGACTTTGGTCCAGTGATCAAGGGTCAGGGACAGAGGCATTGACGTGCTCTGTTCCATAATGAAAGTTCCACAAACAGTAAAAGCATGGACACACGACACAGATAAGACAAGACCATAAAGACAGGCAATGAACGTCCAACACTGAGACCAGGAATGAGTAGCCGGCAAAACCCAATGGTATGGCAACAACAAATCTAAAAGAAAATATCACTGAGTCGAGAAGACTATTGTTCCTTGATTTCCCGAGTTCTCTGCGGGGTCCTCCAGAGAGGTGCCCTTTGTCTCTGTGACACGTCTCTCAGCCACCGTCGGAGAGAGCCCAGGCTCTTCATCGCCAGCAATTTTGCCAAGCCCTAACAAGAAACCTGAAACCGGAAAGAGGCGCCTTACTTGCTCCAAGAGGAGCCCGTTGGGGTCTCTCCTCCGCCACTGCTGGAACTCGGTGGAACCTCAATATGTAAAGGTCAGGCGAGTGTCAGAGGAAGATACTATCAAGAGACTGTCTCATGCAACAACAAAGGGTTTATTTGTGGTCCAGCATGCTGGAGCTCAGAGCTAAATTAAATAGAGCAGAGACCTCTGAGAACAGCTTAAGCAGAGCTTATATACTTTCCTTGGAGAGGGAAGAGAGGGAAGTTTAGTGATGGGTAAGGGCGAGTGGGCGGTTTGCATGACACCGAGTGAGGGAGTACATTCTGCAGTTCGGCTGTTGGGAACAGTACATTCTAGAACAAGATTAGCAAACATTTCTCAAGATTTCAAAAGTGTTTTGTTAAGCATACAGAAAAACAGGAAGTGACAAGTACCTATTTTATTAATTTTATTAACCTTTCACTACCGACTATGCCTTTTTGACTTGATGTTCCTTCTACATTAATTCATGCAACGTACAAGGTGCTATGCCATTGCATATCGATTTATCTGAGACAACTCTGCAGAACGTAATTCAACACCACGTATCCCTATCAAGGGCCCAATGCCCTTCTGGGCTTCAAATCAGACTTAGATTTCTTTTTTCATACATATATTTCACCTATATATTCTTCTACACATAGCAAGTTCTCAATACGATCATTCATCCAGCAAAATGATTTCTAACCCAAATTGATCATGTTTTTAACCATAACCGGACACTGTTCCCTCAATCTAACTTTACAGAAGAGCAGGGAAGGAGTTGATATTACAATACAGAAATGTAGAAAAACTTCCACCTGCTGAGAACCTCAAAGGTCCATGCAGAAATGATCCCTGGAGAAGATGTAGGAAGCAATAAAGGACCTGAGAGACCAAAAGTCATCTTCCATGGCAAACAACCCGGTCAGGATAAAAGGTTGTGTCTGAATCAGATTTTTTTTAATGTAGAGATCATGGACCAAACCAGGCCTGTGTGGAGATCTATTCCTGGGTGCCTTTGGTTGATATACCATTCTAACTTGTGAAAATGTCACAGGAAGTAGGGGCAGCCTCAATCTCTTGGGACCCTTGGAAGCAACAGTTAGGACAAAGTGGCTGCCAAGACAGTGCCCTCATTCAGTTCAGGAAGGAAGTGACCTCACCTCACTTTCTTGGTGATGGAACTCTCTGAACGTGGGATCCAGGAAGCCAGGCACACAGAGCCAATCCAAGTCCCAGTCCCAGTGGTCTCACTTGTTTGGATTTACCAAGGACAGGGTCAGTATTTTTTGGTACCTACAGATGTGACGAAGGCCAAATGCCAGGAAAGCTCGGATGCAGGGTTTTTCATGAGAAAGCAGGTAGTTGCTCACCGTTGGCTCCTAAGAAGTTCACAGAGTTGGCCAAGGAGACAAGATCTGAGACAGGAAAGGCCATTTTGGGGGAACATATTATGGCCCACAAGTCAGAGGACACTCTGGATATTCACAGACCTACTTAGGGGAAGGAGGTGCCTTTGTGGGTGTGGTTGTGGGTTTGTGGTTTTGTCTCATTTTCTGAGAATAGGTAGGACAGTCGGTTTGTTTCATTTGAAGTGGACTGTTTCTAGTAAGTCTTTTCACAGGGCGAGTGTTTCTATGTCTGTGTATTCCACTGTTTCCGTGGTTGTAGACATTAGAAAAGAGAATTCATCAATGGATATGTCGTGTCTAGTAGAAAGCTTCTCAGCATTCATATTGCCCCGTTTTTGAATGGACTGTAGCTTGCCTTATCGATGAGCAACACCTGCTACCTTCCTAAGTTTCTATTTTCATCCTGAATTCCGGCCAATCTCAAGAATAGGCCCATGGTTTTGTGTCCAAGATATGTACCACCTCCAATCTCTGTGACATGGCCATGTACTGGATAGCTGTAGGTGATGGCGAGCATCTCAGAAAACTCAGATATCAGTGTGACCAGGAAAGTCTCAGAGGAGAAATCCTGCTTTGGGCCTTTTGCTTACCTATTGTTCTGTTGCCCTGAATGTCAGGAAGGTCTTTGCCTCAGGCCACCCCTTTGTGAAGCCTGAAGAAAACAGTTTTCAAATGGAAATGAATGGGCATACCTGTGGCACTTTCCTTAATTGCTTTGGAAAGGGATGTGTCTGAATCAGGCCCTTGGCCCTGTGTGTGGCTGTGGCTTAGATTCTCAGCACCTGATGGATCTAAAGAAAGTTACCATGTGTGCATCCAAAAGAAAATTCGCCAAAAGAACAATTATTGGGATGAAGTCTCTCGACTTCCTCTGTAAGGTTCCTGACCTCCATCAAGTGAGAATGTGATCCTTTGGGTCAAAAGAGTTCTACAAAACCTGCAGAGGCTAGCCCATTGTGCTTGGGTTTTCTCATGACTAAAATTCACATAAAGAATCTAAACCCCACAGACAGTAGTCCTCAAATTGGAGCAGTATTAATGGCAGGCCTATTTGATCACTTTTGGTTCACAGGATGGGTGTCCAGGCCACCTTGACTTTAGGCAAATGAGGGGCAAAGGAGCTTATTTGGGACACTGTCTTGGTCTGCGCCCCTCATGGAAACCTCCAGCCAGATTATGATGAGTGTCTATATGAAAGAAGATGAGGGCCATATGGGAGGGTTCTTGTTTTAATTGTGGTAATTTGTGTGGTAGTTGGAAGAGATGACTGGGTCCACCAGGGCTTGAACTCTGGTGTGATTCCCCTTAGAGACTGAGTTCTGGAACTGACCTCAGAGAAGTATTGCCATGAATAGTGTTGGGATTTTAGGAGACCACGCATGAGAATCGGTTTTGGAAACTGAGATCTAGGCCCAGGATGGCTTTCCACAGAGCTCAGGGATTCTGAGCCAGGATATCACATGATTTAATTCTTAAAGACTTGGTAGCCATAGTTGAGAGTCCAAACACACATGGACCTCACATTGTATACCTCAATGGGCCTGGATTCATGTGTCCTTTTGGCCAGTCTTTTGGAAGGCTTTTCTGTGAGTGTTCTCCAGAGCTTTCATTGAAATGAGCTTCCTCACCATTTAATGGTTCCTGAATTAAATGAAACCCAC